>NC_024314.1:19055660-19059303 GCF_000523025.1 Cynoglossus semilaevis
TTGACATCTGCACGCCACCCTTCCCGTCAGGGACCAAAACAGGGACAAAGAATGAAAACAGAAGCCTGCGGGGACAAAGACATCCTGCTTCAGGCCCAGCCACGTCACTAACAATGTATACATTCACTGAGAGGGGTGGGATGGCTGGGGGGAGGGAGGAAGGGGTGGGGTTTGTAGGGGTAAGGTTACTACACTGTGGTTGTTTACCAGTGGAAACTAGATATCGTGAAAGATGATGTAAACGTTTTATTCTCAAGGTAATAATGAGAATAATTTCATTCCCATGATTCAAAATGATCCTGTCGTCTTTTGCTATAAATCTTATAGCTAGGTTTGGCTAATGATACTGAACCAAAGATTTTATCAGTAAACCTTTAAGTCTTGTTAAATGTTTTGAGCAAGTTCATAGCTGTATGTCTTATAATTGCTTTTTTTTTTTAGCTAATAGAGGATGACTTTGGGTGAGAGGTACAGGCAAGAATATTTAAAGCAATTTTAAAAAGAACAAGCTAATAGGTAACACACAGTAACCTAAATGTTTAATGTTACATTGGATAAGTTCTGACAAGCCACAAATTTAGCATTTAGCTGTGGATATGGACCAGGAAAAACTATTTAGAAGATTTTGGAATAAGATATCTGGAAAACAGTTCCTACGACTTGCATGTTTATTGGCCGATAGCCTTTTTAGCTCTTGTAACCATAATTTGTCGTTACATAATGCCCTGAGGCTACATCAATGTAAAGAAAAAAATGTCTCTTTAGTCAGAGGCATCTGTTAAAAACTGTTTTGAAAATGTTGATTGACTTGAATTTCAACAGGTAAAGTAGCATCTAATGGCATCTGTAAATGGCCAAAATATTATATAAGCAGTTTGTTTCACAGCTGGTAAAACACTGGTTTTTCTTTAACTGTTGACAAAGCCTGAGCTAAAGTGGAAAAGTTAAAGCTTGTGATTTGATCTGTGTCTACTTCCTCATATCACGTCTTCTTTCGCAACATAAAAATAACCCAATCTCATTACCCAACCTCGTCTTCCCGTGTCCTGCACTATGTCCTTTCTTCTCCTTCTACTTCACTTCTCCTCTTTCAAAACTCCCTGATTGGGACCCCCTCCAACATCTAACATCGAAGCCCACGTCTATCTTTATCCCTCCTGCTCCAGACTGTCAGTGTCACCAGTCACCTCACACTCACTTGGTTTGAGTGCTGCAGGAATTCATTCCTGAGTCAGGCGTCGGGCCTTATTGGGGGTTCACTGTGAGGGCCTCAGTGGCAATCATGTGATTGAGTGAGAGAGAGAGAGTGAAAGAGAGAGAGAGAGACCTGGAGTTTTCAAAACATTTGACATTTGTACTTGAAAAATAAACATATTTAGCTTGCTTGCCAACAGCAAAATATTTTACCTGTGCCACAGCATACTTTTAAATTAATTTACTTTAAAGTAAAAAAAATCTTTTTTTCTGTTGAGGTATGCAGTCACTAACTGTTTTAACCCTGGAACATTAATATTTCACTAATGTTTGCTAAATAAAAGAAATAGCAACAAATTATCAATTTCAAATGTCTTTGCAATACAATCTTGATGTTGTTAACAGCTAAGCCTCATGGGAAATCCCAGTTCAGTTCTCAGTTTTCAACACAATAGACTGACTAATTTTTGCATTTAATGCCTCTTATGCTGTCAACTGGTAACCATATGTAGCCCACACAGAGTGCAGTGTTTAACTCCATGCCCACATGGACGTGTTGGCTGAGACGATTATTCCTTTAATGGAGGTCATGGAGACACCACCACCTCCATAAGAGGAACATTTTCTTTTTACAGTTTCAGCAAAAGTGAATATAATCAGTCTGACAGTGTTAGTGTTTCCACCGAGTGCGGGGGAAAATGTTAAGACGATAATCTGTGTTTTTCTCAAAACTGCCGTTGGCTACAAAACACTAATTATCCATAACTCCAAAACCAAAACAATGATCTGAAAGACAAGTCAGAAACTTCCCGTACAACGGGGCAAAAACCGCTCCTCGGTGAGTAGAAGCTTGTCAAGAACCTGCAGCTCTTAAAGAGTCAAAATTAAATGACGATTAGTTTTCTTTTCTTTTTTTTTTTTTAGAAAATGTCCCAAGTTACGTGTCTTCACATCCTAACGATAACCCAATGGGCTAAACCACTGCTGATGTCTTCATCCGTTTGTAGTCTACCACATATGGTTATCTGAAAGTCAGCGGTGAGACACGGAGGCAACATATTTCTGTGGTCGGCCTCACCCAATCAGCAGGCACCACTCATAACCACTCAGAGAGAGAGAGAAAACTGGGAGAGAGAGAGAGGGAGAGAGAGAGAGAGAGGGGGAGAGAGAGAGAGCAGTTGCCTAAATATAACCCAGCCCTGGGGCTCAGTACCAGGTCCTCAGCATGAGGTCTGGCCACACACTCTGTAGAATGAGTCTGTATATATGAAAACACCAGGTTGATTTACTTTTAATCTTTCAAATAAAAAAGGATAATTCACAAAAGTCCTTCCTATTTTTCTAGTCTTTCAATGTAATTTCAATGTCCATCAAATTTAATAAGACAACAGTAGCAGACAGAATACGTCGGTACTTTTGACTGTAAATATGTGGCAGAAAAACGCAGTACAGTCTGATAAATACATGCAGTGGATGATTGATGTACTTGTACTTTTTAGCTTTACTAATCTGAGAAATATAAAATATAAATTCTTGTATTTTACAATACAGTAAAACTGGCTCTTCAAAGGCAGTTAAAACAAACAAAGCCATCACTATATCAATCACTATAAAAATAAAAACTTTAAAGAAAGTGAGTGAATAATCCAACACAATTAGCCAAGAGTTAGCTAAAATGTATACTATATTATTTAATGTCCCTAATGTGTTTGTAATTTCGGGCAGTGATGCTACAGGTTAGCCAAAATTAACTCAAAAAGCTAAAATTTAAATTAAAAGCCAAGATAAGTTAGTAATAAGAGTTTGCTCGAAGCCAAAGTTAGCATGAACAAAGAAGATAGCTAAAATAGGTACAAGTTAGCAAAATGTGCAGCAGAAATGTTCAGATAAATCAAAATACAACTGTTATTGTTTACTTGTTTTTGTGTTGCGTGTGTTCTGTGGTAATGAGTAACTTTAAGTGCTGTGGGGAAACTAGTTTGTTACAGTTACTCATTAAACTTCCAGTCTGGTGTAGGGCACAGCAGCACAGTGTTATTGTTTACAGTTTGTCATAAAAAAAATTCTGTCAATATTTGGGGGGAAATCGAATAGAGTCTTATACAGTCTTAGAAACACAATAGTTTATTATTGTATACTAATGATTTGATAAATATACTTAATTGTGCAAAAATTAATCAGGATTCATCTGTGGTGCGTTCATCTGCACCAATGCTGCCCTCTGTCTGTAATTTCACTTTCTTTGGCCGGAGGTTAGAATTCTTGGAAGAGTTTACCAGCAGAAAAATACTGTATACACAGTACACATTAAATACTACAACTGTAAGGATGCACGCTAGGAGTCAGTGAGGTTAAAAAACATGTTGTAATCAGTAAAACTACAAATATGAAATCACAACAAATGTGTTTGCCCACAACTGGGAAACTTCTGTACAAGAAAAAAAAAAAA
>NC_024314.1:19059450-19061788 GCF_000523025.1 Cynoglossus semilaevis
TACACACACACACACACACACACACACACACACACACACTTTGAACTGTTACTGTTACATTAGCATACCGTGGTTCACATACAGTACTTTCTGTTCATGTGTAACTGCACGTACTTTGTGTTTGTACGGGACAAAGTACAAAGTACCAAGCTGCACTAGACTTGTTTTTTTTTGTTTTGTTTCGGGCATGTGATGTGGGCCCTGCCACGCCTGCGTCTAAGCCTGGTTAAGACTGTATTTACACTCTCAGTGAGAAATGGAACAGCGTTCGTGGGTGTTGCCCGTACATACCGTTTCTCTGCTGACACAAGTAGGCCAACGGCGCTGGAATGTTTGGCACGGGTCCAACTTATTCCAGCCCAGCCTGCGCTTAAAACTCAAACTTGCCCAAATGGAAGGAGACGAGGTTGAGGCACATGTCTGACAACCACCCACGCACTCCGACAGCTGCGCCGGGGGTAGTGGGCCATGTATGTGGGTTTGTGGGTGACGTCTGCAGTACATTTGTTGTCGAACTTCTTGTTTGGTGCTTGGTGAAAGTGTGTTCAATCTTTGGTCCATGGACAAAATGTTAGCAAAAATACATCGTTTTAATAAAAATGTCTAATATTTTGGGCTTGAAGAAAAAAAAAGTTATTATTTAGCTATTCACTGATTAGCATGTAGCTTTTGTAGCTTTAGTTTGGCTACTATTTTACTGATAAGGTGTCGTTATCTGTTAGCTGGATCTGGTTATTTACTTTTTGTTTGCTAAAAGCTTCATTTTTCCTAAATGTTAGGCTGTAATGTTGGTGTTTCTGAGTTCATTCCTGGTTAGTTTAATCTAATTTTAACTTCTCGGTTTAGCTATTCACTTGTCTGTGTAATTTGTCAACGTGGATTTTACAGAAGTTTTTTTTTTGGGAACAGCCTTTAGCCACTTTTTTAAATGACCAGTAGTTTTGAGTATGGTTTTGACTAGTTTTTAGCCAAATTGTTGCTCTATTTTTGGTCTACTTCTTCTCTGTTAGTATTATTATTATGTTTTTATAAATAATCCATGTAGGTAGCAGGTGATTCAACAGATCAAACAACTAAATATGGACAAAACCGTTTTAGACGACATCACATCATTGTTACAAGTTGTGAGAAATTGTCAGAAGACTTGAACCAAACTGTTTCATAAGATGGTTTCACACACACTCAAATCTTTTTCCTGCTGTTTTCGACTCCTGCAGCTGCTGTAATGAAAAACAAAAACCCTGATAACTTCTGAGAACTGTCAACCCATGTTAATCTCCACGGGTTTGTATTCATTTTATACGGTTTATCAGCACACACATGATCGTTTAAAGCCCCTGCTGCTTGTAAACACAGAGCAACATGAAAACACATGATCAACCATGTGGTTGGTGGCTGTTTGTTTTTTTTCTTTCTCAGCTTCGCTTTTATTTTCTGAGAAACTGACAGGAAAAACACAAGAGAACACAACAACCTCAGCTGTTTCCTGTTTTAGATGTAATTTTCAGAGCGAGCGATGAGGAGATAGAAGAGGCAGATACAGGAGGTGAAGGGAATCAGGAGTTAGGGTTTAAGATAGGATTAAGATGCCACGATAGGAAAGGAGGAGAAGACTCCAGAAGAAGCGGCTGTTTGATTGAGAACTCCGGTGGAGGAGGGGGGGGATTTACGGAGCGAGTCGTGAAAACAGCTGACAGGAAATTCTGCACCTCGTCTTCAGCGGCACGAACAAAACTATGTTTCACTTCAAAACAGCCGCAGCCAAGACGTCTGCAGTCTGCAGCACACAGGTGTTAAATGTGCAGAACACACTGTGCCCGAATGAAACGCTACACACGGTTGTTGTTGTTGGTGTGCTTGTGTTATGACCCCAATGTACCTGACACCTCTAACATTATCATCTGATGTTTATTTCAGAATCGAGTCGCTAGAATGGACATTCCGAGGGGCTGGATTTGGCCTGCGGGCCATCAGTTGATTAACACTAACCTAAACCACGACATCATAAATCCATCATCTCCTGAACTCCTACAGAACCTGCAGCAGTGATTACAACGAAGATTTTCCAACTTGGACATATCTCTAGAAAAGACCTTTGACCCTCACCGTTATTCCGGTTCCTGAACTTTTCCTGGTTATTTCCAATCCCTTTTAGCTGTTTTATCATGAAGTGATTTGCTCTTGAGGGTTTTCTTTGTTATACTTTTATACTATAGTACTTCAATACAAGCAGTACTTTGGGATCCTGGTAAAAAAATAAAATACAGCTCTACTGTAGCAGTTTCTACATTTCATCTATTAGATGCATTTTATCATGTTATACAACAATCTCTGCTTT
>NC_024314.1:19062464-19069313 GCF_000523025.1 Cynoglossus semilaevis
TTAATACTTTGCGAATGTTCTACTGACGTTCTACTGACGTTCTACTGACGTTCTACGGTCGTTCTACTGACGTTCTACTGACGTTCTACTGACGTTCCACTGACGTTCTACTCGTCTGCTAACATCAGAGTGACAACAACACATTTGGTCTGATGTAGACCCAGGTTTTCCCGTTGTGTTTTTGTCACTTCTCACTCCACTCAATGTGAGAGAATAAAGAGAAAAAAACAAACTGGCACCAGTGTCCTTGAGTACAGCGTGAAGTAATACTGTGAACTCCTGTGTACTCTACTGTGAGTCTGGTAATGAGTGATAGCGCCTGTAGCTTTGTGTGCCATAATGTGTGCACACTCTGTGACAATGGCCTTTTGGAGCGTGTTTATTCCGTGAGCATGAATACATTTGCATTTTTCCTCTGCTTTTTCCGACGTTCATGGCAAAAATGCAAATGAGCCGTGTTGAAAACTGGGAAAACAAACGGGCAGCAGGTGAGCTAATGGGTAACTGTGAGGCAGCATTTAATTTGGGCGTTTTTCATGCATGTTTCTTTAGCATCGGGGTATTTGTTTGTGTCATACAGGTGTTTTGTGGAACTCTGTCAGTTTACTGTCCCAGTTTATCAACTGCTCCCATAAAACAGACAGCGACTGAGATCAAATGTTGAAACTCTTACCTTTTTTTTTGCTCGTTTTCCTCATAATTCTGACTTGTTTCCTTAAAGGTTTTCCTTCAAATCCTGTCTTCATTTTCAGGTTGGATTCTGCAGAGAAAAAAAAATAGTACATTTGAATACTTCACACGGTTATTCTTAAGGTCAGAGTTGATCTTCATTTTACCATTTTATTTGCCTTTAATGAAGCTTTAAACTTTTATTCTTAGCTTGTTACTTTTTTGCTACATGGTTTGCTAACTTTTCTGATTCTCCATTGGCATTCCTACTGTTGTTTATTTGTAGCTGTAATGTTGCTAGCCTTGGTTAGCTCATCTCTCTCGGACCATCAGTACATGTTGTTTTTCTTTATTCTTTGAGTGTTTTACCCATCGCTAATTCACTTCAGTCCTAATTTGAGCCATTGTTTTTTTATATATTGAAATCTGTAGATGGTGATTTTCTTCTTCACTTGTTTTGACTTTTAATTTCTCCGCTATACAGATTTTATTTTCCAGACAGATTAAGGTCAGTAATTCTGGTTCCCTCAACGCTGATGCCCATCATTGTGTTCCTGGTTCAGTGCCTGCAGACGCTCACATTCTGCATGGATGTCCACATTATCGACGTACAGGCGGGCGAGCGAGTGGGCCACGCCGCACATATGTGCCCTGTGCATGTGAACAATGCCACCAGTTGCCGTGGTTTGGAAGGTTCCTGGTTGTCTGCCAGTTTGCATAGGAGGAGGGAGGAGGAGGAGGTGGGGGCGAAAACTGACCGAGGCACAAAGGAGGGTGTGAACTGACTCCAGGGGAGGAGGAGGAGGAGGAGGAGGAGAAGGGAGGAGGTGGCGGTGAAGCCAGAGGCGGTGGTAAGTGGAGATAAAGCCAGACAGATGGGGCAGACAAAGAGGCAAAGACTCCCACCCTGCATGTCAACAACACCCACCGCCTCCTCTAAAGTATGCTGATGTTTGTGGAATGTATATAGCATGAGCACAGTGGTAAAAATACATATAAATAAATAACCAAAATCAACAACTGCTTAATGCCATATACATAAGAAAAGCTGAGCTGTTCGCTCGAAAGGCCTCAGTAAGGCGTAACAGATGAAAGCTGGAACGATCAATTTGGCTACAGTATCTCTCTGCTTACAGCAAAATAGCTTAAAATTGGAGAGTGACAGCTACAAGCTAACCCAGTTTAGCTGGAAGTTAGCTTTCCAATCTCTCAAACCTGCCTTAAAAAGTAATGTTAGACAAAATGGCTAAACTTGAGCTGAATGTTGACTCAATCTTTCCTCAAACCTGCCTTAAAAGGTAATGTTTAGACAAAATGGCTAAAAAAGTAGACTTGAGCTGAATGTTGACTCAATCTTTAATCCAAAAACTAAATGTTAGAAAACTGAGACATGAAACTCAACCAAATATGTACAGTTTCAGAAATAGCTAAATGCTAACGTGGCTAAAGAGGAAAGGAAATGTTTAAAAATGACATTGGAAAAAAGGGAAAAAATAGTTTTAAATATCAAAAGAGATTTTATATATTTATGCTCACACTCTCCAAACATTTGAAACTTTCCTCCTCCTCCTCCTCCTCCACCGTCCTCTGCTCTGAGGAGGAGCTCAGACACAGCTGCACAGATACACTGATAATACAGATGAGTCACTCTGTCACCTGTTGAGCTGAAACCTTCTGGTTTAAAGAGCAGTTTCTCATGTTTCCTCAACTGGGTTGACTGGGCCTCAGGGCATTAATAAACAACGACCCAGTGAAGGTTGAAGCTCTGGTGAAGAAGGGAAAACATTTAAATTTTTGACTAATTTTTTTTTTTTTATTCTGGTGGAGTCTCTTTTCCTGGTTTTTATGTCCGTGGTTTGACTACATTTCAAAATGTTCGGATCTGGGATTTATTCCAGTTAGATTGTTCTTGGTGCAACTTTGGTTTTTACTTCGAAATTGTCATTATCAGAAATAAAATACAGGTCTGTTTTCTGCTTTAGTTCTCGTGTCTAATTGACTGTGGAGTTTAGAGATTTAAGGTTCAAACTCTGACCTCACCTCCACTGTTTTTCTTTTTGGAAGTTGTTCTTAAAATTCGCACCTTATTCTCACAAAGTTGGATAAGATGAAGATAATATTAAATAAAAAAGTCCATGATTGCTACTATAACCCAAATGACACAGTGTACAATTGAATTTGCGAAGGACATTTTCCTTATAATTTCCTTTATTTGCTCATGTTATTATTAACCTATAGTTCAATCAAATTAGGGTAAAATGTTTTTTGAAAATTCTGTTTTTTAATTTAACTGAATTTTTCCTCGAAACTCTGTCTTTATTCTGAGAACGTTTAATCAGTTGATTTTAATCAGTAAAACCTGTTCAGATACATTTCTCAGGCTCTGAGAACTTTTTTTTTTTGGTTTTATCTGAATATCTCTGTGTGACCTCAGTTATGGTTTATACAAAACAACACATTTGAAATCAGAGCAAACAGCACTGTTTGTTTTTTTCATTCAAAATTATTGAATGAAAAACTAAATTATAGGAAAGAAAAATAGTATAACAATAACTGTGAAAACATAATGTTTGTTCAAAGATGTCTTAAACAACTGTTTGACTGACTACTCCTGTATTCCTTATTGTCTGTGGTCACACGGTCCTGCAGTGACTATCCCTCTGTGGTCAGACGTCACACTGTGGCGGTGGTGGTAGAAATAAAAGAACCAGAGATTGTTCACGTATTAAAAGGGTGTGAACACCACCCGGTGCTTCCTGTCCCCCGCCTCACTCCACTGAAGAGTCCCACTGAGTGGAACCTTTTTTGTGACCACCAATGGACCACTGTAAAAACTGCCTTCACAGTCTCACCTCCAGTGACGACACTTTGGAGTTGATACAAAAATACAAAAAGTAAAAGAATAAATAAAAGTGTTAGCGACTAGCAAAGTTTAACACCAAATTGTTGTTGGCACATCCCACTGGTTCCATCCTTTGGGCTAGCTATTTGTTAGCATCTTGGTTTAGAACATTCATTCCCTTTATATTAACATGCAGAGCTAACCTATAGATAGGTTTTGGTTGGTTTAAAGTATTTATTTGTATTTCTAGTTTCTTTGTTCTAACGTGGTTATCACGTGGCTTACATTCTTAGCCATATTGTTTTTTTTTTATCTCTTGGCTAATTTTTAAGGCTTTCAAGCTAACACTTTAGCTCTAGCTTTGGCTTTATAAGGCAATAATAAATTACCTTGAAGTTTTACATCTCCATAATATATTTAACAGCAGCCATGAAAACTAGCAGCTAATTTCAATACTCAAATCGGAAAAAAAAAAAAAAACGACAGCAGATCTGGTTTCAGGTCTGATGTTGTAATCGTCTGCATTGGATATGACTCGTGTCCAGTCATATCCTGTTGACGTCTTCGGAAAGGCCGGGGCTTCCATACGATTGCAAAATGGCAACTATCATGACGTTGGTTCTGAAGTTTTTTGTTCAAATTTAGCTGGACAAAAAGCCAGCCTACACCCTAAGATGTGGACATCTGTAACATCTTGTTACACCTGCTCACCCAACATGACCCAACATTGTATCCCAGGCATACGTGCGTCTCGGCACTTGCTAACTGGGTGATGCAACATGTTGGCGTATCCCTTAACATATTATGCAACAGCAAATGTTATGACGGCGGTGACATGTTGTCCTGGCCTCTCCACAGGGACAGGTGTCTGTGTGTTTCACAGCATTTCTGTCTATTTCTGGTGTTTAACTGCTACAAAAATACACAGGAAGCGTCTCGTCACTGGTTAAAGAAGGTCAGCCATATTATTACCATTTATGGAATTATGGTGGGGTCTGTCCCTTTATTATTAATAACTAAGCTAAAACACAACCTTCACTCTAGACATGGCTACATTAGCCATTAAGGCTAAAAACAACTAGGAATTTGTATTAAAAAATACCTTTAGATTTTGTCATGCAACTTAAAAGTGTATAGTTTTTATATGGTTTTCCAACAAAATGTAAGATAGAAATATAGCATAACAAACATAAAGGTAAAATGCTAACTTTTAAAAATCTAAATCAGCCAAAATAAATCTAAGGAATAGTAACAAGATGAGTACAACTAAGTACAAAACTGCTGAAAGCCAAAACTAGCCCTAAAGCTAACCCAGGAATTGCAAAGATTATTTTTTGATTCTTTGGTTCCTACAAAAAAAAATTAATAAATTAAGTGGTAGCCAAAGGTCGGCTCACAGGTGGCTAACAGCTAGCTCCATATATAGCCTGGCAATCACAACTGTGTATTAACTCACCAAATAAAAACTAGCTTTGATTTTTAAAACTTTTGAAGCTAAAACAACAGCTTAGATAAATATAGAGATAAAGGAGAATACACATTTTTAAATAATAGAAAAATAACCGCAGTGTAGAACGGTTATAATGTTACAAAGTCCATTCTTCCATTTTTACATTTAAGGACAATGACTCAAAGCAACAAAATGTCTCCAACACATGCAAATGGGAATTTCTGTCTTCATTGTTTACATCAAAACAACACACAGGGTCGTGTGAATTTATTCTACATCCTCTGTATTTGCACGTGTGAACAGGGGAGGACGGAACTGCAGGAAGGGACAACACATGACATGTCATCACACACACACACACACACACACACACACATACTCGCTCCTCTACCTCAGTAATCAGTCAAAACTCCCCACCATATCATCAAAACGTAACGACGCCGTTAAGTTGTGTGCGTTGTTTTCCATTACGTTGTCCGTCTGATGCCATGATTCTGCGTTTTCCTCTGCCTCCACTGTGTGTTTATGAAGCCGTCATTACTTGTAATCACACACATCTCCCATAATAATCAGTGAGTGTAAAACTGCTGAATACCAGCAAAGTCGTCATCTGTCATTACTGTGGAAACGCAGCGACAGGAAGATGGCGTGAGCACAAATACTTAGATGGTCAACCAGGTCTCGAGAGCCTGTGTGTGTTTGTGGTTTGTGTAGTCATGTGATGTGAGGCTTGGTTTGAAGGAAATGTGTGTTGGTTTTTTTAACTGCTCCTCATGTTTTTCAGTTTAATACACCTGCAATAGTTAATGATTATTTGTGAAGTAATTGGATCAATGATGCATGGTTGAAATGATAACTTTTTTCTTTCTTTTTTTTACTTAAAAAGGGTTTTTTTTAAATCGCTAGACAAAAAGGCTCAAGATAAGCAATTCAAGAAACAGAAACTGCAAAAAAGATTATCAGAGAAATCAACTGGTATACTTTGTATATTAGCAAGAAGTTGTCAAACCTTAACTCAATAAATAAAGAAAATAACTTATTTATACAGAGTAATTCAAAAAGTAGCAAAGAATAAGATTAAAGCCATTAGTGTCAGCTAACCAATAGCAACAACGTAGCAAATTGCAGTAAAAGAGGCTAACAGTCGAGTGCAGCTAAAGGTTAGCAAAGCAAGATTCATTGTGCATCCCGCAAAACTGTAAAAAAATAATTAAAACTGGAAACGGTTTGCGTGATTTGTATGTTAGCAAAAAGCTAACATGGCTACAATTGTACCAGAACGGTGAATGAAGAAAAAAAAAAGTATATAGAAGTACTGAAATTGTAAAGAATAATAATGTAACATAGAGTACAGGAGAGCTTTAACAGGTAGGAAAAAGAGTACAAACAGTTAAAAACTAGAACTAGAAAAAACGAGTTAAAAAAGTAAGTGCTACTGTTAGCGCTGTCCCAACATGTACAGCACAGACGAGTCACTAATGGTGTCAGGGCAGATGTGAACCAACAGGTGGGACTTGGAGGGTTAAGATGATTTATGTGTACGTGCGTGTGTGTACGTGCGTGCGTGTGTGTACGTGTATGTGTTTTCCGTGTAATGTGACCTTGTCCTGGTCTTTGGTCCTGGCAGTTTAACTATTCTGCTCAAAGAATTGAAGGAAGTTTACAAAACACTCCCTGTAGACGCAGCTCCTCGCACACAACGACTGTGTGGAGGGTAGAAATAAAGAGAAACATTTGGTGTTTAAGGTTTGAGCTGTCAGAAAATAACAAAAAAATAAAAAAGTTCAAACCAAACTACTAGTATTAAACACAAGTGTCAAAGAGCACGTACGACGTGCTAATGCTGGACACATGGACAGTCCGGTTAAAGACAGTTGAAAACTGAAGT
>NC_024314.1:19069382-19081234 GCF_000523025.1 Cynoglossus semilaevis
CCAGCGTCCACCTTTGTCCTCCCGTGTACAACAGTTCCCCAGACACAGTGGAGGGTCTGTGAGGACACTCGAGTGGAGACACTGCAGCTCACTTAGCGGTGGTTACATCACCCAGGAGAGAGGGGACATCAGGGACACGTGGATGAAGGAGTCAATGTTCTGTTCTCCACTCGGAGAAAAACACTTGAAAAAGCTGGTTTGAAGGAGACGCTGCAGGATTAATTACACTTACGTCAAAGAGACGTGTCCTGGTGCTTTTGAGAAAAACAACTGAATAATTGACGGGTGCTACATTCATTTAGAGAAGCTGCGACAGATTTATTTTTTCAAAATGTAAGATGAAAGTCTTTTTTGCTATATAACTAGGTTTTTGTTTTTGCATGTTTGAAGGAAATCTTAAATCTGAACTAACCTATAATTATTTTTTAGTTAAAAGCTTAGCTTTTTAGCTTAGCTTAACATTTACTTACGTCACTTTACGTCTTAAGCTATTTATAAAACTAACTCGATACTTTTCAAGTTCAAATATAAAAAAAAAAAATCTATTTTAACTTGTATTAATATAATTAATTAGCCATCGGATGCTAACCCTCGCTATCTAGCTAACCTTAGCTTTCCCTAGCCATCTGTAGGTAGTGGAGGTAGCTATCTAGAAATCCTAAACTATCTTTTTTTTTTTTTCAATTTTTAAATGTGAAACATTTATTGAAATATTTAGTTACATCTCAACTACAATTTAGCCATGTATATTTAAACATACAATATACGTTTTTAACTGACTTGTACCTACAAATGTATGTACTTTTACTTTAGCTATGCTATGCTACAAAAAGACATGGGATGTACGTGAGCCTTAAGTTATAATTATCTATAATAATATTAAATTTGACTTTAGTTATGCTAACCCTACATACATTATAAAAATGACAGTGAAGCCGAGACAACATATTTCACGCAGGTCTTTGCAAAGGTTTTTTTTTTTTTTTTTTTAATGTGGCATTTGAGGCTCCTGCGTTGATTCGTTCAATGTTAATTTTAACCTCCTTTACGTCTACATGAAGACGGGGAGGTAAACTAGGGCATCATTCATGTCATGTTTTTTCCCTCCACAAACAGCTTTCTAAAAAGAGAAATCCAACAAAAAAATGGAAACAAAAGAGACAGAGAGGGAAACAGAGTGAGGGCGGAGAGAAACACCTGCGCCTCTGTGCCTGTTGGAAAGTAAACTCACTCACACACACACACACACACACACACACACACACACTCACACTCACACACACACACTCCTGTGCAGAATAGACTTGTGTCTTTCTCTCTCATCACCATAGATACACCGTAGGGCCCTCACAACCCACTTAGCAGCCAAATCCCGGCCCATTCTGCTGCACCGCGGGCAGCAGAACGTAGACGTGTTTGTTGCAGAGCTGCCTTTGTTTTTGTGGCAGAAGAGAGGGGAGTCAGGAGGGAAGTGGAAGGCTGACGGGAACGAAGAGATGAGGGGGTGAGGGTGGAGGTCGGAGGACATTCCAGGCTGGGTTTTTGTTCTCGGGGCAATTTTGGCAAAGATTGAGGGGCATAACTGAAGCACTAATCTCCACATTTCAGGGGAGAGAACAATGGCAGTTTTTTTTTTGTGTGTGTGTCCATGACCTGTTTCTTTGATTTGGTTTTCATCTGTCCTGACATCAGGATAAAAAAGACACCATTAAACATTTGCCGAATTGTATTATTATTATTATTATTTAGCGTTTGGTTCATTTTAGGAGGAAATTGCTTTAATTTCAGACATTCTTAAAGTTTCTTATTTGATTTAACTAATGGACTTAATGTGTTTAATTTATGAACTCGTATATTAGCTGCTAACTTATAGCATTTAAGGACTTTAAAAGGTGTGTTTTTTTAAATTGTTTGCTTAATTTTTTTTTTGGTGTTAAGTAGTAATTTAAATTCATGATAATTGTACCCAATCTCACCTTATTTACCACTAACTATTTCAGTGCTAACGTTGCTACTGTCTGCTACTTTAGCCCATATGTTTTGTTACGCTTATTTTCCACACTTGTTCATTGTAATATCTTTTTCTGCCACACGGCTATCTGCTAATGAGCCTGTGGAGTTTGAACTGTACTACTGTAGACGACACTCCTCACAGTTGCCTTGGATATGGGTCTGATAGCACTTGAATACCACAACAAAACTGTAACGCCCAACGTGGGGCTCGAACCCACGACCCTGAGATTAAGAGTCTCATGCTCTACCGACTGAGCTAGCCGGGCTTCTGCAGAGAGTAGCTGCAGCTGCTCATAGTAACACCCCCGCCCTTTAAATATGAGCGTGGAACCACTGCACCACAGCAACAGCCCTGGTTTCCCCGTCCGTCTACAGGCTGTGCCTGAAACGCCGTCGTTCTTCTTTGGGTTTGTTTTTCTCTCGCTGCTCTTTTAATTCCTTTTCCTTCCTATAAATTCAATTCCACGTCTTCCTTTTCTATTTTCTCTCTCTTTCTCCCTGTGGCCTGACCTATAATCCCGCTCCCCGCTCCTCCGACACTCCACCGCCTATTGTCCCAGACGCCACACACACACGCACAGACCCTGCCGGCTGCTCCATTGTCCCGCTCCTGCTGGCCTGGACTCAGGCCCGTCTCAACAAGCTGCCTGTCTGCTGTCCCCTGTCTCCTCACTCGTCTCCTGTCTCCGTTCATGCCACTCTGATCACGCTTTCATTTATTACGCTCCATATTTTCCGTCCCTGTGCCGCTCGTCTCCGTGCTGTCTTTGAGCCAGGTTGAGCAATTAGTTAATGCACCCTCAACCCCGAGGGTGATTCTGGCACAGACGCCCGTCCTAGTATTTGGCTTCAGCTGAGTGAGTGTGTGTGTTTGTGTGTTTTTGTGTGTCCATTGCTACAGTGTGTCTTTCTGGACTGAGAGTGTTCCGTCCAGCGTGCATTTGGCTCGGAGCAGCCATCACTTCTCTACATGTCCACTCAACCATGCGGTCCACAGCCCACTCGGTCCACAGCCCACTCGGTCCACAGCCCACTCGGTCCACAGCTACGGTAAACAACCGCTTAATTACAGTAAACGTCTGTAAAATCAATCCAGTCCAGTTGCAGACCATTAAAGCCGGGTTCTACTCTACTGTCTGGTACTTGTGGATAAATAACCACGTTTTCAAAGAACTACAGTATTTTAGTTCGGTTCCATAGCGTAGCGGTTAGCACGCCTGCCTTGGAAGCACAGAGCAGAGAGTCCTGGGTTTGTTTCTCCAGAGAAACCACATGTTTGGTGCAGCCTGTTAACAGCATATCTGCTGCTAAAACAACTATTTCACAAATATGGGATCAATGATGTACAATTATTTTTTTTTTTTGTACAATTTTTTTTTTTTTATTGGCATCATCTGATTAATCGGATCAAAACTTAATCTAAATACGGGTTTTCAGCTTTGAGTTAAGTCTGAGGTTGGTTTTGATTTGGAAGATTTTCATTGTGAAATATTGAAAAAAAAAAAGTTTACTTAAGTGATTCCCACACCATGGCTGCTGCAGTCTGTAAATTGTCTTGTCTCCTCTACTGTTACACCAACCCCAACCCCACTAGACATCTACATCTCCAACTTCATGTCCAATATCTCCACCGTCCAAGATATTAGACACATTTCCTACTGGTTTCTTTCTACTAAAATTTCCGTTCCTGGTCAGGCCTGTGAGCCAAGGGTTTCCTCTCCTCGGTGCCTGCAGAGCAAGGTCTGCATCCTGACAGGACGCAAAAGGTCAGACAGGCACCTTCCTGCACGCATCTGTACTGTAGTGGAGGGTTGAAGGACGCTCAGCAAGGCAGCGAACAACAAAGAGGAAGAGTGCGTCACAGAGAGGCATCACAGATGTGAGGGAGCTTTGTGGGTCGCAGGAGATGAGGAGCAGTGTGTGCTAGAGTGTGTAGGTGTGTCTGATTGATTGTCAGCTCAATTGTATTAAAAAGGAAGCGACCACTAAGATTCAGCTTCTTGTTACCACACCCACCCGAGTCAATACATCGACACTGATGCAGAGTTCTGCCCTTGAACTTTTGCCCCCCTGACATTAGCGTTAGCTTAACCTTATTGTTTTGCATTGGCAGCATGAGGTCATGGCTGTATACAACACATGGAGACAGTTATTGGCCAACGGTGAGGTCAGGTGGAGGGGGACGAGGCTCTTGTGTGCACGGATAACGATTTGTCTGAGCCGTAACCCAACCAAGCATAGCCAGGAGGACAAAAGACGAGACAGCGGCTGGACCTCTCACCTCCGCAACCCCCGTCCAAACACACAAACACCCACTTACCTGCACCCACACACACACACACACACACACACAAACACCCACTTAACTGCACCCACACACACACAAACAACCAAGATGTTTATTCCGCCCCCTGCCCCCCTCAATTCCTTAATCTTACAAAATGGAGCAATTTGGATGTTCGTGGGAGGAAGACAGCGACATGTGCTCCAGCCTCAAGCTGTGTGATTTGTATTTGTGCAGGCAGAGACAGACAGCAGCATGATTCAGACGGGACTCAGTTTATATTTATATATTTGTGTTGTTTTTCTCCAGCCCCATAGAGATATGACCCAATTCAACAGCTCAGACTGTGCACGTAGCCCACTGGAGATGGTGTAAAAACAAAAAAGAGCATTTTTTTGCGTTGCACATCTGGTCAACATTTTCAGATTTTCTATTCAGATGTTGTCGGCCTCCTACTGAATGGTCAGTATCAAAGAACAAGAGCTCATCGATGTGTTTGTTTTTCATTTTTAAATGTATTAGAAATATGATTCGCCTCAATTTGTAAATTACGATCTCATCGTTTTATCCGCTCGCAGTTGGCGTGACCTATTTCTGACGATGAGCTGGTTGCATTTTCATATTTGCAGATTTGTATGGATTACAGCCACGGAGCAGTAGCTGTAAATAAGCATAAACATGGGGAGGTGACAACAGGACAGTGTTGAAGAAGCATCATGGGAGACTGTGTTGAACTTCAGTCTTAAATATGACACATGGAAGATTTTTTTTATTTTTCATTTAGAATTAGAAAGTGTGTTTGTTCTCTCGACATCTGCTACTGTTCGTAGCGGCAGTGACTGAGGGCTAACAGCAACCTGAGCCCGTCTGGACGTTAGCATGTCTGTGCCCATATGTCCTCTTTGAAGACACACACACACACACGGTCAACACTTGGCAAGACATACTCCCACACACTGGATGCTTGGTTCCCTCAAACACACACACACACACACACACCGACGCTATACATTACACTACGATGGCTCATCAAACAAACATGTCGTGGCAGCACATCGTCAGAACAGCAGCGTGAAGGGAAGAAAACGTAAGGAGAGCAGCAGTAACTTTGTACCTGCTGCCAAATCACCACTCCATGGACTGGTCCAGGACCAGGTCTGTCCACCATATGGCCTCCACACATCACAGGAGCAATGAACCCAACACACACACACACATATACAGTACACCGTATACGTACTATAAACGTGTGTCAAACTGAGGGAAGTCGTTACAGTTGAGCAGTAAAATAACATCCTGTAACGGAAGAGGCTGTTGATAAATGATGTGAACCGTTTCCTGGCTAAAATATACTGAAAATGTAGCTGTGCTTTTAATAGTGTTTGCTAACTATATGCATATTTACTTTTTTTATCTGTTATTGTTAAGCCTTTTCTGGCTCTAGAATAACTTATCTGGGTGAGTTTTGGCTGTGTATATATATATACACATATATTTAGTACAAATATTATACAATATTGGTAATTATTTTGTTCTAACCACTAGCTAATGTAACATATTTGTCGATATATAGTGTTTTCTTGTTCATTTACTTGGCTGTAATTTAACCAGCTTCAAGTTTCAAGCTGCATCAAAAAATCATAGTAAATCATTTTTGTCAATGAAAGTGCAACAAAAGGGACATTTACTGATTTTCATTTACTGATTTTGTTTGGTCAAATCTCTCTTGTGCAAAAGCTATTTATTTTTAAGTGAACTGTTTGGCGCCTGAATTCACCCTTCAGTGTTGCACCTCTCTTGGCCACCTGAACAGCTTCATTTTTTTTGTTCATTTCTTTTTCTCTCTGTCCCATCAGTGGAAACAGGTGTTGCCTGCATCGGTCCTTTCATCGCTGGCAGCCTTTTGTCCTGTGGGTGGTATGATCTGGGACGAGCGAGAGTTGCATCTTCCGCCGACGTGTTTCATCAGATACAGCTGCATCAGACACTATCTATTGGTGTGGAAATGAGGGTCGTCCAGTTACAGAGCAGCTCCTTCATCCATATTAGAGTGACAGGGAGGGACAAAGAAGGGGGGGGGGGCAGGGGGTTGCTAATTTAATACGTCTCAGGTGTGTATGAGTGTGTATGCATGCAAGCATGTGTGTGTGTGTGTGTGTGTGTGTCAGGTTTACCCTCCCAGGTCCCACTATCAGGATGGATGGCTCCATTAGACTGGGTTTAACCCCTGACTGAGACACTGAACCATCACACTGCACCGTCTCCACACAGATATTAGACAAGACGGGAAACGTGGGCGAGATTGGATTCAACTTTTACTACGCCACTAAACCTAGTTTTATATCGACAGCGGGAGAATAAATTAACACTGACGTTATTCCGTAGCTTCACACAGTGATTTATCATTTTATGTACTAACATTTTTAGACATTTCAATGTACAATTGTACAAAAACACAATAACCTCTTATGCCAAGTCAAGGTGTGAAATCTGCTGAACAGTGGGTTTAACTAGCGTTAGCCCAAAGGTAGCCAAAGTAAGGTTAACACCTGCAACTGAGTTCCAAAATAGCTAATGATTTTCAGAATGTGGTAAGATTTAGCCAAAAAGTGCCAACAACAATATATATATAAAAAATAGTCTATCAATCTTTATATATATATATATAAAAAATAGTCTATCAATGATCAGCCAAAGAGAATTAGCTTAGCTAAACTTGAAACCAAATTAGCAAGTCAAACTCTCTAAAAGCTTGTGTTAACTGCTCCATTGAAAGATAATGTAGCTGAAAGATGACTCTCACTACTGATATATACAATTTATATATAGTTAAATATTAGTCAAAAACTCAAGTTTAAGTTAGACTTTCATCCTCTCTGAAAATGTTCCTTAATGCAAGTCTGTAATTCTGCATAATTAACTGTGTCTGTGGGTGTAGCGGCGTAGAACAGCGCTGCTATATTTAACAGCCAACTGATATTTCTGCTCATTTCCATAATGGTCTATATTCTGGGCGTATAAACTAGATCAGAAGATGTGCATTTTAATGCCTTTAGTAATAAAGCTGATTAAAACACATCCCTGGTTGCTGGTCCCATACTGGTGAATATAATATAAGCAGAAAATATTTATAAATCCCGTTAGCTAGGAAGAACCTCAACAGAAACTAAATCCAGTGACGGAAAAAAGAAAATGCAGATGATGGCATATCATAAATACAAAGTGATTCTGAGCCGTCTTTCAATAATAGATGCCTCTGCTGCTCGGGGGGGGCGGGGTGGGGGTGGGGGTAAATTTGATTTTTGTGGGGTTCTTGCTGATTTACATTCAGGTGGAGTGAAACTAGCAGAGTGACACTGTCTGCATTGTCTCGTCAGGCGCTGCAACATACAGCCACGGTCACCTGCAGAGATGTATAAATCTTTCAACAGCTTCAAGTGAGCTTCTCGCTTCTCACCCCTCGCCCCTCCACAACTCCAAACTGTTGATCTCTGTGGTATTTATGATTTATGACGGCATCCCTTTAATCATCCTTTCCTATAATTACTCTGCGTCACTCTTTTACTCTTATCTCTTCCATATATCTCCAAGCTGTCGAGTACACAGAGGAACAAAGGGATTTCACCCTCAGGTTTCACAGGAGTTGAAAAAAAATACGCAGCAAAACATGCTTCAGGATTGTTTTCTAATTTGCTGAAACCACAGTCAAAACACCCCACGGGGCTGAAACTGTAGGCGTTGACTCCAGAACTAATGTACGCTGAACAGAAATAACAGAAAGTCAACATGGATCACAAGCCCCAGAGGTGGTCCACACCTCCGTAACATCTGCTGATGAAGACCACGGGATTCAGTCAAAGAGAACCTGGAGCTTGTTAGTGTCAAATGTGCAGTAATGTGGGGAAAATGAAAGTAAATCTGTCAACGGGGGAGAACACGAGGCTGATCACGTCCATGCTTCGCATTACATCAAGGCTAATGAATGACGGCTGCAGCTGAACCTGGATGCAATCGTTGTCTAACTGGCCTTAACAGATAGTCCAGCTCAAGCACGGTCACCTACATATGGCCAACAGTGGCCCACATCAAGTATCCAGAAAGTAGGTCAATAACAAAGCTGGGCCCCGTTATGGCTGGGGGTCAGAATGATGTCATTAGAGGTATATTTAAATGTAACCGACGTTACGGCTAATAAAGATCCTTGGGCTTCACCAGCTTTGTTACATCCTGCATCTAAACCTGAACTGCAACTTAACACCTGGTAAAATTAATCTGGCCCAGATTTTAGGTCACAAATGCCAAACAAACCGTTCATGTTAAAAACACACATTTATGCTTCAACAAAGGCTAATGTCTGACTAACAGTTGGCTATAATGAGTCACAGAGTTTGGCCCATTAGAGACAAGAAACCAAATGACCCATGTGGGTTGAATACATTACAGATATTATGAAGTGTTATTTGCACCAGGATATGGTGGGGTTTCATTTGTCTTCAAATCAAATTTGAATTTAGCAAAATTGTCAGTGTGGACCTAAAGGTTTTTACGCTTGTCAAAAACAGTGTCTACTGTGTGGGACTGCTGTGGCTCAGCTCTATGGTTCGTTTACATGATGGAAATCAAACTTTTTCCAGTTGTGGATTAGCATTTTCTTTTTGGTCAATTTGAATGTCTGTCGGTGACTTATTTGCATTTCAATAATTTGAATAATGATAAGCGATTCATTGCATACAGACGTATCTGCTTGTTTGACAACAAACAACTCTCTTGTATTCTCAGACTGTCCAAAGATATGCTAAATACGTCCTGCAGTGTTCTAGGCCCAAACCACTCAAACCAGACAACTCTGCTGTTCCTTATTGAAACTGTATGTGGTGTTCTTCATGTCCTACATGTCAGATCCACCCACACTCTGTGACAGTGATCATGTTTGGTCATGTTGTTGTGTATTATCAGAGATTTAAGAAAATATAAGAAATTCATTATGGAGGACACATTGTTGATCAATCAGATCCCAAACCAGAGTCACCCATTACCTCTGTAACCCTGCAGTTAACACATGAGGGGTCAGTTACCCACATGACTGGGCGTGTCCCCTCTTCCCTCTTTGTTCCTACTCTACCTTGAAAGGAAAGGCTACTGTTAGCCTGAGGCGCTAATCCTCTTCTGTTGAAGAGAGCCCAAAGCGGGCCCTCCACCCACAATGCAATCCTTTGTAATGGTCACATTTCCTTATACATTTGACTATAGAGGAGTCTCAGCTGGAAGACAGTTTCACAAATGGAGACATGGAGCGAGGGGAAGGGGTTGACGGACATGGAGTGGGATCAGACATGGTTGGCAGTAGACCGAACAGCTGGACTAATGGATTTGGATGAAGCAAACGCCACCATCTGGTTGATTCACAGATTCATGGAGTTGAAACACGGCAGTTTGAATTCAGACTTCAAACCCCCAGAGCGTAAGTTAAATTTGAGATGGACACGGAAAGCTAGCTTTGGTTGAATTTTCACCAAAAAAGCGTCCAGAAGAAGATATTTAAACCAAATCCCTTTCTATGATCAAGTCTATCTCAGCTCCTCGTGGGTTCGAGTCCAAACTCTCAGAAACCAGCAAAGACACTGCCACGTTTGCGTCAGTGTCCTGTAAGACAGTCCTGTTTTATTCATACATCATAGATCTGTAAATAACCCACCTCCACCCAGAAAGCACAGGTCTGCGCAGGAGTGAGTCAGTGGAGGAAACAGCAGGAGGGTTGTTTACATAGATCTGTACAATGGCAGCCTCCACACAGGAGTCTGTTGTTACATAACGTTCAACACTTGGACTCCAACTGTAAACAACCGCTAAGCATCACGCAGAGATACCGAGGTAGATGGACGAACACGGGAAAAACAGCTTGAGCAACTCAGTTTAAACTTTCTCTAACAAGACACACAAGTATTTTCTTATCAACTTATTAAGCACTTTATATTTACACCTGATAATAAAACTCTTATATTGCTGAAAAGACTAGGATTTAGCCATAATGGCTAATTTTTAAAAAAACATAAAAAAGAACTAGCAAAATACTATTATTTCTGTAGTTACTACAGAAATAGTAGTATTTTGCTAATGCTAGCTGAAATGCTTATCAAAATTAAACGAAGCAGCAAAGAGAGACTACAAATATCTAGAGACTGGCCTAAAACCACAGCTGGCTTTACTGTAAAAGAAAACGAATTCTTTATCACATTCAAATACAATGATCTTTCAGAGCTCTTCTTTCATTGGCCGGCAGCCACAGGATTCTGCAGCCTATGGTCAGGGTGTTGCGTTAATTGCTGTAATTACTGCCTGCTGCTCAGTCGCACACTGCTGCAGCTGATTAGTTCTGGTTCCTCCAATTAAGTGAGCCACAGCGGACTCTCTCACCAAGTCTTTATCTGTGTCTTCCTGCATAAAAACACACACACATACACTCACTATATACAACAACCCACTGATTACAGCATGTTGCATCATTCAGCTGTTGATCTGCATCCATACTCATCCTCACCACCTCTGCTACGAACTGCAGTTCCTCAGTCCTACCACACGTTCTTTAGCTTAGTCAGATGGCATTAGAGATGACGAGGCCACTCGGACCAGGCTGAGTATAGTTCAGTGTGTATGTTGTGAATGCACACACGCACGCCCCCTGGGATAAGCACATAGCAGTATTTCAGAGTGTATGAGCTTTAAAGGAGTTGTTCGTCATTTAAATTGCATAACAAAAAAACAAAAAAATGCTATGATTGATTTTGTTGCATCTAAATCACATCAGAGTCAGTCTTCTGGAAGGCTAATTGCTAATATGTTGCTAGGATATTTATAGCATAATGGATGAATTAATTTTTAAAACCCCACTCCCTGTTTATAACTGTAAATAAATCATGTTCAGTTACTAATGGATGTCAGAAGGGTTGGTTCGTGAAGCCACAGAACCAAATATTTAGTCACCGTTTCGCACAGCAGTAGACAATGACCGCTAATAAACAGACTAGCAATTAGGCATGCACCCATTATACGTTAACGTCGGAAATCTGTTGAGATTCAAGGGGTCCTCGACGCTGACCTTTCCTACGTGATGTTGATTAACGTATGGAAAAGTCATTCACTCAGTTCATCTACTGTAGGTGCACAGAGAAGTGGAGCTTCAGGCTTGAGTGGGCGGCTTCACTGGGCTGCCGTCCTTGTTGAAGGGTACACGAATAGGATTATAATTTAACCAACAATGAACTGTACTGGTGTATATTACTGCAAGGACTACTAGAAGTACCAGGTACATGGCAGTTTAATGAATTTTGTAAGTTTCTACTGTGAGGAAGAAGTACTTTATGGAAATACTTGGACTGTTGTCCAAGCATCGCTAATCCATCTGGCACTGGGACTATTGATTAGGTGCAGAAGTTTATATATTTATATATTTAGCTACATATTTAGTTAAATGTCAGAATGTTTGGTTTTTTTCATCTATATTCATTCATACATTTTTCATGTCTAGTTCAGAGCAGTGCATGAAGCCCATAGTTTC
>NC_024314.1:19081560-19105094 GCF_000523025.1 Cynoglossus semilaevis
GGGGGTCAAGCAGGGGGTGAAGGGTGGCAGACTAAGAGGAGGAGCAGGGAGGATAAGAGAAGTGTGTGGGGGGGTGTGGGGGGGCATTTGTGTAATTGATTATGCTAAATCCCTAAATGAGGGGCAAACAACGGACAGTCTCGACAACAGATGAGCAGGAAGAATCCTCTCTTCACTGATTTGTTGTGTTCTGGTTCTGTTCTAGTTCATTTATGTCGGTTAGCTTCTGCAAGAGAGCGTTTGTAGAACTACTGATTGACATAGAAGGGAAGTTAGCATGTAGTTTAGGTCGGTTATGTAGTTATTAACATACACCTAGCATAAATGTTGCTAGCACAAGGGCAACAGAATGCTAATAATGATGGAAAATAGTTTGCTGCTAGCATGACTATATTAGCCAAAAAAACATAGAAGTTTCTGGATTCAAATATGTTATAGACGATTTTGTCAGTTAAATAGCACAATTGTCATGAGCTAAGCTAAGCTAAGTCCAGAAAAACTAGCTGTAATTTTTGCCAAATCAGCCTAATGTTGTCATTAAAGTAAAGAAAGATTAGCTGCCTTCAAAAGGTTAGCTTGGACTGAACTAAAAGTACACAAAAAATCTATAAAGAATGTATTTTATTACGTGGCAACATTAGCTCAAATAAAACAAAGTATGTTTAAAGTTATTCTGAATATAATAAATGGTTTGTACACAAAAGTAAGTAAAGTAAGTAAAAAGTAGCAAATTAATTTTTATATGTTGAATTTGAGATTAAATGACTGTCAGAGAAAACAGCTGAAGGATTACTGAACAGCTTAGACTTAAATATAACAACCAGGCAAAAAAGTGAGAAAAATATGTACAAGTGTGTGTTAATCTTGTTTACTAATCTGTCTCCGACTGTCTGATCCCTGACTTCACACATACAGTATCTAATCTCACCGTCCCTCTGTCCTCTAATCCCTCTGTTTGTCAATGTCAATAGTCTGTATTTCACAGATTAAAACCTCCAAATACTCCTCAGATCAATCAGTGCAGCTCCGACTGGGAGTTTTTTCAGCTGCTCAAATTGAATTTTGCTTCGCAGCACTGACTGTCCAATGTAAAGACTCCGACTTGGGACCTATGAGGCATAAATCAATGCACTGATGAGTCTCCGAGGACACGTCTTACTGTAACTCACTGTAATCAACCATCCTCAGTCTTTAACGCACGGGACAGGGAGACGTTAAAATCAATACACTTGGTTTCCCCGGTCAAGGAAACGTTGTCCCTACTTGTAGTTTGAACCAGATTTGACCACCAGATACTGAATGTGGGCTACATATTCTCTGCCTTATGGGATCCATCCAACTCTAACACTGCAGGTTGTACAGTTATTGTACTGTACAATGCTACAAAGAAAACCTTTTTATTAAAATAAATATTGTTTTTCAATACAAACCTTAAAGTCAGGTTGACAGGTGGCTTAATAATTACAATATAAACACACAACACAAAGATATATATTTCTTGGCTGGAAACCGACCTATTTTTTTTTTAAATTTTTGTCTGAAATTACTCTGATTTTGAAACCTTTTGTTATCATTTTTTGTTAATGTTTTAAAATTGTTTCCGTATTTTTCACTTCCATTTTCAGCGCTTAATTTCCTTTGCTGTAGAATGAGGACGCCCCCTCGCTCTTCAACAGAGGAATATTTAAGGGGTGCAAAAATCAATCGCGCTTTGATCAGGATGAATCTCCTGCTCAGCAAACGTTACCGTTAAACAATCTGCCGTTTCGCTGCTATGGAAACCGAAGGGCATCTGAAGGTCGCCCCACTTTAAGGAAGATTTAATAACATGCATGTATGCAGTTGGCTCTAGTGGTTCCACCTGGAGATGAAAGGAGACAGAGATGGAGATGGGAGGAGAACGGGGGCGGGAGGACGGGTGGGGGCAGATGGATACAGTACACTCACGAGCACAAAACCCCCAAGAGGATCACAATTGTTACACACTGTGTTTGTGGGATTCAGTAAGTGTGTGCGTATGTGTCCCTGAAAACAATCCCGTCTTCAGCCAGACTGCATCCACACCTCTGTTTGGCTCACGCCGTGTCTGGGAGAAAAGAAGATTTGAAGATATTGGACTCAGCATTCGGGGATTTAGTTTCTTAATCCCACCATCCACAAAAACCCTGTCGACTTATAATGATAAGAAAATGCAACTCTGCTGCAAAAAAAGGAGGATCATGCCGTGGGTGAAATTGTGAAAAAGTGGTTGTTGTTACATCAATGGAAAATGAGATGTAAGGCAAGGTTATGTTCAGTTAAGGAATACCAAAGGTAGACGGCCCTGAAATACCTTTAACAGTCGTCTTAACTCTGCAAACACTATTTTGTTTGCATTATTAATTTTTAATTATTAATTATTTATTATTACTATTCTGAAAAATCACTAAAAGTTATCAAAGGTATGGTAAATTGGCTGGAAGAATCAGTAAAGTTTGCAAAAAATAGGTTAAGTGTAAGGTTAAACCAGTTTAAAAGCTAAGATTTGTGCAAATTATCTTATATACACAAAGCAAATTTGAAACGAAAACTGTTAAAAGTTAGCAAAACACTAAAGCTCAATATATAAAGGATAATTAAACATTATGCTAAGCATAGCTTTTAAGCAGCCCAGGGCTATGATTTAGCTACACAATAACGATGTTTTGCTAGAAATGTTTAGAAAGTTAGAAAAAATATTTAAGGAATAAAATTGTAGAAAAGATAGTTTATAGATTATCTTGTAACTATTAATTAAATTACGGTTCCCTAGTGTAGAGATTAGCACACCTAGCAGAGAGTCAGAGAGCAGAGAGGGTTCGATTCCCAGAGGAACCACATGCTTGATCATGTTAATCCTCCTCTGTAAGCTTGGATAAAATACTGCTAAATATAAAACGTAATAGAGTACATTTAATTAAAGTACCTCAAAGTCAAGTGACCTAAAAAAACTGTTATATTAGGAAAGAAGTTATGGGCCATATTTGGTCTTCGAGCCAGATTTTGGACACAACAGAAACACACACACGCAAACAAACAAAGAACCTCGCACTGATACACAGTGGTTTTATAATAACTTGGGAGTAAAATGTCGTCAGACTTTTGGAAGAAAAAAAATAAATCAATATAAATTAGAAATCAGTCTGTGGCAGCATTGAAGGAAACATTTCAGTCCATAAGTAACATTCTGTGTGTGTGTGTGTGTGTGTGTGTAAGCAGCTGCACTCTGGTTAACTGGAGCCCTTGTTGCCCTTTTCCATCACCATGAATATTAAAGAGGAGAGAGAAGCACTCTGTCCATTCAATACTTTGCAGGAATGTACAGTGGCATGTAGACTTTATGAAGATGAATTGGTCGCCTTTGTGCCCGTCCCTGTGTGTACATACGTGTGTAGTACTGCGTATGTGCTGTACCTCTTACGCTTATTTGTGCACATAACAGAGCAGTGAATCAATCCATCTGTGTTAGTGTGTGGTGAACATATGTGATGTAAAATAAAAATGGATCGGTCCTACAGGTCTATTGTCCCAGTCCTGCCTGTTCCCGCTCAACTGCAACGGCCCAGTAAATCACAAACACATACACACAGCACAATGGAACCGGACAGAGAAATAAAGAAGTAAAAAAAAAAAATTATGACTCAATTGAAACTAGAGATAATTAAAAAAACCTTTGTAATTAAAACATAACATAATGAAAACAACAGTGGTTAGAGGTCACTGTTTAACACAGACGTGTTCACAATGAAACAACAAAACCTTGTTTTTTTTGGGTTGACTCAAGTTGCATTTCGGTTTGGTCGGCATCAATTAATTCAGTGTTGTTCAACCTTGGGGTCGTGACCCCATGTGGGATCACCTGGAATTCGAATGTCTAGTAATTGATAATAAAAAATATCGTAATCTTCTATTTTTTATAATGATAGTTAAAAACACGAATGTCTTATAAATATTTATGAATATGTCTTATAAATATGATATAAATATAAATATAAATAAATAAATAAATATAAGATATAAATATATCTTATAATATATATCTTATAAATATGTCTTATATTTATATATTTATAATGTCTTATAAATATATAAATATTTTTTATTGATAATAATAAAAAATATTGTAATCTTCTATTTTTTATAATGATAGTTAAAAACACCACACAATCTTAAACAACGATATTCTTTCACTTTGATGTGAATAATTAATATAATTCGCAGTAGTCTTCAAAGGTCCCCAGGTTTGTTACACCTGCCCTGCCAACCAAAAGGTTCAGGGTTCGATTCCCCCCCCCCCAACCTCAAATCTGATGTGAGAACTCTGTTCTTACTACCAACCCCTGTGCCAACCCCTGATAAAGCCATTAGTGACTGTAATTATTTCATGTGTTAATGAGTTAATGCAGTGATAACACTTGAACGTGCAGAATAAATTAAACGTAGTTCAAGTTCAGCCACATCTCAACAAACTCTCATTCTCCATAAATACAGAAATGATGCGTCTTGATTGCCGGCCGTTCTCTTGACACATCTTCCTGGGACGGAATAAGTCTCAGGTGAAAAACAAACACCGTGACGAAGAGACAAGTTTGACAAAGACAAGTCGTCCTTGTCTGCATATCCTCCCACAACACCCCGGGGGCTTGAACACGTTTCTGTGCCTGTCTTTAATTACTCTCTTGGTTTGTGTCGTCTTTTTCTCCGTCCGTCTTGGGACGACCTCTTCTCATTCTTCCATCTTTTCTTCACAAGACAAGGACGAGCGAGGTCGACGGGATTCTGTGGTCCGCGCAGGGATTTCATTATGGCTTCTATCCAGGGGAACTAAGCGACAGTAAACAAGGTCTTCGTGCAAGGGCAAGGAACATCATAAAGAGCCGCGCCGAACGTTTTCACGCTTTATTTTCTTCAGGTACGGCGACGGGACTCGCCGCAGCTCCACACTCGTCTCAGGAGGTGCAGCAGAGGAATTCTGTTTACCCCATTGCGTTGGCCATGTTGGAAGTCCTTCCAGACTCTCCATCACTGATGTATGTCTGTCTGCAGCCCTGCCCCCACTGCAGACGAGCACACACTTCAACATGTACCATAAAATGAGGTCACAGCTCCTCATACGTGCTGTGTGTCCTGCAGCACTTCATTTAAGTGCATGTACGTTGAACAAGCAGCAGCGCAGCCTGTGGACATGGTTGACTTTTTTTTTTTTTAAATCGTGATTGAAAGAACAAACATTAGATTCAGACTTCACGGCGACCTTAGCCTTTCAGACGTAGGATAAAACCAAGGTGTTAAGGAACGACATCGTGCAACCTTAGCCTCGGTGTCGAGAATTGTGTGATTAATTATTCAGTCAGTTCTGAATCCATAAAACCGGACATTTTTTTGAAGATGCCTCCGTAGCTAAAACTGGGAAAATTCAAATACAACCAGCAAATTATAGAATTTGCCAAAAACTTAGTTATATCATTCTTTTTAATATAGAATATATATATATATATAAAGTCCACTATATTATAGCATGAAATGAAAATGTATTATTATTGTGAAACAGATCCATTATGTTCCTTAATGCTTATAATGTATGATTTTCCATTTACAATGGAAAATCATGCACAATTTAAGGAACAAGTATATTAACTGTGACCAAACAGATAGTCACATTTACCGTTCATTTCTTCTGTAAATGTATCTTCACAGGGAAGTGTGTTGGGTCCATCGTGACCGACTAGAGTGTGTGTGTGTGTGTCTCTGTATGTGTGTGTGTTAGTGAGGTCATTGTCAGGGCAGGGGTGGTCACTGTGGGGTGTTGTCTGATTGGTTGACAGGGTTGAATTGTTTATATTGTATCTCTGTGCCCACTGAAATGGAACAGACCCCCCGTTGACTTTAGAGAGTGCATCAGACAGTCCAAACACACACACACGCACACACACACACATGTTGGCTGGCCTTGTTACTATGCAGACACACTTCCACACGCTCCCACTCTGTCAGATCCACATCCTGGACAGAAGTGCGGTGTTTTAAACAAGTTGACAAATGTAGGGCAGAACTCCTCGCACGTTTAAGAAGCGTTAACATCACAACAACAAAGAACCCGGGACTAACTGCACAAACATGGATGCATGGACGAGAAACACGCATGTATAATCCTGTTGGGCTAAACCAAAGTAGCTTCATTACCATTTGGTAACACAGGCAGCCATGTTAAGTGTGTCTGACAGCATGATGGGAGCGCCGTCCTCTCGTGTATACCAGAGCCTAAATCCCTGCTCTCATGCTAAGTGTGTAATCAGACGTGCACAAGATGACGCATCTTGGCCATTTGTGTCACACTTGTTCAACAAACACATCGTGGGCTCACCACAACGTTAGCTGAGGTGTCAAAAGAAAATACTAGTGGTTAAAAGTTAAAAGTTTATGAACGTTAGCTTAACGACATTAGCTAACAGTTATATGAACATTAGCTTAACGACATTAGCTAACAGTTATCAGTTCCAGCTCCTGGCCCATTTTAGGTCATGGTTCTGGTTCATTCCTTCTTCACTGACAGGAGGCGTCATATACAGGCAGTCATAAACCCACAGGTGACCGGGACGAGCGAAAAGCTCCAAATCACTGCTGCTCAGTCTCTGCCAGCTGGAAGGACAGAGACGATACAACATTCAGGATGAGGAATCTCACCAGATCTACTCCTAAATACTGAGCAGGTCACTCAGCCTGTCTCCTAGTGACCTGTCACGTCCACATCTGTCAGCAGAAGAAGGACATCTTCTTTTTTCATCTCCACAGAGTGGGAGAGTGGTCACCTTGGTAACGCCAGTGTTCAGTGTTCAGTCCACTGTGATGTAGGAGTCACGGTTCACTTGTCTTCACTGGGATGTGACAGATGGAAGGTGAAAATCTGCCGGTCGACAGAATGTGAAGGAGCAGAAATGGATGTGTGTGTATTCAGGTATGTATACATGTATAAATACCATATATGTATATGTCTGTGTGTGTGTGTATATATATATGTATAAATACCATATATATGTATATATGTATGTATGTTTATATATATGTCTATATATATGTCTATATGTGTTTATATGTTATATGTATATATTTGTGGGTATATACATACACATATAAATAAACAGATATACATATGTGCACATATATATGAATATATATTTTTGCTTAAATATTTCTGTCTTTTAAATGTAGAGGTAGTGACATGTTAATGTGGCTTTACTTTGGATATAGCTGGACAAACTAATATCTGTAAATCATTTTTTTTTTATTTTGTTTCATGATTTTAAGCTTTTAGTTATTGAGCGTCTTCTGCTATATAGGACTTACAGAAAAAAAAAAAGTCTGGCCTTATAGGCATTCATCTGTAATACTGACCACATGCGTTCTGGCCTTATATATTCATCTGTAATACTGACCACATGCGTCAACTACACCCTTCACTGTGGCCAAACAAGGTTTGTTCAGAGGACACATTTGGTGATTCACATTGTAGGTTGTTGGACACAAAATGGCAGCCTGTGCCTTCCAAGGACTAATAACCTAATCACCCTGAGCATTAGAGGCTGTTGGAAAACCACTGTCATCATTTTGAGCTTTAACAAATTGAACCATAATCACAGAGTGACACATCCTGCCATTCTCTCAGCGACACTGATTCTCACTCCCTGGCTCCAACTTTCTGTCAGGGAAACATAAACCACTGAACTGTGGAACAATCAGCTTTGGAGGGCCTTCAGAAGAAGCCAGTTCAAACAGGATATCCTTATTTAATCACGTTGACTTAACCGCTGACGCAAGACCCCACTCCAGTCCTAACATTTGTGTCATTTTGTATCAAAAAAAAAAAACCCTCACCTTGGGGCAGAAATGCTTGGTGTCATGTGTGATGTCAGTTACTGTGACTTTGTTGACACTGTTTGGCCATTTGTGACTTTAACATTCATTTGAATGATTTGATAGTTCACACCGGACTTAAACCCTGGACCTTTCTTTCTCTGATAAGAGCTTAACCTCATTATACAGGAAGCTTCAGTTCTGATGTTGAAGTCACTGAACCTTTCCCTTGCACCAGGTTATGCTAACCGGCAGTTAGTGACAATAAGTCCGTCCCCTGGACACAAGACCAGTAAACAAATGTTTGACAGCAGGAACGTCGAGGTCTTGGACCTAATCCTATTTCTACTTGTGCTTGTTTGGCTTGGCCCTAACCTTTTTTTAAATAGAAAGTACAGATTCTAGCTGCGTGTGTCAGAAAAGACCCCATCATGAAGTTAGGTGGATTCACTCTCCAACCTCCTGGATACGCTGACTTGTGATTTTTAACCTCAGCTAGACCAGCGTTGGGCCAAAAAAGAGTCTTTACATTTGTGTAAAAATCAATGAGCTGAAACGTCAAGAAAGGAACTTTAATCCTCTTCTGTGCTTACTGTAAAATCCTCTATCTCTGCTCGAATCACGGCCAAGAAAAGTTTGACCTTCATGACTTGACAAACAACATGATGTGGCACCTGGGGAGACTAATTTGTTGTCAAGGTTTTCTCTGATAAAACCTCTTGATAAAACTCCTCGGTACAAAAAACAGCTAGCTGCCAACGCTGAGGGTCGATTGAGCGACACAACAGCTGATTACAGCAGCAGATTGTGTTCACTTTGCTGAACAAAGGCTTCTGTTTCCACATACGCCCAGGAATTTTATGTTGGTCTAAATAGCAGCGTCACTTCTTATAATCAGAGTTTTATGTGAAATCAAATTAGAAAACTTGTTTTTTTTTTAACTAAAGGGAACTTCAGTGCAAATAGTAATTTACAAAACATGTCATTGATCTTTTTTTAAAAGGGGAAATACAAAAGAATTCAAGAGAGTGAAACTGTCAAAGGTCAGTGAAGAAGTTTCGTCTACTTCTGAAAGATATTCTGTCGCAGTAGCACAGCTGAGGAAAAGCAGGAAGGAAACACGAAGTACATTCTTTTATCAATGGTTGGTCATAAATAAAACAGTAAACAGGAAGTAGATTATTTTATCAATGGTTGGTCATAAATAAAAAAATTAAATCTAATTAATTTAGCTTGAAAACTTTATGCCCCATTATTTATATATTTACCATTATAAACATAGCATTCATTAGCCTAAAAAACATTTGTGTGTTTTGCTATTTCCTTCAGATTATTTGTGTTATATTTCAAAATGGTAGTATTTAACATGGTGCAAGGTTAGCAAAAGTCGAAAAATCAAAATTGAGTCAAAATGAGTACACGAAAAAAAAATATACTAAAAAGCTAAGCCAATGAAGCAGATGTTAAAGTTTTGCCATGAAGTTAGCAGATTGCATAAAAACAAAAATATGTGAAAGACAAAAAGACGAACAAAATCTGCAGCTAAAGGTTATAAGCTAGTCAAGCTAGTCAAAAAGCAGCTAACCGTTAGCTGACGCTCCACCCTACAGGTTACAAATCAATCCATGTTTGTCTTCCTGCAGGGGTTACCATGGCAACTACTTCGCCATAGTTACAAAACAAGGGATCAATCCCATTAGGCCACAGTGAGTGTCAATACATTGTGAGTTTTCCTGCTGTTTCTTCTTTTTTTTTATCTTTTCCCCTTTTATCTCTCATTTTGCGAGTTAGTCTTATCTCCCCTCTTTAGCTTTTACCTTTGTCCTCTATGATTTAGAAACTTTACCAGATTTACAGAACATGCAGGTTACCGCTGTGGCACCCTCTGCTGCGAGCCTAAAGTTAGTCTTTATTCTCTTCAGTCACATAAGCAGTAGTTGGCTCTGTGTGCCTATCTTTTCTTTTTTTTTTTACTCAACATCTGTGCCCACATCACATCTGAGTTTGACAGGCCTGAATAACATTTAAGCATCACTACTCCTCACAGAGTCACAGCTGCAGTGTTCACTCACAGAATCCAGCAAAAATCTGTCAGAAAAAAAACCCAAAAAGTTATTCTTTGTTGTGATGACAGAATGAACAGGAATGTGTTCTTGGACCGAACGCCTCTCAGTCCGTCGTCGACTGTAATCCGATCACCTTCCTGATAAGAGCGTTCTTAGGTGTAATCGCCTCTGATCACTCGCTGTGTTTTCATGAACGTGGGAGATAAAATGTTTGTGTGTGTTTCTGAGTCCTTATCGTGTGGTTCTAGTGTGTGTGTATGAGTTTCTATCAAAAGCACAAGCCTCCGTGTGGATTCCAGGTGTCATGGCAACAACACGACGGTCGCCTTGAGCTCTGGCACTAAAGTCGTTGTCATCGTAGTCAGCGTCAGCGATGAGGTACGTATTCTATATCTGTATATGTGAGTGAAGCTAAGAGGTGTCTTTCTGCTGTATCTATGTTGACAAGAAGCTACTCTCGAAATCTCAGGAACTGCTAACCACAACAATGACGCGAAACGAAGCTATGACTAATAAAAACAAGGTAAAACATCTGTATGAAGGTCAAAGAAAGTGACTATGTTTGATGAGGGTTGTTTTGGATTAATAATGTTTAAGGCCAACTTAGCTTTAATTTGTCTTTTAGTTCGAGCATTTCTCCTGTGTTTGGCTAACTATCAGCAATTACTTGGCTAATGGATCTTTTTGCACATTAAAGCTACATCATATTGGTACATTAAAGCTATTTTATCACTCACACTGGTAAAAGTTTTGTTAACATGTTAATTTTTTTGACTTTTGGATTGCATTTTGAAATGAAATTACTATTATTTTAGCATGCTACAAATTATAATTTTATCAAATCTTTCCTATTTTTTTAGAATTTTCTGTAACTATTATATGTTGTTTTGGCTACCCTCTTTCAAAATAGAACATTTATCCTTTGTAATTATTTGTGGTCAGAATTTTCTTTAACTATTATATGCTGTTTTAACTACCCTCTTGGAAAATGTATACATACATTTATCCTTTGTAATTATTTGTGGTATTTTAAGTTTTTCTGGTCTAGTTTTGTCTGTGGCTAATATTTTAGTACATTCTTGCTAGTCATTTGGGCCTAGTTAATTGTTATGTAATGTCAACTTATGTTGCAATATCTTTTGAAATATATTGCAACAAGAACTTAAATGAGAGATTTTTCAACCAGTTCAAATAAAAGCCTGCAGAATTTCAGAGACAAATTCAAAGCGTTGAAAATTCAAAACCAGTTACACAGAGAAAACAGTGAAACAATTGCATGAAGGATAATATAACTATATAATATAGTACACAATACTATGAATCAGTCTATAACATGAACTTCGATATGTTTTCAAACCAAAAGTCCACACTTTGTACTTTCAAAACAGATGTAACCAAGTGTTTAGTTTCCAAAGTAAAGCCCTGATGCTACATGGCTACGTCTAATCAAATCAAAATAATCTGCCGCACACACACACACACACACAATCTGTGTCAATAAGACTCTACCTGTCCCTGTGCAGCCACATGTCCTCTGTCACATTTCCATAAACCCACTGCAAAAGGTCACAAATGTGAAAATCAAGATGTAGTCCAGTGGTGAGCTGTTTGGATTGGCATGAGCACAGACACACACAGACACACACTGACACACACTGACACACACTGACACACACTGACACACACTGACACACAACAGCGGGTCAGGGGCAGCGGGTGGTGAGCGGTGGAACACGATAACCTCCTGCAGGGCTTCTCCTTGTGTTATCTGTGAATCTGGCGAAGGCCCAGAAGGACAGAGAGCCTCACTTTGTGCCCGAGGAGGTGAACATGTGTAAGTTATTCAGGTCACTGCTTCAATTAAAGCATTTCCACATATTTAGACGACAGCTTTCTTACTTTCTCGTTTACTATTGGATATTTGGAGGACACCTTTAAAACTGCACACCTCTCAGCTAACTCTAAGCCTTCATGACTTTTATATATTTATTTTATATTTTAGGCCGACGTCTGTCTGTTGTTTATTTTGATTACTTGTCACTAAGTAGCTATCATATCATTTGTTGCTCACGTTAAGTTATTTCTTGACTAATATTTTTAATATTTTCTATGGTTAACTTTTAGTATTTGGTCAGATTTCCTGTTTATTCATTTTGATGAAGCTGCCTGTGTAGTTTCTCATAAATCTCAGCTGTTACAAAGTGCATTTCACCTTAACCTTGTTTTTTTTGTTTGTTTTTTGTTTTGTTTTTTTGGCTAATGCCCAGTCATGTATTAGCTTCTTTGTCTTCTTTGCTTGATAAGTTATCATAAAATGCAATACTGTCTGAATAGGATCCTTATTACTGTCCCAGTGGTGTATATTTCCTGGAATTATACTTATGCTTGATAAGTTATCATAAAATGCGATACTGTCTGAATATGATCCTTATTACTGTCCCAATGGTGTATATTTCCTGGAATTATACTTATTTTTTATATTCATTTCAATACTAATTACATTTTCCTTCATAAAATTAGTTCCATCACATTTTTCTTTCATTTTTTTCTGTAATTTAATGTAACCCAGACGTTCATCTTGAATATTCATCAGTGTGGGATGTAGCGGCCTTATCCAAGCTGAAGTCTCAGTTGTGAAATCACAGCTGAGTGGGTTATGCAAACACACATAAGTGCATTCAAACAAAAGGGACGGAGGGAATAAATGGAGGACGTGATTACAAGTGACGCATGTTTGTCCTGACTGTCTGCCTGAATGAGTCCAAATAGACCTTCATTGTATAGGCTGCACACAAGAAAAAAAAGAAAAAAAAAGTTTATTTGCAAATAATATTTGTTGACTTTAAAAAGTCTTAGAAACGAGCCGTTAAAAAAAGAGACCCTGACATTGAGTTTAGTTGTTTAGTTTTGGGGGGGGATTTGCATTTTTTGTTGTATCTTTAGAGAGAAAATCAGCGCAGGCATATTTGGTAGCAGCCCAATGCTAATGTCACAGTATAAATGAATCCAAACTTCAATTATCACGTAGGTCTGTTATTAAGTTACGGTGTGTAACTGCAGCCGTGCCAAAAGCCCACAGGGAACACGCGTGTCATCTGTCTGGGCGTCCAACTCTCTAACTGTCTGTCTGTCATTTGTGTTGTACCTAATTTGTCGTTTGTGATGTTGCTCTGACGCACGGAGACACGGAAACATTCAAGCTTCCAGGGACAGGATGTTCCAGCTCCTCCTGCATTTAATACATGTTTTAATCAAATGCTTCTGATTGCAAACACAATGTGGAAACAGAATCTGCTCACAATCAGCGAGAACAAACGTACTGTTCCTTTTGCTTTGGCCCATTTTGGGATAAATCAATGCATAAACGTCATTTTTGAGTAATCCATCCATCCTTAAAATCTTTGTTTTCAAGCAAACGGAGGAGCTGAAAGTTCACCTCATCTCGTCAGTGTTGGGAAAAGTTAAATATTAATTAACTACTTTATCTACTTACAAAAGTAACTGTTGCCGTTACTGTTCTTTACATTCAAGTTAATTCAGCTGTATGTTTTATGTATAATATATGTATAATAGAAAAATATACAGTACATATGATAAACAATGGTTTAAATTTCCTGTGGGACAATGTGAGACAAACCATTACTTGGATCTGACATATATAAATATGTAAATATACATACAGTATATATATATATATTTATATAGAATGCGGTGTATTTATACACGTTTCGTACCACTGCTCCTCACACGTGACAATATTTGACACCACATCAATGTGTCCTTGACAGATACAAGAGATTCACTGAGAAACTTCCTGCTACTGAAATGAAGGCCGACACACACACACACACACACACACACACACACACACACACACACTTTATCTGCCCACACACAGCTGTAACTCAGTCAGCTGTCTCAGTAGTCCTGAGCTGATGCTCTCAGCTCCTATGATCCATGTCAGGCTCCGCAAACACTGGGATTTGATTTTTTTTTTCCTGATTTGTTTTTTTAAATATACAAATGATAAAAGACAAGAGTTTTATCTTATTGGAGAGGAGAAAATGATCCACATGGAAACACATTTGTGAAACCACTGAGTGATACAGGTGCTGTTACTGTTATAGTATATTTATCAAAAGGTTGAGCTGCAGATTTTTTTTATATATTTCAGTTTTAGGCTGTATTGAAGTAATGGTACTGTAGGTCAGTTCTCAGTGAAACACGTCCTCAATGAAGTACAGTACGTGTGTATTGAAATCATTACTTCACCTACTTCATGTCATACACATTCACTGTACAGTAAGCCACATAAATGCAGTGGCGTGACAATCTGTTTATGGTGTGACGGAGTAAAATATCCCACGGTCGGCAAAAATATGATTAGATCATATGTGATGTAAATACATTCTGTGTCAGTGTGACCTACTTAGTCGGTTGCGTGTCAGTTAGACTCTAACTGTTTTCTTCCACTGACTGTACACAGACACACAAGGTTGGAGTCAAAACACTGGCAGGTTATTGTGCTTTCATTCCAGGAAACGGGGAATATTAGTTTTTCTGCCCCTCCCCCCCCCCACCCCCCCGCAGGACCAACCTACACGGATTATGTGTACATCAATAACCCAGAGCTGCACAGATCATACTGTACACACTTTAATACTTTCTGTCAATATGTTAGCAGGATCACGACTGAGCCTCACTAAAGCACCGCATCTCGCTTGATCCATTATGGTTTGATTAGTCAAAACAATGTCTCTCTCCCTCACAGGAAGGTGGATCACGAGCTGAATCCTCTTTCTGAAGAGTAGGGGTTTTGTTAGAGCAATATCAAATGCCTGTAATAAACACAAGTCACCTGGAGGCAGATACATGCCTGTAAAAATCACCCTCTGAATGTTGACATAAACCAGTATGTAAGAATGTCCAGTTTCTCAACAATAAAAGAAAAGATCTAAAGTTAGACCAAAATGAGCTAAAAGATTACATAAAGTTAGCTCACAAATAGCTTAAACATGTCCAATATTAATTAAAATGAGTAGCTAAAAGTTAGCAAAAATGTATTGAAACCATGTGCTCCAAATCTGTGGACGCTTTATTATATTATATTACTATATATATGTGTGTGTATATATGTATATACATATACATATATATAAAGTATATATATATATATATATATATACACACATACAGTATATGTATATATATATAAATATATATATGTATATATATATATAAAAATGTATATAAATATATATAAATATAAATATGTATATAAATATAAATACCTGAAATTTAAGGTCAGCACTATTAGGATTAGCAATTACTTCCAACACAGTGACCCCACGTTCAAACTCTGGATCTGAAATGCACTGAAAGACACGGTTTATATTTGCAGGAACGTATGATTTTCCACACAGACGCATCATTATTTTCAATGTGCCATCGCACGGTGTAATTAAAGACGAAGACGTTGCCCTTTAATGTCTACAGCCTGCAGATGGTTTTTACAGGAGGGAGGATTTAAATCACTGTTTAAGTCTGGATCATTTACACATTAAACCACTCATCATCCACTTCTGCACGGAGCTGCACCTACAGATAATGGAAAGATCGAAGAGAGGCGTTGGAAAATACAACTAGGGAGAAACCCAGACTGGGAAACTAGGAAATGAGACTAGGAAAGGAGGGGTTCAGGTTTCGATGCGTTCTCTGTGTTGAAATGTGTGAAATTTTACTTTTGGATTTACATCCAAAGGGAGTATAAAATATTTATTTATTTAAAAAAGCAACTCCTCGACCACCTTATTATAGCAGCTCCAAAATTTGTAGAAATAATGCCTTTTCTGGATATTCCAGACTTTAATCTGATTTTTTTTTTAATATTTATACACAACTTAATTAAAGAAATATATCTTCTCACCCTCAATAATCTCCTAGTATTTTTCTGAGATACCATAGCAGTGATTTTATGAGAATTGAACTTTAGACACTGACTCTGTTCCCAGTCTTGGCCTTAGCATTCTTTGTTATTGGTATTCACTGCTTACTATTTATTGAAACTGTAAACATTTAATTAAAAATATCTATAGGTTGTACCCCTTCAATGTTCAATGTTATCGTTGAGAAAATTCCCTCCTATTTTACCCTGAAACATCTGGTTATTATCACCTGCACTCTTTGACCACGGCGTTGTGTGTTAAATCTTTAAGCACTAAATCTTATGAAGGACCAGGATCATTGCCTCAGGCAGGTTTCTGACCAGAGGTCAGCTGTGGAATCACTGCCGGAAAGGTCAGCTGTCACACACTCAGAGTGATTAAATTCTATGTATACACTCTGTTTACCACCTATTTTCATCCCAGCTATCTGTTGTCAAAGGTCGGTAAACTGATGTGAGTCTCTTCCTGTGCCTGTGCCTGGGTCATTTCTGCATACTATTTAACTCCGAGTGGGCTTTTTTATGTAAATATTTTATATATATATATATAAATAATAATTTCCATGCAACAAATATGCCTATTCGTGGGCCAAGTGTTGTTGACCAGAAGCACTGTAGTTGGCGCTTCTTCATTGGCTGCTATTTGGCCTACATATATATATACACACAGTTTATATATATATATATACACACAGTTTATATATATATATATACACACAGTTTATATATATATATATACACACAGTTTATATATATATATATATATACACACAGTTTATATATATATATATACACACAGTTTATATATATATATATATATATACACACAGTTTATATATATATATATACACACAGTTTATATATATATATATATATACACACAGTTTATATATATATATATACACACAGTTTATATATATATATATACACACAGTTTATATATATATATATATATATATATACACACAGTTTATATATATATATATACACACAGTTTATATATATATATATACACACAGTTTATATATATATATATACACACAGTTTATATATATATATATACACACAGTTTATATATATATATATACACACAGTTTATATATATATATATATATAAAAAGAGTGTGAGTGAGTAATGTATACAATATGTATAAAATGTATATATTTACCTATGTATGTGTCCTTATACATATGTATATACTGTATAGCATTAAGTAGTAATAATTTAAGTATTATGTCTGTTGTTTTGCTTTGTATATATATTTATATATGTATATGTATGCTATGTATGTATGTATATGTATATAGGTATATATAAATATAAAAATGTATGTTGTATATACATATTAGTATGTATTTATACTGTGTATGTGTATATTTGTATATATAAAACATGTTGACACCTGGAAAATTATTTCTTTTTAAATGCAGAAACAGTATTTTGTATTTTGTTGCTCGGCTATGTATGTGTATATATGTATATAGCTATATATAAATATAAAAAATGTATTGAAATGTATTGAAACAGTATTTTGTATTTTGTTGCTCGTGATAAACACAATTAATTTGTTCATATTGGTTCTATAATAACTCCAGGTCTGCTATGACACAGCATGATTTCGACTCTGTGTTTCCTCTAAGTTAACAAGACAGGAATTCTGGGTAACACTGAGTCATAGCTGTGTGAGTGGACCCACACATAGAAGATTCCAGTCAGCCCTGGATCAGAACCTGCATGGTTCAGAGAATTATCGGTTGCCAAAACAATAAATTCCGGGCTTCAAAAAGGCCTCAAAAACCATCGGAAAATCTTTCCTGTCATGTCACACACATTGACCGTTTATTTCTCAATAATAAAAAATTTGTTTTAGCACTTTATTTCAACGTCTCTGCGTGAGCGCCTCTGAGAGGTTTGCCATCAGCTTTAAAAAATGGAGGAAATGAGGTTGGTGGAAAATAAGAGATGCTCATGAGGAGAAACCACATCAGTGGTTTGGCATGAGACTAATAATGGATAAGAGAAGAAAAATAATAATCATCAAACATCACATGGCTCATGAATCTTCTGCCAGAGCCTACGGTGTTTAAGGAACAGTCATTAAAGGATTTACTAATGCGACTTTCATCTCTGTTCTGAACCATTACCAACTATGCTGCAACCTTGATGCACATTGGAACAATCTAATCCGAATGAAGGTAGTGTTACCACTGTGACCACATGTTCCCATTTAGCAAACAGACTGTCATTTAGTTTTTTGTGTTTCTGCAGTTTCTATGTACGTTGTCAGCTTGTCAAATCTGCCCAACAACAACCGCTCTAAGGTAATGACAGGTGTGATCACTAAAATAAACAAGAAGACTGATGAGCTTTGTATGTGTTTTTTCTTTTTTTTTATATACATATGATCCATAGTCTGTATTGCAGAATTGGAGATGGTGGAGCCGACATGATAATCCAGAACTAGACTATGTGGATTAGGGCTGGGATTGTTTGGGAGGCAGAGCTAGGTCAGATTAGTGATGTTTTTATACACATAAAGAAGAAGCATGAGCGCCTTAATAAACTGAGCATGGGGTAAGTTCAACTCCCCCTTCAATCAGAAGAATAAATTAGATTTAGATGAATATTTAAAACAAGATGATTTATGATGATTTATAAAAACAAAACAAAACAAATTTGATGTGAGAAAACCTCGATGAAAAACGTGTAAGCTAGCATCAAATGAACTTGATGGCTCCCTAAAGAACTCAACCTTCCAGCTGAACTCCCTCAGCTGAGAAGGAAACAGATGTGCAGACCATCGACCAAAAAGAGCAGAAACCACTGACCTACATTCTGCATCTATGTTCATACATGTCATACGTGTGCAAGCAATCCTTATAAGGATACGCTGCAGATACGTATGAACAGCTGAGCCATAATGAAAACCAAGAAGCTTCAAATACGTCTATCATCAACAACTATGTTCATTTAAATTGACCTGGAGCTACACGTAAAACTCCAGACCTGATGTCAATAAACATGTTGTCATGCACATGTTTTTGAGCTGAATCTACGAAGCCACGGCACAATAAACAGTGGTGCCGTTATGGCTTGGTGCTGGAGCACTGTTAAAGGAACTCAACAATAACACAGGGGGCAAAGAAAAGTCCCTGCAGGACGCCAGCGTGAATGTCTTCTATGGTTTCTCTCCACTGCTGTTCCCAGACATCTCCCACCACGGCAGCTGTGCTGACTTTACAGTTATTCAGGGTGTCACAACACCAGGCTACAGAGAACTATCAAAACACGATGGTACATCAAGATACAAAGACGACTGTTGAAGTGAGGCATTGTTTAACAGGGTCACAAACAACTTCTTTGCTGTTGTATTTCCTCTGATAGAATGCATTACAGCAGGGTTTTAAACACTTTAAGGTGTATCTGCCCCGAGGAGGGGGAGGGGAAGTACCAAGGTGCTTCAAGTGAAGCGTAAAACTGGTTTAACTTAAAAAAAAAAGAGAAACAGGTGAGCAACAATATATAAGCTAGCTAACTCACATTAGGAATGTAAGCTAGTCCAGAAGCGGATGGATTTGTTCTACGTACAATCTCTCTACTTCTACTACTGAGGAGAAAACAGAAGAATAGCAATAATTATTTTGAAGTTTGGATTGTTTGTATGTTCTCCCGGGGGCCTTCTACAGCTACTACAGACTAGATTAGGTTGATGGTATGAATGCGGGTGTGAACAGTTGTTTGTATCTCTATATATAGAAACTCTGGACATAGCGACCTGAATAGAGACGATGGATGGATTTAGGTGTAATGATTCATACACCACAAGGCTCGTGGGTTCAATTCCAGACCTGGCAGATGAGAAAACCTCTCATGCAGTCATCAAAACTGATCAAATCCTTAATCTGCATTACTGCCATCTACTGGAAGTGTTTTTCCACTGGTAGTCAGCTCCACCAGAATTTTTTTTTTTTTTTTACATTACTGCCATCTACTGGAAGTTTTTTCTACTGGTAGTCAGCTCCACCACCATATGACTGTTGCAAATAAATTTTCTATGTACTGCATGTTTCTGTTCCTTTGTTGCAAATAAATCTTCTATGTACTGCATGTTTCTGTTCCTTCAGATTGTTTTTGAAGTTAGACTCCTCTGTACTTGTGCAGCTTGTGGCTCCTGGTGGTCAATATGTGCACTGACTCATGACACTCTTATTGAATGTTTTTCTCTGTGGTCGACTCTTATAGACTGTGACTAAGCCTTGCTGACACTTGCATGGTATATGGCCGTGTTTTTGTTTTTTTAGCACATTTATGTGTCTCTCAGTAAATCCAGGAGTGTTTGAGTGTTTATATTTTTTGACAGAATGTATACTGTGGTCCTCACTACATCACACGGGCCAATTTGTTCATTTCCCATCATGCCTGTGTCTTTTCACAGGTCTTGTTTCTATGGAGAACTGGTTTCATGATTTTGTAGGAAGTGTGACCTCCGAGGAGAGAACAAGTCTGTGTGTGTGTGTGTGTGTGTGTGTGTGTGTGTGTGTGTGTGTGTGTGTTCTTTGAGCAATGTGACTGCTGATTTGATTGGTAATTACAGGATGTGTCCAAGCTCGGCACCCACCCACCCTCTTGTCCTTAATCACACACACATACACGTACACAAGCACAGGTTTAGACAGATATTCCTCAGGCCTGGCCAGGATTTTATCCCTGCCCTAAACCAAGAGCAGTTAAAGCCTAATCCTGATTTTATCAGATTTGACCTGAAACCAGAACAAATTATCCACACATCCAGTGCAGACTTTAATTTCCTTCCCAAAACAACATCCTGAAATGTCTTGAAATTAATAATAAAAATACTGATAAAATAACAAAAACACTGATTAAAAAAAAGAAAAATTAATATAAATTAAGTGCAGCTTAGTATGCAACTGCAGCTGAGCTGGTGCATTTTGATTCACATCTTGATGTGACAACTAGTAAAATGTCTCTGGGGTTGCAAGAAATTTGTTTTGTCAAAATGAGGTCACAAGCCAAAAAGGTTATAAACCCCTGCCATAGAGGGAAAATAAACAAACCAACCAGTCAGATAATGGGATGAACTCTGTTTGATATCAAATGTTTTCTTCTGAAAAATGCGAAACTGACCAAGGGCGACCTGTCAGACATGGTCTTTATGGAACTATTAAAAAAAGACAATATGTATGTCATATAAACAGAAGACTGAGGACCAAACTATACAGGTTGCATAAGACAGATATTCTAAGGGGGATCAACAGACTCCATTCCTATGCTTGCACACCAGGACCAGGATGGTAGTCCAATGAAACATCCCACAGGGGCTGTAACCATAACTCCCCTTAAATGTTTATGTTAATGTCCCAAAGGACAAAAGAGGTCCTGATGATGGTAGAAAAACAAGCACACACACACACACACACATGGTCCTACACACACAGACACACACTTGTTTATCACCCAACCACTTTTCTTCTCCAACCGCCTGCGTCACAGCTACTGTAAAACAAACACCCATTTCTTTTTTACTCCGCAAGAGAGTAAAAAAACTGCCCCCCCCCCCCCCCCCCCTGAGTTCACTTAAAGCCCTGGAAACACATGTTTGTCAACTGCCTCTCAACATGTGGAGAAAAAGAAGATGGAAACATTAATGTACTTCTGTTACTGTCAATCAAAATAAATCAAAGAATGCTGGGAAACGTGTACATATGGGTCCCTCATGTGGGGCACGACCAAAAGTAAAGTACACGTGGGTGTTTGTCCGAGATGTTTTTTGTCCTAAGTTTGATTTTTCTCATTTTTGTTTATAAACATTTAAATTTCGCAGCGGTGTCGTTTGTGTTGACGGACTGCAGAAAGTTGTCTCGCATATTTTTTTGTTCCCTGCGTGGTTATGACTGTACCAAACAAAAGGTCAAACTTAACAGAGCAGAACGCTGTAAAAGACAGAGGACGGGATTAACGAAACATATGAGAGGTTAAAACCTTTAAACGCGCTGCCTTAAATTACTACTCCGCTTGCAACACCCACATTCTGCTTCCTCACTCCTCTCTCAGTTCGTTTTTTTTTTTTTTTTTTCTCCTTTGTGGTAAACTTTCTCACACTCCTCCTTCTCTGTGTTGTGTTTTTCTACCCCCTCCATTCACTTCCTCATTGCGAGACATCCTCTGTGATTGGTCAGAACAGCCGAGAGAAGTTTGCCAATCAGAGTGCAGTTACCAGGCAGCCTGTTCCTTCTTTGGAGGCTGAGGTTGGAGACTCAGCACAGCTGTTCTATTGAAAAGCAGCAGGACATAATAACAAGGGCCCCTGGGCACCTATGCACGCACACACACACACACACACACACGCGCACACACACACAAAGGCACACAGTCTTACACAAAGACTCACTCAGATAAAAAGTTCTCAGCACTAGTTTTTGTTCGCCTACAAGCAGTTAAGAAGTTAAAGTGAGAGCATCAAAGTTTACATTGAATCGTTCAGGATTTCTTCCTAAATTTGAATTTACTTTGGAATAAATGTCCCTTTAGAGTTTCATGCAACCCGGTGTGTTTATGTTGGCCTCAAATGTGGTTTAGTTGGTTTGCACGGTCGGAAAGACAGGCACAGATTAGAACTTCTTGTTCTTGTGGGTCTATTTTTAGAGCCTGTACACCAACAGGTTACAACAAACAGATAAATGAATTGGTGAAATGAATCAGCCGACAAATATTCTTTGTTGTAAACAAACAATACCTGGTAGCTGAGTGTCTTAGAAGAACAGCAGCAAAATGGCCCTAAGCCAAAACTACGACCAGGAAACATGGTCCTGGTGGTACAGGGTCCAAGTGACACTTTGTTTGTTTGTTTTACTTTAATCTTTAATAATATGTAATAATATATGTAACCCTTGGTTATATTTATATATACGGTCTAATTTGACAGCAGCATGAATTTGAAGACAGTTTTGTTTCAGTTCAGAAGTACGTTGTTTTTGTTGAAATAGCATTCTTTTAATGAGAAAAAATTCCCACCACGTGTCCTCACTGCACTCCGACCACTTTCCAACAGAGCTGTAGCAGGTATATTTTTTGAAACCTAACCCAGAGTCGTATCATCAGTTCATCAGTTGTCTAGGTGCCCGAGTGTGTCTACATCTTGTTGGCCCACATGCAGATATACTACAGATAACATCAGTGTACCTGATGTAGTTTTCTTTTCTAAGGAAAGCCACAGCTCAGAGCTCAGTTCTTAAACTTGCCTCCTAGATCTTTGGTCATTCGATCACAGACTCAGCTGCTGCGGACTTTGTCTTGTTCAACAGAATGTTGCTTCTTTCCTATCCCGGTGCTTGCAAAACCTTGATGTCAATGTCATTGACTGGGCAGAATTCAGATAGGGGTTGTTTGTTTGTCTTTTCTTGGCCTAAACCTCCCAGGAAAACAGAGAAGAAGTGAGACACGAGAGAAAAACCACCAGACCTAAAGTTGTTTACCAGTGGGAGAATAACAGGTTAAAATAGACACATTTAGCCCTGACCTGGTCACTCCTTGTTCTGCTCTTGGCTAGGTCATAGATCTGGAGAATAGTTAACCAGAGTCAATGAGCCACACCACGCAGCAGCTAAACATTGTTTGTTCATCTGTCCATCTGTGT
>NC_024314.1:19105128-19120227 GCF_000523025.1 Cynoglossus semilaevis
GAACATTTTCTCTACCGACATTCTTCACACTTGTTGATTTTAGTGTCAGCACCAGTGCAATATTTCTAGTGTGGAATGTATATAAAAAAAAAAAAAAAAAAAAAGAAAAATTCAGCAGACACTTGCGTCATGTAGCATATGGTGAGCTGGTGGCATCAGTAATTGGTTAAAAGTGGGGCGCACCCACACACACACACACACACACACACATAGTCTGGACAGAATTTTGCTTTAAACAGAAATCTCAGAACCATATGAGTCACTCTAAGTAACAATGGAATAATTTACAGGACAATGGGAGCCACTCCGCTGCACTGCTTCACCATTTCTGCTCTGGCACAATACGAAGCAGCCAAATGTCAATGGAGTTGCTGCTTTTATGCTCGCTCACATCTTCAATTGAAAAAAATTAATCTAAATCGACCCACTGTCGTCCTAGAAACAGCACTTTTGCGACGTCAATCAGATATGAGTCTGTGGTGACTGTTTCACAGACAATAGCAGAGTTTTTGGGTGACAGGCTTCATGTGTTGTTACAAAAGAATAACTTTATGTTTAAATGCAATTTTAGGGTAAATAAGAGCTACATTTAAAAATGGCCAGTCTGAAAAACACATAAAAGTAAATGCTAGGTAAATTACTTACTACGGGTGAGTCAAAAAATACACCATGGCAGAAAACTTATTTTTAAACTCAATTATTTATAAAACGTAACCAAAACTGCCACAAAAACACCAGAAGAAAGCTCCATGTTGGGAGTGTAACAGGGAAAAGATAGCAGACTATAGGAAACTTTTCTACGGGATAGCCAGGATTGCTAACACAATATAGAGCTTAAAAAAAGAAAAGGTGTATAAATATAGATAGAGAACACAATGTCCAAATCATTGGACCTGTTTCTTTAGAGATCAATGGTCAAAAAGGGTTGGACGTGTTTTTTCATTAAGGGTTCATTTGGGCGTGACATGCTATAAATCATTTTTCATCCTCCAATTACTCTTGAAAGCAGGTGTCTTTGTACCTTGGCAGAATCCTCTTGTGACGGGGAACTTGCCAGGATCTTGATCAGTGATTCTACTGAAAACTTTGGGTCTGAACTAAATAAATTAAAAAACATTCAGTTTTACATTAGCAAAAGTTTTTCCCTTTCCTTCCTCCCTCTCTCGCCTCCCTTTCCTCAGGCTGTGTTTTGCTCAAGTTCCCTGCTACGATGTACTCACTGACCCGAGAACTCCATCCTTAAACAAAAACAGGAATTTAATTTGCTGCAGCTATTCTGGGCAGGGTTAAGACAACAATGTCAGAGTGAGGCCTAAGTCTACCATGACTGTAAGTCCCCCCAGAGATATGACTGCAGTTAATCATTTAAATAACATAATAGTAGATTATTCATGTAAAAATATTTGTCCATTCAATATTATTCTTCCTACATGACATTGGTGTTTGTTGTCTGTTCTCCAGCTGAAGGATGTTTAACTGGGACAGTCAATGATTGTTAAAAATCACTTTGCGCTCACATGTTTTATACAAACATTACCCTCCAAAAAAAAAAAAAGTCTGGACAGAGGTAGAGTGAAGCAGAAATCCTTTGCAGGTGCTTGAAGTTTGACTAAAACATTGCTAACAAGAATTAGCCTAAAATGGCAACAAAAAAAACGTAGATAAAGTAAGCCAAGAAGACTTGTTAATAACAAACAGACAGACAAAGCTGCAACACCAAAAACTAAAAAGTCAGCACTTTGCATTGAAGTATTAGGACAATTGTTAGTTCAAAATAAGGCAGTGAGTAGCAGTAAGTTTAAGATGTGCTAAGTGCTAAGATAAAAATGTCTCCAATTTCACCTAAAGCTAGTTCAGTATTCCATAACACTCAATAACACTAACAACAAAATAAAATATTTGACACAAACCAATACAAATGTTACCTAATATAGAACGTTAGCCAAAAATATCCAAAGAAGCTAACAACATAAAGAGTTAAATAATAATGTCTCAGATGGGCAAAAATGGTTTCAAAATTTGTTGAAATTAGCTTTTTTTTTTTTTTCTGCACCGGCAAAAAACTTTGCTGAAAGTAGGTGAGTCCCATTGAGAGAACAGACGCTTTTTCTAGCCTACGAGAGCAACAATCAGCAGATTACTGTATATTAGAAGACCAGAAGGCCTGACCCAGATTTTACTCCAACATATACAGGCACGCTGTATTAGTTTACAGTATATAAAGCCTACATATGCCGTACAGTACCTAAAGTGTTACCACGAAGCATGAAGAACACAAGTACACACCAAGAGCACACAGGTGTTTACGTTTTAATTTCTAATGCCAACAAAAGGACCACAGTCCGAGACCTTTGAGCTGGACCCCTGTTAACCTCTTAGCCACAGACCCAGCCTCCGAGCATACTGACGGGTTAGTTTGGTGGTTGGGTTTTACTTTTGTTCAGCTTATTTTTCTTGTGTATTTACAGCCTGTACGTCTAGATACGTCTTTATTTTCCCCATCTGTCACCGTTGCCTTCATGAATTTATGCCTTCCAGTTACATCATATTGATGTTTTCTCTGTTTACTGTAAATTAGATTACGTGTTCTTCTACGAAACCCTCTGGGTGAGTGTCATTATTGCTACCATGACTTATATGTCCACTTACAACAAAGCCAAAACACTGTCGAGTTCTACTAGCAGTCGCTCCGCTGACTAAATAAAATAACATTTTCAACAGAAACCTTTCTGTCCTGTAACATATCTTTCAGTTGCATTTGGGTCACTTTATTTTAAAGGTAACTCTGCCAAACGTTGGCTTACTTCAATCCCTTTTTCAGAAAACGGATCATTTTAGGCAGAGTATCAACAGACGTAAACACACACCCGTTCAACCCCGTGTAAATTCCACACTGGACTGTGAGTCCAGTTTTCCTGCCCTGACCTCAGACACATTTTCATTTTATAGATTCTCTTTACAGCAGTGAGGTCATTATTTGCTCTGTGAGGCCACAAAGGTTTGACTAAGCTCTTGGGTTTTTAACTGAGAGAAGCTGGGGTTTGACAATGTAATAAATGTAAAAAAAATAATGATGTGAGCGACTATTTAAGGTAGAAAAAAGGGAAGTAGTGTTTCAAACCAACAAGAGAGGATGTGTTATTTTTAGTCTGAAACAGGTGCAGGTGTAATACAAATCCACCCCCATCTCATCCTCACCTCTCATCCCTGTCTTTCACACCTCAGCTCCCGCACATTACGTCACATCCAGCAGGAAATGAGATGCCGCTGCTTAGGTTGTAAAAAGGATCTTCACTTCTTCTCCTGGCAGTTTGACTTCAATTGGATGAGCCTCTTTCCTGTCATTCAGCATTTATGTGGACCGTCTCTCATTGTGTCACGGTCCTCAGGAAATCGGTTTGGCTGCAGACACAAACAAAAACAAAACACTCAAACCACTGGTTGTCTTTTACTGCTCATCAGTGTCCAGCAAAACAAGACGCTCACATACGTTGGGCTTTTCTTCCAAATATGTATGGTTTTAAGCTGCCACTCTGTGGCTAGAGAGAGGTACTGCATCTCGGTTTCATTGAACTGTTGCTATCACCAATGTGACGCTTGTATTATACTTTATAAATACAAAAAAAGTTACCTTAAGTTTATGTAACTTAGGATAATTAAATATTTTAGATATATTGTATATCTTAAAACATTTTGTTCTTCTATAAAAACATCATGTTTTGGAGCTGGAATTTAAGAATAAATTACTATTTATTTCAAAACAATATATAAAGGTCACATACTCTCCTCCATACGAAAAGTGAAACTTATTTGCAAAAATTCTAAAACTGTTTGCACTTTAACCTTCAAGTTATAACTATGTCCAAGACCAAACAATATTATTTTATTTTGAATGTGGCTGATTATTATTAAAGCATTATATAAAATTGAACAAAATGTAATTTGTAGGAAATTAAAATTAATTAAAAAAATGCTTAATAAAATAAGGATAGCAAGGTAAGGAATGACAGAGCATCTCTGACTTAAGTCATGTAGTTCACAAGTGGAGGTAAAAAAATGCTTAATAAAATAGGGTTAGCAAGGTAAAGAATGACAGAGCATCTCTGACTTCCTTAAGTCATGTAGTTCACAAGTGGAGGTCATTTTGTTTAAGTTATTACCTTTGACTCCTTTTCCTAAAATTGCCCTTCTTTCCCACAATTGATGCTCCGAATTCCTCTGAGGTGGAGGGTAAGTGCGAGAATTCTCTTCCAGATAAAGGCATTTGAGGACCGTTAACTGTGGCTCATCCAGAGTGTGTGTGTGAAAATCCTCCATGGAGAGGAGCATCAACTGGAACTGGAACCTGCAGTAGTTCCAGCGTGTGGTTCAAAGGTTGCCCCAGTTTCCTTTGGGTCCACGCAGAGAGGAAGGTGGAGGGTCACACGGATAACACTGACAAATGAAGCTTTGACACAGAAGAAAACCATTTATTGTTATGACAGGTGAGTGCAGCTCTCATTAATCAAACTCATCCAACACATGTGGTTTTATCAGAATGATGTCTGAAGTATTTGGACTAGGATGTTTGAGTGCTTTAGATAATTTCTAATGTTTATATGTATTATAAACATACACAACATACCTAGGATGTTTGAGTGCTTACCCTTTAGATAATTTCTAATGTATATATGTATTATAAACATACACAACATACAAAAATGTAACTGAAATTACAAAAAAAAAGAAAAAAAAGAAAAAAAGTGATTCTGTTTTTACATGTTCTCTAAATGATTTTCCCATGTCCCTCAGAGAACATGGAACTCCTGAGAGTCATACTCCTGCTCATCACAGTTCCTGGACATTCATATATACTGCAACCAAGTGAGTGTCACTCAAGTACATTTTATACCCCATTAACCGGGTCACTTAAATAACTCAAGCACAGTTATATGTAATTATTTTAAAAAGCCACATAGTCGTAGTCACTTTTTTAACCTATTAAATAATTTTCACTCCGAGAAGATCTTTCTTCTAAATGTGTTTTCTTTCTGTTCCACAGAAGCAGCTGTTGCACATAGAGAGCTTCAGTTTGGGAAAGTTGTTGAAGAAGATATGAATTTCCAAAGAAGTGACAGAATGAATACGCCGCGTCATGATGAAGAGAAAGAGGAAAGAGAGAGCAGGCTAGTTGCAGGAATTCATCTTTTTGAGAAGATTAGAGAAGATGGACATGAATTCACTTTTGAAAACAGAGAGTTGACTGATCATGCAGAGCTTCATGGCTCAGTAGACAAAATGAAACGCATTCAAATGCCTAAAGGACCTCTGTTAAGAACTTCCTTTGCCCAAGTGAGGAAAGAGTCAGAACAAGCAGCAACTATACAAATTATCAGCAGGTCTCCAAATCATTCCTACACCACAGTGACTCCTCATTTATTTCCTCCTGCAGTCACCACTCCCAGCCAAACAGAGTCCACACTGGTTCCTGGCAGAAGGTCAGCTTTGTTGCTGGAAGATCTCCTAATTGAGGTGACACAGCGCCCTCAACTCAGACTACTGCAGTTTTTACAGAGGGAGATGAACACAGTCCATGAAACACAAGAAATAAATACCAACGTTCCACCGAAAGAAGCCACCCAAAAACCACAAGACGGACAGTTTATATCCAAAAATTTGAGCAACACAGAGCCAAACCCACCAGCAGAATCAAATGAAACCATATCCACAACCACTCCATGGCTTGAGTTTACCCATAATCTAAACAAGACGCAGCTCACCAACCAGGCCGAAACCCTGACAATGGTGGAAGCCGAATCCAAACTCAAAGTGAAGCAAAAAAAACCCTCTCCTACACAACCACAACTGACCAAACGTGCAGGCAGACCACAGCTGAAAACGGACACAACACCTGCAATAAGGCCAATGAAAATCAACAGTGTTGGTAAAAATAAGGCTACGGTTAAACAGTTGGAGGAGAAGAGAAGAAAAAAGGAAAATAAAACCCAAAAGACACCACAGAAAAAGAAGCAGGAAACAAGGCCAACACACTTTCCTTATTTTATGGACAACTACTGTCCACCTGAGTGCGCCTGCTACGGCCGGTAAGGAAAATATAATTAAAAAACCTCATCAATGGTCAGATATTCCAAATAAAACTGTATTTAACGTTTAGTCGTGGTTAAAGTTAACATATTTAGTGTACAGACATACAGCACTGACTTATGGGTCAGTGGTCTGATTTGGGGTGTGTCTACTTTGATTGAAATTTGACTCTCATTCCCGTCCACTGGACATCAGATTAGTATAATTAGTAATTGATTTTTACATGTTGTCTTGCCCTTCAATATTACTGAAGAGGTTGTAATGTACCTTAATGTCATCTAGAAAAAAAACCAATGGGAAACAATTAGTGAAACTTCTGGTTAGTGGCTGCAGAGGGCGCTGTCGTTTTTCCTTTTTTAAGTTTTCACCGCATGCACTACATGGACATATTTATCTGGTGCATATCTAACATTCCCCCTTAATTAGAACGCACAATTCTTAATGGAGTATTTACATTTGAGCATAGCTAAGAGTTAGCTTAAAATTAAAATAACAATAAAAGAAGAAGGTGAAAAAAAGAAAAAGGTGATACGAACATAAACATACAATATATATATTGTCATAGTAACAGAAACATGCCATTTAGACAGATAAAGTATTATGGCAATATACAGTAAGCTATATAGTAGTTAGCTTTTCTGTAGCTAAAAGAAAAGATAACTACATATATATGGTTAGGTTTAGTAGCTACATTCTGATGGTCAAGTAATATTTACTAATGATACATATCAATTTTATCAAGATCAAAAGTTCATCAAGAATCAAAGGTTAGCTGGAATCAAAAATCAATAAAAATAATAATATTTAACAAATTAAACATTCAAAGATCATTCAAATTTACTACCCAAATGGTGACATCCCCCAAACATTTTCTCTTTTTTTTTTATAAATGATTCAGCAGAGCAGTTTAACATTGGAGTAAATCTTCTGTTTTTCAGAGTGGTTCAGTGCTCAGACAAAGGTGTGGACAAAGTTCCGTACGGCATTCCCTACAACTCTCGCTACATTCTCCTCATGAACAACCACATCAATAGCATTCAGCTGGATCTTCTTCGTGAATACGCTTCCATGGAGTTCCTAGTGTTAAGCAACAACCTTCTCACCAACGGTGCCATAGAAGGAGCCTTTGACGGTGTCCCAGCTCTAAAACGTCTCTACTTGGACAAGAACATATTGGAAAGCATTCCAACAGACCTTCCTGTCTCTCTGGAGGAGCTTCGTCTGGATGATAACCAACTTCATGTGATGTCTGAGGCAGCCTGGGATCGATGTCCAGGACTCTTGGTTTTGAGTCTCAGCAACAACAGTCTAGGGAACGGTTCAGAGTCTCTTCCTGAAGGGATGCTCTCACCACTTTGTAACCTTCGCACCCTGAACCTCAATCACAACCTGCTGACCATGGTTCCTTTACGTTTGCCTGTGTCAATCAAGGAGCTCTACCTCAAAGGGAACCGCATTGAGAAATTTCGTGTTGGGGCTTTCAATGGGATTTCAGAGCTACTGGTGTTAGATCTTAGTGAAAACAGGCTCACCAACAAAGGTCTTCTCAAGGACTCCTTCCTCAATGTAACCCACCTGGAAAGCCTAAACCTGGAAGGCAACAAACTGAAGCAGGTGCCCCAACACCTCCCCTCCTCATTAAAAACTCTCAATTTAGAAGGAAACCTTATAGTCTCAATTAGGAAGTCAGCATTCAACACACTGAAGAACTTGGAGCATCTTGGCCTGGCTAAGAACAAAATCACTAGAGTTGCAATAGGTGCTTTTAAAAGTCTGCACGTCCTGCACCAGTTAGACCTTTGCCACAACACTTTGCTTCAGGTGCCCAGACAGTTGCCACATGATCTACACTCCGTAGCATTGACACACAATAAGATTCAATCGGTTCCCCGTGATGCTTTTTGCTGGGGTGGTAAAAGTCTGAGTCCGAGCAGCCTCGTACAGGTACAACTGGAACATAATTTGATTGATATGGGGAAACTGGATACACAGGCTTTTAGGTGTTTAAGGGGGTTTCAGGTGGTACACTTCTAATGAACTGATGAAAATTAAAGACATTTTCAGTGGCCTCATAAAACAACAGTACAAGCTTCTGTCAATAAAGAATATTTATTGAAAAATTAAATTAAGTTCTGAGTACTATTTCAAGGCTAACATGATCCCCTCAATGTAAAAAAAAGCTCACTTCTCCCAAACTTACTACTAATTATATTTAACTATTGCTATACTTTTTGCTTGTTCAGGTATTTCTAGACAAACCTTGTTTATCATAATTTGCATTTGTTGGAACTCTTGAAAAGAATAATTTAAACGTATAGACGTAATACTGTTGTTCTCTATTTATCCACTAGATGGTAGTAGTTTATAAGCAAGACGGTTTAAGGGCGTGTCAAATGAGATCTCAAGACGTTGAATTTGACTCATTTCCAGTCAGCAAATACTGAGTTTGTGGCAAATGAAATGCATATGTTTCAGGAAGTTTATCTAGTGGTTAAATGAGTGCTGTGTGTATTTATGGCTTGACACCAGTCTGCAAATGAAGAAATGTGAGCAGCACATCATCAATCATAGCACATCGTTAGCTGTTATCTTTTAGTAGTTTTTGACATCATTTGTGGATGAAACACATATGAGGAAGCGATTTGATGAGGAAATGTCAATAGGAAAGAGAGAGAGATAAGGAGGGGGAAAAAGCATGAGCCCTCGTGGAGGTGTTTAGCGCTTTTTTTTTCTTATTTAGTCCCCCCCCTCCCCCCCAAGTCTTTTTCTCCAGTTTAATAAGTTCACTCAGCGACGTGGCACTGCACCCATAAGAACTAGGAAAGGAGAGCTGAGCAGAGCAAAGCAGGAGGAGGAGGGGGTGAGAGGGAGTGCCAGGGAGAGGAGGAGAAAGGGAGGAGGAAGGGGGATTTGAAGAAGATGAAAAAAATAAGGGGAGGGAGGGTTTAAAGGATGGATCCAGGCTCCACCGCTGGCTCCATGCATGTCCAGAAGGGAAAAGCCTCGGCTGGGCAAAGGGAGCTCACCAGCACCTCCCTACGGTCCAGCAGGACCCTGACTCTTTATCGTAGCACCAGAAATCCACCTTGATCCCCAAGAACCCCCAATTTTACGTCTCTTTTTACTTTCACAATCTCTTTCTATCACTAACAACTAGATTGTCCTTGCACCGAGACTGTGTGTTAAACTGCACTGAACCCAAGTTGAAGACTTGTTTCCACAAAAGTCAAATGAACTGCTCCTTTGATAGAGTCTAGAGCCAAGTAGTTTGGCAGATGGTTGAATATATTCCTGTTCCTTTCTGTTTCCTGTTGCCGGACACTAACCAGCACTGAAGTTAATACCAATTGCAGTACCTGTAGCAGTAGAAGTATTAGTAGTGGTAGAAACTTTTTGTGATATATCTGCTCATCTTTTTTTTTTTTTACATTGTGACAAAATACGAGGGAATACAAAAGTCAGGACAAAACGTATAGCATCATTAATCAAATACCATTTGAAAACAGCTCTCATTAGTATCACAAAGTACTTTCCAAGACTATCTATGAAGTTCTCTGAGGTGTATAGAACACAGAATACTGTCCAAATGTGAACACTCTTGGCAATGCGTGCACATCCAATAAGTGCGGAAGAATGTGAGCACAGTTAGGAGAAAAAAGAAAGCAGGAGGTTGAAGAAAAAACAGAGAAGAAACAGGATATTAAACCACACCCTGTGTGTGAGCATTTGAGCCAGACAGACAGACCAAGAGACACAGTTGTGGTTCTGTTCAGTCCTCAGTCCAATGCTATATATTTGTCCCAAAGAAGCTCCTGAAGTCGGAACATGTTATTGTTCATGTCAATTCTCCATAAAAATCCAACAGCTTGTAAACTGCAATTTTAAGTTGAATATTAAAAGTTTCACAAGCTGAAGTAAGAATTTTATTGAGAGCAGTTGTGATGTGATTCAGTGGGAGCCATGATTGATAGGCTGCAATTTGTGGCCATGACTTTTCACAGCAAGAAAGTGTAAGAGACAGACACCTCAAAAAAGCATTGCATCATTAAGATGAGTTTTTTTTTCTCTGAATCTACAATGAAAACTTCTTCTCTACTCTGCCTTCTCAATTCCAACCACCACGTCACACTAACGGTTCAAATGATTATCTAAGTCCAAGATCTGGACTTCAGATTTACCAGAACCATCTCTGATTCCTAAAATCTATCAAAGTTGGCTACAAAGGGGTTAAAGTGCTTGGAATCAGAGTGGAGCTGCTATTGCAGGTCCGGGAGGGAGGTGGCGCTTGAGTTAGCCGAGACAGGCAAGGGTGAGACTGAAGAGAGAGGGGAGAAGGAGGAGGGGATAGAGAGAGAAACCATGGGAGCCAGAGGGACCTCTAGACACACACATACATATGGTCCATCATCTGTTTCTGGTCTGAAGACACACATACACAGCCGCCCACGCACATACACAAACACACACATATATGGAGGCACGTGCCACAGCATAAAATCCTAAACCATGCAAACAGGTCACACATGTGCAGGAATAAAAGGAAAGATATGCACTGTCAAATTTTTACACTCTCATATTTCTTGAATACTTAAAAGAATATTTCTTAACACACACTTACTTTGATTTGCACATATGCACTGAGCTCCACCAGGGGGCCTGTGAGTGACCTTTAGAAAGAATAAGCAAAGAGTTAGATTTCAGTTCAGGTTATAGAAATGAGGGTAAGTCACAAAGTTCCAAGACAAACTGGAAAAGTCTTTGTATACACAAATTTAGTTAGTTAAAGTTAGTTTGGTGTTGGTGTTTCCATCAAAGAATTCCTTTTTTGTGGAATTCTCACCAGGTCATAACCTGCTTCTTAGTCTTGTCTAAGCACTGAAATCCATTTCCTCTGTTTCAGTCCCACTATTGTTCTACATGTGGGATTATTTACACCAGTGTTTGCTGAACATTTTTTTTATGGTCCAAAATTAAAATTGGATAGAACCGGCGATGTGTTTCATGCCCCTTGTTCTCCCAATACTCTATGAAAATCATAATTTTTAAACATCTACATGGGAACCAAACTGTAAATGCAGTTTTTTGTAAAACCAAACATTACTTTTTATACAGTAAAACCAGCCATTTTGATGTTCCATCTGTGGAACGTAACCCAGCATTTGAGAAACACTGTAATAAACTACATAAACCTTATTTTTAGGCGGACACTGTAAAGGAAACTTGATAGCATTACAGTACAAGTAATTAAAGTAGAAATAAATCTTGCGCCAGTGTCATATAGAGACGTCCACAGATTACACACTATAAAATTTTAAAGCAGTAAAATATTCAACCTCTATCCGCTGAATTCATGAGGGTTAAATGCCCCCATTTTTAAACTCTTAGTGGTCAGTTTCATGTTGGACCTGCTCCCATATCACCAGTGCTTATTTATTCACGCACAAATTAGATCTTGCCTAAAAATTCCCATCTTAAATTTCTTCTTCTTCGCTGTGCTGCATCTTGGGCCTGTATTTAACTTACCCAGTCATTTGCTGCTGCCTCATTAAAACTGTGCCGCAGCAGCTCTCTCTGTTGGAACAATCCGCAAAATTAAAACACCTATCGCTCTATACAACCTCAGGAATGAGCTGATGATCAGTTTCTTCGGCAGTACAAGCCTATAAGATGCTTCTTTCCAAGAGTTGGTCTGAATTTAAAAGAAAACTAAATTTGATCAGGAATTCTCTGAATTACAAGTTTACTCTGACAGACTTCCTTTTTTCCCCCTTCTGTTCTAAACTGATCTTCCCTGATCTCTGAGTCAAAGGGTAATCTTGTTCAGTGACTTCCTGAAAATTCCTGGCTGTTCGCAGGCAGACCAGTGAAACTCTAAAGAAACCCTAAGGCTTTCAGGTGTCCTCCTAAACAAACAAGTCAAAACCAGAGACAGACTTTATAGCAGGCTTGTCCAAAGTCTGGCCCAGGGAAAGTCATGGAACAGGGAAACACATTACTATTTAACATGTATTTTGTACACTTGTTAAATAGGTTTCACTTGTACTGACAATTTGTATTTTATTTTAATTACTATATTGTAAATGTCTCACATTTAGCTACATTACTATTCCCAGAACTTTTTTCTTTTTCTTAGTCTAGTTTTAATATGTCTACATTTTAATATATCTATGTAAATACTTTTTAAGTGGTTTTTGAATTAACCATTGTCTTTTTGTTTTTTAACCTTTCCCATAGTTCCCTTTTAGCTTTTTCTCCAACAATAAAACTCCACAGTTAAAATGTGGTTGTTATATAGCTTTTTAAGATACTTAAGTAACATTGGACCAATGTTTAGCTGTCTCATAGGCTTTTAGCCACCTTTAGTATATCTTTAATTGTGTACCTTTCAGAATATTGTCTTAATTGTTGTATATAATGTTGTCTATGTTTTTGTATGTGTAGTACAGTATGTTTATCTATGCATTTGCAAACAATATATTTTAGCTAAACAAAGAAAAGGGGCAAATAGTACGTTTAATAAAAAACAATAAAAATGTTATGCTATGCTATGCTTCAATAACCTCCTCCTATTTGTGCTATATTTTAGCTATTGTGATGGCTTAAATTCTGGGCTATCGTTGGGGTTCTTTTTTATTATTATTTTAGGTAGGTTGGAAAGTTTTGCTTATGTTGTTCATCTTTTCACTAATTCATATTTCTTTTTAGTTTTAGGCTAATAACTTTGCTTACCTTGAGCTTCGGGAGTTGACATCTCACATCCTGTCAAGCGTCACTCAAAAAAAAAGAAAAAAAAGAAAAGCCCGCCAAGCTACATGCTGTTTGAACAGCTCTATAAAACGTACGTTGGAAAAAATGTTTTATGACGTGGATTTCGCGGGGCTGACTTGTTACTTAGAGCAAGACGTTGATTCATGTTTTGTTACACTTGTTAACGTAATTAAAATGAAGTAACAACCTGCCGCAGTTAGCTTCCAAACCTGGATACAGCTGAAGTTAATGAGGTAATTATAAATGTCAGGTACCGCAGGTCCGATAACGTGTCCTCTCCGATCATTTCAAATGCACATCGGGGACGTGGTGCAGGTGAGTATGATTTAACCTATTAAAATTTGATTTTAATATCCGCCGGTTTCAATGTGTAGTAAATTTAGACGGGTTAAAAGAAAAACCGGTCGGTTATTTCCTGTAAATATGGCGGAGCGCAGTTCTAGCTCAGCTAACTTTGCTAGTCTAGACGAGTCCTGTTAAAATGTTAGCTAATATTAGTTGATTGGATTTAAGTATCTGGAAAAGGGGTTGAAAAGGGGCATTTACTTGCTTATAAATCATTTTATTTAACTCATAAAAAAAACTTTGTTTTTGTAACCACTATTGAGAAGTAATTTAAGTTTTATTTCTTTTTTTTTTTAACTCGTGGCTGTGTTTATTTTCTTCCTCACCGTCAGATTTTACCAGGCACCAAATAACGTACTCCAGGTGATTATAAGAAGCATTCCCTATGGGGTTTTTTTTCTTTCTGCTTCTTGTGCTAATATTACCCTCGCACTACACATAGTCAAGGTTTAGACTAGGTAGAAATAAGAAAAACTGGGTCACAGTAATAACAAAACGCTGTTCCAGTGGCAGAAAGGAACACAATGAGCTATTTAAATAAATAATAATACAGGAATTTTTTTTTTTCACTTTTCCCTGTTTCCTGACGTTGACAACTGGAACACAAAGTTTTCCATGAGAAGCTGCAGACATTACCTAAGCAATCGTTCCCCTCAGTGTCAGGTTTTTTTTCTTACTGTTGTTTTTTGCCAATGTGCAAAAACTGGAAAACCCAGCAGTGTAATTAAAAGGGACGTGAAAAAAAGAACACAGAGATCTCTCTGTCTGACGTCAGCAGCAGCATCAGGACGTGAAGCCCTACTTCCTGTTTGGCCTTTAATTTGACAGCCATAAAAATGAATTAGTCTCAGTTGCAGTAGCAGTGGCCACTTATTTCTGTGGTCACAGCAGGTACTGCACAGCTTTAATTTGAAATGTAAGGGAATGTCAGGGGAAGTACGTGGGTGCGCTGCTAAAAGTGGGGTCCAAACACCAAGGGTATCTTACCCACACACACACAGAGTGCAAGTGGGTATTTATGAACGGATTCTTTATTTTCACTTGTGCTTTTCTGTGTGATGATGATTTTCGATTCAAATGAACCAAGGTTTATTTTACTTTTGGTCTTCCTTTAACTACAAGTGCTTTTAGCTAACAGCTAATCTGTTACCTAACCACTAGCATATTTGCTATAATATATTATTGGCTTGAAAGGCTGTGATTAAGACCAATGCTTACTTCTCATTTGCACTAATTATGTTGGTTAAGTTGAATGAATGTCTAAGAAAACTAAAAATGATTTGGAGATGAATGGAGATAGAGCAACTTCATAACACAACAATGTTTGAAACAGTCAATCTGAATTAATCGCGTTCACTACACGTGTGCTGTTGTACAGCTGCAGCTTTGTCACCTGGTTTCCAGATTCTCTATACCTGGCACCAACATTAACCTCATCCATCTGTTTTTTGAAAAATGCAAATGTTTAAATAGAAATGGTTTAAAGTGGTCAGTTTTTGGAAGCTGATAAATCAGAAGTTCGGAATTTCACTTTTATTGACTTTTGTGAGTGTGTATCTCAGTGCTGTGGGGAAATAAAACCAATGTGAACTTTATAAAATTCCCATTCCTAACCACCACTTCAGTGTGCTGCCCAGTAACTGACACTGCAGACCCATTAACTCAGAAACACTGATTACTACTGAAACCCCCGTTATAAACACACTGATTTGCTTATAAAAGGCAATGATAAAATATAACTGCAGTGCACCAGTTGGACCACCCTAGTACACGTGATAGTTTGATATTGAAATATTTGACACATCAGTTTCCTCCTCGCCAACTCCTTCTGTCTGGAAACCGTTTTAAATAAAAGTCTAAGGAGTTGGAGTAATGTTGCTGCCAAATGTTGCTTTGCTCCCG
>NC_024314.1:19120264-19134650 GCF_000523025.1 Cynoglossus semilaevis
GGTCCAAATATAAAACAGGCCAGGCTAAGGAATTAGTGGGAGTCAAACATAACATAACTGCAATGCACAGTATGGACCAAAAGATAAGTTTGCAATGAACACCCGAAAGTTTGCAAAACTGGAATTAAAGAAGATAAGACAGTGAAATGTTGTTTAAACAATTGATAGGTGTACACTAAGGTATTAAGGCAGCGTAATGTGTTTAAAGTAATACCTTAAATTTTCCCAAAACGGAACGGAAAGCTAAAACGGAATTTTAATAAATAAAATGGCCAAAATTGCTAGCTTTGGGAGAGAAACCATTGCTGGCCTCGAAATATCTCTTTAAATATAAATATTTAATTCATTAATAATGCTTTTTTCTTTACTGCTATTTACCTGCCACTTTGTTTTACTAACAGTATTTGTTCAATCTTGTTCTACGTTGTTATTCTTGTATAGGAGATCTCATCGGCTGCGTCTTACTCAATAAAGCCCTCGAGTCCAAGTCCAGACTGTGTGCAGACATTTTTTAAGGTAGGAAACATTGTCCAGTTCATGAGTGTGTTTTTGTGTGGTCATCCTTCCCGTTCATTTTAGACAAGACGTCTCACAAACCTGGATGTGAAGTATGTGGAAAAAATGGGGAGTAGACTGTAGAGTAAAGTCAAGCTGATCCAAAAATAAGTAAATAATCTTCTAGTCTGTTGAAATATCCAGCCTGGAGTTTTGGATATGATAAATAATTCGACCCAGTTTTTGGCTTCTGACCAGTTTAATACAGCATCCTGCCTTTATATGTAAGAAATGGTCAGTGAAATAATATTTCATCTCATTTTGAAGTTATTTAGCTGCCAAGGCGTTTTTGGAGTGCGCCATGAGAACCATGGAGAAACGTTTGACCACATCTCATCCGCTCCATGCATCAGTGGTCTGCCATCAACCACAGATAAATTAGCAAAAGTCGGAAAGGTAACAGTTTGGCCTACTAGCACCTTATTGGCTGCACCAGCCCTCTCTCCATCTGCTGATACTTTTGCCTTTGTTTTTCTTCCTGGCCGTCTCCTCCTCATCCTCTGAAAGCAGCATTTTCTTCTCCTCCACGAAAAAGAAAACAGCGATATGCATGACTGTTTTGAAGTGAACATATGTCTTGCACATTACAAGAGTCCAGAAGCAGTTTCCATCATCTGGTCACTGCTCCCCTGAGCCGATGTACAAACTGGGTCTACCACCTGAAATGCAACAACATGGAATAAGAAAGGTTCCCACCAATCCCATCTCTGCCTTCTGTCAGATGTGGAATTCACGACATGTCAGAAAATAAGATATGGCTTCACGTTTAGGGGGTGATGTCACTGTAACATGTCATGATTATCACAAGCAGGGCAATGTATAGAGTTTTTGCTCTTTAACCCTAACCAGCAAGATAGAGGCAAAACCCAATGACACAGGCACCAGGATCTGAAAGTTTGATTCCTATAAAAGTTTTAACAAAGTATGCAATAACTAAAGCAAAGTTTGTAATTGTTGACCAAAGTAAAGAAAAATCTTTGGACATTTCAAAACAACAGAAGTCCTTAAACGTAGCTTAAGTTAATATGAGTAGCAAAGAGACACCTAATGCTTGGCCAACACGCAGTAGTTAGTCAAAGTTATAGAAGGAACACACAAGTACAACTAACAACAGGGACACAAGTGAACACAACTGTGCTAGAAACAACACTCGCCAATGAATATTTTTTTAAATCAGCTAAAGGATAAATCAACAATAGCCTTTAAAGAAAATGTCGAGGACCACATTTTACGTAAATGAGCAAGGATTGGTCCTCGACCCAGAGTCTGGTATGGCCATATTAATACGAAGTGGAATTCATCCCACTGACAAAATATTTGCTGTCAAACACCTGCAGCATTTGGCATCTGGCTTCCAGCTTCATTATACCTGGCACCAACAGTAACAGTGTCCATAAATCTTGTTTTCAAAGTTACAGAATTTTCACTGCAACGGTCTGATCAGTCTGTTTTTCAGGGGAGATGATAAATTAGAAATTTTGAATTTCACTTATATTAACTATTGTGGAGGAACAGTTTCTCAAGGTGCCAGAATGGGCCCTCGACCCAGTGTTTGGACATGACCAGTTCAACATAAATTGTAATCCCAAGGAGTTTGGGGCTAGTAGTTTTTGGGTCATGACACAGGTTTTCTGGTATGTACTTATTTGGTCACTGCCACGTCATCTTTCCACACCTGTGACGAATGAAACAATTTTTGAAAATGATTCATGTTTTTTTTTCCCTTGAATTATGATCACCTGGAATTTGACAAGCACGGGGAAACAATGAGTCCGAAAATGAAAGGGGCTTCAACAGGGGGAAACAATAATGAGTCCGAAAATGAAAGGGGCTTCAAATGTTCTTGACTGTCAGTCCCATAAAAGTGTTATTTTTCTTTTCTTTCTTCCGCAGAGTTTAAGAAACAAAACTGCAGGTTCCTGCCACACACTCTGAAGAAATAAACTCAGAGCCTAAAAAGGGAATGGACTCGTCCTCCTCTGGCACCTTACATGACAAATGTGGATGGAAGAGGACAAAAACTTCCTCAGGAAGACCCACAGTGTCATCACTCTGGCTGCTAACAGGTCATTCTAACATATACAGTACAAAGGAAGTGTTTTGTCTGTAGAAGGGAGTTGTCCACAACGTTCTGGTCAATTAGGATCAATGCTTTCTTATTCAAGACTTACTCGGCTTAGATTTGTGGTGAACAGAGATGGTTGACCTTCTATATTCCACTCCTCCAAGGCTCTGACACATGCAGCTGCTGCCAACACAGGGTGTGGGCAAGGCCCAGTGATGGCTTTTGGAGGCCTATGTAGGTCAGATACCACATTTTCTTTGACATTTATGGACATTTTTGAGCAAGTGTTGCCAAACCAGACCAAACCCAGCATCCAAACCCACATTTACAAGCTCTTAGAATTGCAATAATCTCCTTTTGATGAGATCAGCTGATTTTCTTTTTTTTTTACTGCCTGTTAATGTCCCAGGAGTCAATTATTATCGTCTAGGAAAACCTTAAGACAGTTTCCATGTTATTGTTGAGAATTTTCCTGGAAATCTGCTTAAATTCTAGCCAAAGATACCAACCAAGTCCGTGATACAAATCAAACAAGCCTGCAGTGGTCTGTTTGCAATAACTAGACAAGGGCAGTCAGTCAGTTATTGTATGGCACACAATCAGAAGAGGCACGGATTCCAGGACCCTAGTGAAACTGGACGAGAGAAGTCAAAATGAACAGCAAAACCATGACTGCATTCCTGATCTTAAACACAGCAGGAGGAAGAACAACACAAACTAAAAACAGTTGGTTCATGAATGTCTGACAGGAATTTCATGTTTTCTTTTTTTTTTCTTTTTTTTTTTTTTTGGTTTAGATTAGATTACTGTTAAAAATACAACCAGCTCAGTTAGTTGTATTATGATGAACATAAACCTATACAATTCTACTTAACATGAGGCTCAGTTAGCATTTATCTTTTCTTGTATCTTTCCTTTTGTTATTACTTCATATTTAAGCTACTGCTTAAACATTTCTTTGATTTTTTTTATGTCAACAATTTAAATATTATTATAAACTGAATGAGCTCATTTTTATTCTTAAATTCCTTTTGGCTAATTTAGGCTGCTTGGCTAGCTGTTTGCAGACTATACAAAAACGGTAGCACTTTTTAAAAATGTTTCCTGTTTTAATGTCTGGCATACAATCAGAAGAAGCATGGAGTCCAGGATCGTAGTAAAATGGGACGAGATAAGTCAAGTAAACAGAAAAACCAGGACTGCATTCCTAAACTTAAAAAAACTTCCCAGAGGAAGAGGAACACAAACTAAAAGTAGTTTGATTCATGAATGTCTAACAGGAATTTAAGTTTACTTTTTATGAATTCAAATTTAGAAAATAAATAAATACAAAAGTTACTTTAAAATACATTTTCTGGTCGTTGTGCATTTTAGCTGTTGTAGAAGATTTAAAGTTGTGGTCTGATCATTTTTGAGGTATCTGTCATAATTTAGCTCTTCTAGCTTTTAAGTTTTGCTGTTTTTTAACTCACTGGACTTTGATTACTTCGATTTTTTTCTAGTGCACCATTTAGGGTTAAAACTTTTATTGATCTACATTTTTATACAAAATCAGTTTTTGCATTCCACGCCTTAAATTTGTATTTGTACAGGAAGCCTCTCTGCACATTTCCCTCTTACGTTTAGCTGAAGTTAAGTATATAATTTATTGAAGCAATAAAATCCGCAATTTCCATATTTTAAAGCCAATTTGGTTTATTAAAGAGCCACTTTGGACCAATTACTGACAATCACATTTGTGCTCTGCTCGCGTCTGTTTACGTCCTACAGTCAATGGACAGTTGTGTTTCCACCAAAGTATGCGTGAGGAAACTTTCTGCTTAAAAATGTAATTTCCAGCATTGAACTTCTTTTTCTATCCAATCTTATTAGCAGAGGCGACATTTGGGTGATTCTCTTCAAATTGATGCACTTATTGTCCATAAACGCTTAAAACATCTAACCACCGGAAACCTCTTTGCACTCAGACACCAACCAGGACGATGCCATGGACGGGTATTTGGCCTGTAATGCCTTTCCCAGTCGGTGGTTGGAGCCAAACGGCACCCTGGGGTTTTGGATCACCTGGTGAAGACATCACCCGTTTTACAGCTCGTCTGAGTGTTTTCCACCAAAGTGCTTTTAAATTCACACCACCATCTGGGCTAAGAGCTCCGTAAATCTGCATATGGTAAGAGGAGATGTTTTTGTTTTGTTTTTTTGTTTCATTTAAGTCAACATCCCTATGGGCAGAAACTGATGTATATTATTAAAAATGCAAACTTTCATGCCAGAACTTATTCTTTTTTGTTTTGCAGCGTTAATCCAAGCCAAGCTGAAATGCCAGTCAACTATTTCCAGCAGCAACATTCCATGGAATCAATTTACTACAATTCTTCACACGAAGAGACAGATCTACCAGGTACTGACAGGTTTGCCTATTAAACACCATACATGTGCAGAGGAAGTGGATGATCTGTCTTATCTGACTTATCAACAATAAGGACAGATAAACATTGACCCAATGTTACATACATAAAGATAAAAAAATGCAGAAAATCAACATAATATCAACATGGGTCGCATTTGAGTTTTTCGTGTCCTTTAATTGGATGTGGAGCCAGGGGTTGTAATCAGCTGGTGTTTTGTTGGCATAAAACACACTAAATGCTAAATTTGCCCATTTTTTGGGAAACATCTTAGTAATTTGACCAAGTATGTTAAGTGTGGTGATGCCAATCTATTATCTTCCCTCTGGCTTCGCAGTTTCTTTTATATCCAACTGTTGAAAATCCATCACATCCCCCTCCTCTGGTAAGTGGGGCCACATCAAGGCTCCTCTCTGCAATGACTACATGAAACATCATTCGAAGTCGTTATGGCCATGTTGAATTCACTGTTTAACCGACCACAGAAAAGGATGGTGGGTATATGAGAACATGACTGAGATTTTTCTCCCACAGTTAGTGACTGTGTGGGTTGAGTTGCTGTCATGTTACAGAACACAGTGGGTTCTTTTTATGGGAATTCCTCTGTTTCAAACAGTACGGACAGCTGATGGTAAATGTTCTGCGTGTCATTGGCAAAGCCACTGTTTGAATATGTATAAAGGCATTTTGAAGGGCCATTTGGGGCCCCTGGCAATAAGAGACCCACAGCGAACTATGTTAAGCCCCATTAGGTTTAATGTTTACTGTTGTTGGCTCACTATAGAACAAGCAAGTGTTTATGGTTGGCACCTAAACACTCTGACAGTACACACCTTCTTTTCTGGCTTGCGGTTTGTTTATGGCCTGTCACTGCAGTTTGACGTCTGTAGACGACCAAACAAAACAATCACTGGGTTGAAGTTAAAGGTAGCACATGCTGGAGTCTTTTGTAGGATGTGCAGTCATTGCATTTTATCACCCTAGTCCAGGGGAAGTCAAATATTTTTTCCAAATTCCTACCTCACACACGTCCGTACATACTTTAACGTAGGAGCACGTGCATGAATTTTAAGAGACACAAGTTGATCTTAATAATAAATATTATTGCACAAGTTTTGTTTTTTTTATTTATTTTTCTTTTCTTATGACTAACAAAACTTACAATAATGTAGCTTTTATGTATTACTGACTGTCCTTAATGCTGTTTTTTGTGTTAGAATGTAGTCCATTTTTGCCCCTAAGCCTCTTATAAAGTCTAGATTATCACATAAGGCGTATTGGCTTTTTTCTTTGTCATTTTCTTCTGCCCACCCTAGAGGAATTTTCACACAACCCCCTGCTTAAGATTCCTCCACAAATGCAGTTTTGTTTGTCTGTCATGTGTTTACCATTCTCAGAAAACCAACCCACACACGGCTTTTAAGCCATTCAGCAGCATAAAGGTAGTGTTGGTGGAGTGTTGGTTGTTTTCCATCTCAAACTGCCCTGATGGACAAAACAGACCCTCAACAAACATATATATACATGCACACGCGCACACTTGTCCTCAGGCACAAACACACAACACACACACACTCAGTGCTGAAAGCAACAAAGACAGCAATGACAGGCGGACAAACGGCGTCCGGAGCCCGTGGAACTGTGGGAAATTGTTTGGTTCAGTCAGTGTGGGACTGGTGTGTTGCGATAGTAATTCATATGATAATGGAGTCTGGAGGAATCCTGTCAGGCCAGCTCCAGTGTTTACACACTGTCCTTTAAAGTGACGAGAGACCACACACACACACACACACAGTTAAAACTTGGCCAGCTCTCATGGTATTTTTCATGTCTGGGGTATAAGATGAGAGGATGCTACCAGTGTGATTGACCATTTCTGCAAAATACAAACCAGCGACTGTGCCATTAGTGGTTTAGTGAAGTGTTTCACCACAGACTCAAGGTACCAAAGCCCACACTGTTCGCATATGCAAACAGTTAGCATCCACTGTTTAACCGAGAGAACCAGATTCTGGAGGAAAACAGACGTATATCGTCTGAATACACAGTGGAGAGATATCTGTTGTTGTATGGTAACAGTATAAGATCTAATGAGATTTAATTGAATTTTATAGTCTTTTTTGCTACGGTTATCCTGAAGATTACATCACATATAACTGACCATTAGCCAAAACTGCTTATATTGGTTAAAAGCTAACTGCTTTTAGCTTTTAGCCAAATCATTAAATAAAAAAATTCAAAAATCAGAAATTATCTTAAAAAGAAATTAAAGTTAGAACGTAACTAAGGAAATAGTGATAAATATAAATTCAAAAAATTTAAAAATCAGAAATTACCTTAAAAAGAAATTAAAGTTAGAACGTAACTAGCTTTGTAAAAACCTAAATAGATTACATCAGCAAGAATGGGTAGCAAAACTGTAGCATCATTGCTAGAAATGTACCAGTGTTTACCAAATAAGACAATTGATGTTTTGGGACTTTATATTCAAATATAGTTAAGAAGAAATTAGCTAAACAAGTAATAGTTACCAAAAGACTATGTTGATGAGACATGAAGACGAAAAAGGGGGGGGTGAAGGTGTAAAAACAATCTTTCTGTGTTAACCAAAAAAAGGAAGGAAAACCCCTAAAAACATTGTCACCTCCTATAACAAAGCTTTTTTAAGGAGGCGTCTCATTGACTAAACCCACTGTCCTCCGCGGCCCCACATGGTTCTGGGAAAGAAACTGGGGTAAAGTAGTGTTTTGGTCTAAACACGGCCATTCAAGGCCAGTCGGGACTTTTTTTTTTTTTTTTTACTTCATCACCGTGGCGACAGACTCTTCTTCGGCAGAAGGAAAGCGGAGTAAAATAGGGGGAAAGACTTCACGGGCGGCCAAGTTTACATCACACCCTGTAATAAGAGAGAGAGAAGGATATGTTGAAGTGCAAACACAGCTGCCCGGCTGCTCTGCAGCAAGGCATTAAAACATTCATTAATGGTGGCTTTTTTTTTCCTAAAAAGAAGTAATGTATTTTATTTTTCATTATAAGATGATAGAAAAATAAATGTGCGTTATACCGCAGTCATGAGGCAGTGGTTTTGTCTGTGCTGGTCATTACATTAAACTCTCAGTCAAACACAGCTGCATGGCAGCTGAGCATTATAGCATTAGAGAGCTGATTCAATGTGATTGCATGGTTTAAAAATCAGGGAAGTATAGGATCAAGACTGTGAACTACAACGGCTCAGAAGTGGGGAAAAAAAAGATCCTACAAAGCGGGCCGCTACGGCTCAGAAGTGGGGGGGAAAAAAAGATCCTACAAAGCGGGCCGCTCGTGAAGTGGGATGCAAATATCTGTCTATTTGGAAATAAATGTCTATTTATTTACTAACATTGTCTGTCCCACACCAACGGTTTTGTAGTTTCATTTTTCTTAACTAGTCATTGTTGACTTGTGGGCCATATGTTTTTATCCGGTCATACACGTGGTCCACAACGGATATATTTCTGAGTCTAAACATCTTGTAAATGACACATATTTAGGTTGCTTCTAAACAAGTTGCCAAACCTGCCCACTTGTGTGTGTGGGCCAGAATGAATGGATGTAAGACTGAAGTGACCCACATGCAAATTGTAAAAAGTCATATTAATATTCTTTAAGAAATATGGCATTATTTTCTAATATATTATCTGTGCTTTACCTGAATCTCCTCTGAAAATACCCATTTTGGAGCCAATTTGTGGCCCATATCCTGTGGACAGGAGTATAATGCTTGTATTACCTATATCCCACACCATATGTGGCCCAGAAATGTGTAAACATGGGCCACAGATCTGTACTGTCTCAGTGACAGTCATATGTGACCAACGCCCATTTAGGTAAAAGACAAATTAAATAAATGGCCAATGGGGCCGAAATAAACATGAAAATCAACATCTACCATCAGATTATAATTGTCATTAAATAAACTGTTGAACCACTGTTTTCATGTAATGGCCACGTTAACACTTGTTTTCATTTACAAAAGCTGCACAGTTCTGCAGCACAAGTAGCTGCATGTGCAAGTGTCCCCTGCTCTCAGGAGACTCTTTATTAATCTCCTGCAGAGTTTGGATGTGTTTGGTGGGCATTTTTCTCTCTTTCCACTCAGTCTGTCTCTGCTTTATACTGGGCCGAGGTGAACAGTCAAGGAGTTCTCTTGTCTGCCAACAAAACCGACTCCGACCTTCCCAGAGTTCCGTGCGTTTACACAGAATCCCTGATGCGCTGGGATGCCAAGCTTTTCAGTGAAAAGAGCGTTGAGTGCCACAAATCTCTGTTTTCCCTCAAGTCTTATAATTACACTGCGTGTCATGGAAAGAAATGATAATGTACAGTACCTGTTGAACACCAGGCTGTGACTTTAATCACCATTATAAATCAATCAAGCATGGAATTTCTAAATGTGTCTACAGCAGGGGGTGTACAGCCTCTTTTCCCCCAAATTTTGATTATGTAAAAACATCAGAGAGCCAGCTGCTTCCTCTGGGGTAGTTAGAGTACAATTACATTTTATAAAAACCACAACATGATATATTTTTAGAGCTGTTGTTCAACTGGTGAAACTAATTCAACCCAGGTCACCCAGTACTGGACAGATTACTTCAAAGCTTTTTATCATTTCTGCTAAAAGACAAAAGAAAATGTTGGGATCAAGTGCTATTTGATAAAAGAAAAAGCTTAAGAAATAACATAAAGTTGGCCATAATCAATGTCTTGAAAAAGAGTAAGAAAATATGAAGGTTCTGTCAAAGATACATTTAAGCTAAAAGGTTAGCAACAGTAGCTGGAATTAGCTCAAAGATTAATTAAGGTTACACCAGAAAACAGATTTGCTGTGATTTGTTGCTTCAATTAGCCTAAAGGTAACAGCAAATCTGGAGAAGTCACACAGGTATATGGTAATTAAGTCATTAAATCTGCTCAAAGGCTCAACGTAGCCCTGAGTTTGGCAAAAAGAAATCTTTAATTTTAGTGATTAACAGCCCTAAAAGCTAACTAAAACCCCCTTCTCACTAAAGAAAGGACAAAAGTGAGTCTGTATTTCCTCACCCTGCTACTTTGAACAGTGTCAGCAAAAATCAGTGTGATTTCATTTAAATATCAGTGTAATAAATGTGGACTGAGCCAATACAGCAAATAAAGGCTGCGCAGAGTCAGCAGTTTGTGAGAGAATGAACTGGAAACAGACACACTTTATGAAGGCTGTCATAATCACTGCTGTGGTGTGTGTGAGTGTGTGTGTAAAAAAGATGGCAACAGCAATTTGCACTTTTCCCTGTGGGTGAAAAGGATAAAAATATACAAGTTTGCAGAAGGGAGAGGATAAGAAATTGACCCCTGCTAAAAGCAGCAGAGGCTAAACCATAAGGAGGGTATGAATTTCAAACATCAAATTTGTGCAGTGGGACGTCGGAGTTGGAGTGATTTGCCGTCGGTTTACAGTGATATAAAACCAGAGACGTGTGTGCAGGAACTCTTTCTCAAAATCCCTTTCTCTCTTTAAAACCATTTTTAGTGTTTAGAAATTCTACCCACCGTTAAAAAGTGAAACTTTCATCTGCTGTTTTTTTTTATTTTTACAGTGGGCGAAGCATGTAAAAAGAAGAAAAGTGTGTAAAAAGCTGAGATGTTTCATCACCTTCATCTAGACGTCACCCGAGGCTATGTCTCTCAGCGGAGCCACCCCTTCCATTTAGCTTCCATCCATCAACTCCTCTCAAACTAAAAGGTGCAGCCCATAATATCCCCTTTTTACAAGGTATTTTCTTTTCTTCGTATTTCATACAGTTATCACTTTGCCTCAAGGAATTGATTACTGAATGTAATGAGCCAGAATTGACCATTTGTGTTTCTGCCCTAATGGTTTTCTTAACAGAGCAGTGTGTGTGTGTGTGTGTGTGTGTGTCCGTGAAAGTATTAGGGGGTGGGGTTGTGAGTTGACTTTTACTGTAGGTTTTGTTTGGAAAAAGTGAAGTTTAATATAGAGAGGGCCGGAAATGGTTTCTAGGTGGGTTCTTTTTTGTAACCATTAAACGACACTTTTGGTTAGCAGAGCAAAGGCTAGAAACTGGGACGGCTTTACTTAGCAAACATGCAAGGTTTGCTAACTTGAAAGTTACTGTAAGGCTAGCAAAAAACAATTTAATAAAAATCTGAATTTGTCTGAAACAAGTAAGAATTTGCTTTGCAAATGTATTGCAGATAGTCCTGAAAATGCTAAAGCCTAGCAGGAAAAACTATAACTTCAGTACTTCAAATATTAGTCAAAATAAAATAGAGAAATTCGCAACAAAAAGGCAAAAATACATAGTATAGTATTACAGAAGACTTGGGGGGGAAGAAAAAAAGCTTAAAAAAAGACAACTATAACTATTTTTGAAGATGAAACAGATGAAAATTTAAATGTATCTTAAATTTGATGTTACTAAAATCCATCCATCCATCCATCCATTTTCATCCGCTTATCCGTTACCGGGTCGCGGGGGCAGCAGTCGCCACCCAAATCACATTGCACCGTACCAAACCTTCCTGCGGGTGGAGAGTCCACTGGAAGGTACCAACCGCCCTAACCGGGATTCGAACTTGCCCAGGAGGTGAACCCTGGGATTCCACACCAATGACAGAGACATTGCCTCTGGGCCAAAGCGCCACTGTTACTAAAATGTTGGCAGTTAATACGTAAAAGTGAACTGTAGTAGGTGCTGTAGTACGTAAGTGTTTTTAATGGACACAATGCTCCAGAAGCTGGTAGGTCCTCAAAGACAGACCTAAAGATAAAGGACCTACCACGGTGTCAGAACTCATTAGAGTTGACAGTTTGATCACCCTGGGTTGCTCAGGGCAAAATCTCTGCCAGGAAGTTACTAAGGTCACAGCTTGGTAGAGAACCTTTGACCTTCTGTGTCAAACTCTTTTTTTTTTTTTTTTTTTTGCTTCTTCTAAATACAGATCTTCCCGGATCTTCTGTCCTTTTTTAATCCTGGTTCTTATTATTGGAAAATCATGAAAACAGTTCAAGAGAGAGGTGTGGACTTTTGTAGATCGACCCTAGATTCCTCTGACTCTCCTATTCCCTACCACTCCACCAGCTTTGATATCCCTGATCCCATTGGGGTTTTTTTTTTTAATATCTGTGTCTCATTTTAGCTGTCTGTGGTGGAACATTAACACCTGAGCTGGCAGGTAAATATTAATTAATGTTTCTACAACAGTAGCCCCTTTGATCTAGCATAAACATATTTCATCTTTGGTTTTCCTGAGAGAGTTTAGACTTTAGTTTTTGCTTAGAAATATTTTCTTCCAGGAGGCACTTTTGCCGGAGGCCACCCATAGATCTGGAGGTTAAGTCCTCACATCAACGTCCACATTTCCACCTGTGGAGGCAATCTCTTCTTTCTCCAAAATCTTTTCCATCATCTGTCCAAGAATGAAAGATGCAAATGTGGTTTTCTCCTCTCTCAGTTCAATCGTTTAGGGACATGTTCCAAGTATGATCTCAGCATTTGCGTTATAACACCTGGACTTTATTAGCGCTCCATGTCTCTGACCTTTTTTCCATGATTGTCCTTTTCCTCTTTTACCTTCTGTCTTTTCTTTTAGATCACAATTGACAATATCTGAGAGATCTGTACGAATGTTTTTGTACGTCCACCTCCTACTGAGAAAAACTAGTCAGGATGAAAGAGACAAAGCCAGACAGGATGAAACTTGCTCATGTGTTATCTGATCTTTTTCGGCCTTGAAGATAAGAGACCACAAGAAGCAGAAGAGTCAAAGGGAGACGGATGCTTTTTTATACTCATGTCATCAGAGAGCAGAAACAACACGTACAGGTACGACAGGTGACTTTAATGCTTCATTCTTACCAATAATGGTCTGAAAGTCACAGAATATCTGGCCCAGATTCTTTACATTCAAGTGTTTCTGAAATCTGGTAAAGACGTGGCCCAAAGTTGAACTTGAAGCGTTCCTGCAGCAGCATTAAACAGTGCTTCCAAACATTTTCTTTTTGCTGGTACTATGTCCCTGATTAGAACCAGATTTGATTTTTGCGTGTTACCTGCTAAATCTGTTCACATAATGGCTTTCTATAAAGCCCAGCAATAAGAAAAGGATTTTTTTTTTCTTTTTTATTAATAAATCTGCCAGATAAGATCGTAGTTCTCACGGGAGAGGCCTCATGATGTTTTTGGAAAGTAAATATGTTGGGAATCCTCGTTAACACCAGTGACAGGCACAACAATTAGTCACTTTCACTATTTGGCAACAGATGGCTATAAAAACTGAAGAGAGAGAGAGAGCCGTTGAAGAAGATCTTTGTGTGTGTCTTTCTTTAATCCCTGTGAGCATATCTGTGTCGTGTACAACTAAACGGGTCCACGTTTTATTTGGTTTGGCCCAGGACAATTTTATTAAAAGACAAAGAGTTTTTGAATAACATATTTATCAAACCAACATTATTAATCATAGCATTTTAAAGTAAAGCGATTTACTGTAAGGATGAAGATAAAGGTTATTTGTTGGGCTTTTTCAATGCTTATGGGAGAGGGGGAGACTGTGGATGTTGGAACAAGTGTAAGTGTGTGTATTGTGTGTGTGTGTGTGTGTGTTTGTATAGACTCCTAAAGAGGATAAATGACCCTGAGTGTGTGAGAAAGGAAAAAGAGTTTGTGTGCAGCGTTCTGAGCTCAGCTCCACACAGGACCTATCATTACCAGATGTCACAGTTGAGGGTGACTGCCAGCCCCATCGCTGCTTTTTTGCCTTAAACTCCAGCTCCTCTTTCTCCTCTTTTCTCCTAGATACTTTCCTCTCTCAACTTTCTCTAACTCTCCCTTTTTTTTTTTTGTCTTCCTGCCTTCTCCGTTTCCAGCTGTTTTTGGAACACGCTTTGCAAGAACGGGGGAAGTCCTCCACCAATTGTTTTAGTCCGAGAGGAGCTTGACAGTCGGACCCCTCCCTCCTACACTCTCTTCTCTCTCTCTCGCTCCCTCTTTCTCGCTCTCTCTCCCTCTCTCTCTTTCTGCCTCTCTCCCTCTCTCTCTCTCCTCCCCTTGTTGTGACAGAGCACACCTGCTTGATCTTGGCTGCACGCGCTCTGAGTCCAATTATCCCATAAGGCCCTCGCAGCCACTTCACAGTCTCATCCCCCACGACTCGGCTGGATTTTGGGAGTCAGGCTCGTCTCGCCCACTTCGGCTCTTCTTTGCCTCACTTTCGCCGAGAACAGGTAGGTGAAGCTTTCAACTCTTTAGAAGGAAAAAGGAAAAGTTGTGGATGATTGGGATTGAGGTTTAGAAAAAGGAGAGTAGCTTCACTTTGGAATTAC
>NC_024314.1:19134723-19136302 GCF_000523025.1 Cynoglossus semilaevis
AAATGCATGAATAGAAAATATATGACTTGTAATCTAAAAGTGAAAGCTTTTGTCGATGATGTTTTGGTTTATTTCATAGAATATAACTAGAATATAGATTATAAATCCGTGAGTTTTCTTTTTCTTTACACATCTACATGTTAAATAGGACTCATATCTTCTACCGTCATACAACAAACAGACCTTCTTCTACTGTCTTCAGCTTTCATGTGCGTGTGTGCGTAATATTCCAGCTCTGTTGCCAGGTCTTGTTCCCACAATTCTATTGGCTTTGTGATGAGGGACTCTTAATTGTTTCCAGTACAAATCTGCATACAGCTCAGTGAAAAGAGCAGCAGGCAGAGGGAAGGGGGTGTGGTGGTGCAGTTGATGCTGGTACCTCACTTCTCTGCCAAATAGAATGAAAGGAGAGGGGGAAAAAAAACATATTCTTTTGACCCATTCTCATGTGGTTTTTATCTACAGTTCCTGGGCTTCAAATCTTGGAATATCTGGCTGCTTTCTGAGACAAGTGAAGTGTTTGAAAAGTTGTGTGGTAATTTGTTTAGATGGAATGCATATGTGTGTTATTTTTAAGAGAAGTGAGTGAGTCAGAATCTTAGAAAAGACAATTAGTCAACTATCTTTTAGCTTTAGCTCGTTCTACCTCTTTCCATGTGGCTTAAAAGGAAACAAACACGGTTGAAACAACAACAGGACTTCTCTGTGCTCACTCAACCTTTGCCTTTGACACTCTCCATTCCAGCACTCTCTTTTCACCAGGAAACCAGAGCATTTTCACCCTAATCTGTCTGCTCTGCAGCTCTGTTCCTTTTCAGTATAAACCTTTCTCTGCCCACTGTGGCATTTGCTGCTGTGTTTTCACACAGCACCCAAAATTGCTAGGGGCAACTTTAAGTGAGGGCCTTTGAAGAAGGGGGAGGAGGATATGAAAAAAGCTATACCTGGCAACGCACAGTGCCATTAATCCTGTAATGGTACAGCTTCTTCTATCAAAGAGATGGTTAAGGCTTCCCGGCAGGCCACCACAGAACTCTCAGCTAACTCATTACATCCTTTTTGCCAGGAGGGTAGAAGAGAAAGATGAAAAAAGTCTAATAAGGTTCAGCTGGCCTGAGTTGTTTTGAGTGGACTGGAGTGAATGTGAACAAGGGGAAAAAGTGAGACAAACAAGAACGGAATGAAAAGTGCAACTCGGAATAGAATGGAAGCCTAAAAGTAGCCTAAAATCACAGTACAAAAATATGCAGCCAGGACTGCAGACATATAAATGCTATACATACTTCAGGGTTCAGCTGAGCAGATGTTTAAGATTTGAAGGGATGAGCGTGAACGGAAGCTATGGAGAAGACAAGGCCCAGATCTGCAGTCTGGGGCTGCATTTTTTCCATCTGGACTTCGACTAAAAAGACACCATAGAACAATGGAATTGAATGGATATCAGCCACAAAGGCTTTTTTTTAAAACTTTTTTTCCTTCTTTTTTTACTCACTGGAATACCAGAAAGTTCCACATGTCAGTGCTTCTGGCCAAAAAATTTCAGGGGTCAGACAGAGAAAGAGAAATACCATAAGCAATG
>NC_024314.1:19136350-19148067 GCF_000523025.1 Cynoglossus semilaevis
GAAAGGAAAGAAAGAAGGTTGGGCAGTTTGTCCACGTCTGTGCAGCGCAGACTGTTGATAATGGGACTGAGGTTGATGGCAGGCCTGCAGCTTCTTCTCATGGAACAGCTGAAATGTGGCCTAACCACTTGCTCGCGTTCTCATGCAAAGGTTCCGTACAATATAGATGAAAAAAAAAAAAAAAGCTTTGAAAGGATCCTTCAGTTACAGTTACGGCTCTGACACTTTTTTCTAAAATGCATGAAAGAAAAAGACCTTGATTGTAATGTTCAAAGCATCTGGGGTTTCTTTAAAGCCAAAAAACCTCCCTTGAAGCACACATGAGAGCTGAGGAAGACTAAGACTTAATACAAGAATGTTTTGGCTGCAAAATTGTTTGTTGGCTCTGTCCATGCATATTTTTTTCACAAAGTCCCCCACCAACATGTCAGAGATTAGTTAAGAATAATGACCGTTGACTCCTCGCTTTGACCGCTGCATTAAGCTGCATATTTCTACAGAGAAGGGTTTGGATTTGTTGTCAGTCAGATGCACGAGTCCTCGCAAGTACACGTTTCTTGCAGCCACTTGGGAGGAAGGGGAGTCCACGTTCATCTGCTGACGGGTTAAAAAGGCCACACGTGTTTCAAATGTCCTGTGGCCTTGTAAATACCTTGCAGTGATTCATTACTGACAGACGGGGTGCAGAGATAGAAAGGATGAGAGTAGAACGTGGACAAAGGGGATGGTCGTTCTTGGCTTTTTTTATATTGTCTTGTTTCTTTAGCTAAAATGTGAATGAATGTGTTCCTAAAAGGGATTTGATGGTATTTACAATCAATATTGCATTGAATTTAAAAGGTTTATTCAAGAAACTGTGACCAGGAGGAGAAAGTGACAAAGCAAAAATGGAAAAAAAAAAAAAGACTTTACTCTCTTGTGCAAGTTCTGCTTCCTGTCTGGGAATCATTAGGAAAGCTGGGGCCAGGCTTGAGGAGAGGGGAAAATGCAGGGAGGAAGGCGAAAGGACTAGACAAAAAAAAAAAAAAGAGGACACAGAGACATTGACAAGGATGTCGTTGCTGCAGGAAATGTCAACCTCTTTTTTTTTTTTTTCAGTCAGACATGGTGGTTGATGAATCACAGGTTTTCTCAGACACGAGGCATGAGGGTAGGAATGGTAAGCGTAGCATTTAGCATACGTAAATCTTGAAAATACAAATTAAACTTTGTCTCGTCTGCCTCTGCTCATTACTCTTTTATACATTTTTTTGACAACCTAGTATATCAACAGGGTACTGCTGACAAGCATAAGTCTTTTTAAATATGTTGCGACAGCACAGCACCCAAGCTAGCATTAGCCCCAATGATGCTCAAAATACTAATTGTGATACAACAAAGCCCAGCAATGCTTTGTAGGTGGTGCCATGGGGCCACACAGGTTTTGTTGTGTGCTTGTACCTAGATTTGTGCACACTTGAACAACAGTGATTCCCACAATTGGCATTCTCCTTTTCAATACTTCCTTTGTTACTACCTTTGTCCTTAGTCATATCATAGAGCATACCACATTGTTACCATTTCATCTTCCCTTTTGTCTGGGCTAGATGAAAGGCCAGTTGCCGCTGTCAGTAGTTGCCCTCCTCTATGTGTACGATAGGTACATGGAAAGTAGTTGCCCACCTCTATGTGTACGATAGGTACATGGAAACCAGGTCATCAATTTAGGCCAAATAATAATGCTAGTGGTTCTAGATCAGTAGTTACCGGACACATTTCTGGTCATAGACGTTTCTTCACTTCACCAATCTTTACTAAGTAGTTATAATCAAACAAATCAGACATGAAGCCCACATGGTCCAGTCAAGTCCCTGCATGTTGTTCTGACAACCCTGCGGGTTTAGCTTGTGTGTATCTTTGAGAATCCACTTTGTCGGTTCACGTAAGTGCTTCAGGTGTGTCCTTGGAGAGACGTCCAATACTTCAGGCATTTTGTGTCATCAGAGCTGAGGGATGATGAAGAAGCTTAGCAGGATGGTCTTCACAGGTTGATCCTTCGGTGAAGATCTTTGAATTTATCTTGTTTTAACAGCCGGCCATGTGTTTGCTTTTTTGCTCTGCGCTTTGGAGTTGGTCTGACATTTATACGTCCCGCCAGACCTTAGCTGACCCATTATTTCAGCACTTTGATGCTGCTACAAAGCCATGAATTCCCAGCTAGCACAGCCCTCTGGTTTCAGATCCCAAAAAATCCACACAGTCAATAATGTTTATACCCCTTGTAGTTTGTTCTGCAGCTGCGGTTCCATATAAATGGCCCCGACAATTATGAGCTTTTAAAATCCCACATATTCTCTTTTCAAAATGTTTCTTTATCTAATCATTGATATGTCTTGAAACTGTCTCTGTTTCAATGACAAAGTCATTACGTTTCTCCTGTCTCCTTCTTTTTTATCTTTTTCTTCTTCTGGCTTGTGTTATACGTAGCCGGGACGTTCACTTACAAGAGTTGATAGATTTAAGACAGACATCTGAAATCTATACCAGTACCGTGCACATGTGTGCAATACATCTGCTAATGGGCCTGAAGTCATGGGTGAAAGTAGGGAGACGTGGATCAGCAGTTGTCAGTGACACTTGGTGTTATTCAAAGTGTCTGTCAACTGTTTTTGGACATAATTCTAAAGGTTTCAACTCAAGGGGTGAGAAGTTCAGAGTGAAAGGCCTAAAACACTGAAAGAGTCTCTAATGTTGGCAATGAATGTATCAACTATTAGATCAACCTCCTGGCATCTGCACACAGTACCATTAAAGTGAACCATTAAACATCAGCGAGAGCTTGTTTGACCCAAGAGTGTCAAACCTAGAAAAAAAAAATGCCTGATCGTCTTAGCCAAGTCTGCAGACAAGGTTTTCATTGGATTAAGTTTTCAGCCAGGATAAGATAAGAGTACTTGACAGAGCCAAGATTACTCAGTGTTTAGAACCAGAAGAACAACATGTTCTACGGCTCTACTGTATCTTTAGACCCATTTGCTTCTTTCGTTATAGTCAAAGCAACATGTTTCTAAGAGAACAGAGCTGCATCTGTCGTTTAAACATAAATCTTACCCAGCCTTATGTTCAAGGTTCTAGGTTCTGGGATTGGACTGCATTCTTCATTTTGTTTGTCCTTTTTAGCTTTAGCAACGTTACAAAAGCAAAAATAGAAATAATAAGAGACAGATTTATATCCCATTCATTGCCAGTCACATGTGAATGGAGCTGATCTGAAGCTTGGACATACTGTATGGAAGCACTGTAACCACTGAACCAGAGCTGTACAGTGTGTCACAGTGGTGGATGTTGAATATAATTACAGACTGTGATTCTCAATCTTGATCTCCATGACCTGGAGTAACCCTGACCTGGATAACACTTTGTCAGCACATCTTTTTTTTCTTTCCTCGCCTACTCTGTCATTCATAAAGACAGGGACCAAAGACATTGTATTCAATCTCTATCTTCAATCCCAGGTCCTGGAATAGGCAAGTTTTCAAAATTCCACGAAAAAAAAAATTGCCTCAACTTCTTGATCGATGTGGTCAAGATAATTAGCCAGCCACAGGACTCTTGCTCAAAAAACAGGCGTCTTAACACTCTAGTAACAACAATAAGTGAAGGGCGGCATGTTAGTGTTTGCTTGCTAATAGTGACACGATGTAAGTTTGAATTGCAGGACTTAACAACAAAGGACAAGGCTAGCTGCCAACAGTATTAGGATGATGGCCTGTTTGCAACGTACACGCTAAAGGGATTATCTCTTCTTATCTGTTTATTCAATCCATTCAAAAAAGCACTTGTTTTATTCTTTGGAAGAAAATATTTTTTCTTATATGTGCTTTACACTAGTGTGCCGTGAGAAATTATTAGGTGTGCCGTGAAAATTATCCAATTTCACTAAATTGGGCTGAAAACTATGATTTATTTATTGTATATGATTTTTCTTTGGTCGTCAAAGCATGAAAGTTTTGCTAGGTCGCAGCAGATGGCTATGAAAACTAAAAAAAAAAGATAATGCTGTTATGTTTATAAGTGTCTTCAAGTCTTCAATTCCTGCCACTATATCAGCATTGACTTCAACTAAACAGGCTGAGATTTTACTCAATTATGAGGTCATTTAAACTAGAAGATTATTATATTTCATTACATATACTTTTTGTGAGATTTTTGTTTGTTGGTGAGTCGTGGGGTTTTTCCTGGTGATATATATGTCCAGTGGCTCAAAAAAGGTTGGGAAACACTGCTTTAGTGGTATATACTTCTGGTCTACAAGGACCAAGAGGATTGATCGACAGCTTGCTAACAGTTGTTAGCGTATTCTGGGTGTGCAGTAGGTCTAATTGAACATTCTGCTGGTTATGTAGGTTAATAACACATATATAACACGTACAGCAGCATGTTTAAGAATCTACAGAATTCTTGAACATGAAAAAATGTTGGTGTTGTATTTTTTGATTTGCTTGCTAACAACGAAACATTGCTCTGTTTGTTTTACTGATCAGCTAACTGAGCTAAACCTGGAGCACGTTCTGTTACATTTTTGAGTTGTATTCACAGCTAAGATGAAGGCAGCACTCATAATATATACCAACAAAAAAAATCATTATCTCATTTAAACATATGACATTTTACAAAAAATGTCAAAAGGTTCGTTTCATAATATATACCAACAAAAAAAAATCATTATCTTATTTAAACATATGACGTTTTACAAAAAATGTCAAAAGGTTCGTTTCAATAAAATGGATCAGTTAAGTCTAGAGCCACTTTTCAGTCTTTTGGTTTTGGTTCAGTTTCATCATCTCAATCATAATGTTTGGGTCAAGGCTCAGCGCAGACAAACGTCTCCCAAATCATTTGTTAGCAGCTGTGGCTAAAATCCGCCCTTCAATTATTGTGGCACCGAGGAGGAAGGAGCAAGTTCTGGCTTTACGCTTTGACAAGCAGATTGCTAGGTCTCCGAGACTGGCCGTGTGTGTATGCATGTGTGTGTGTGTGTGTGTGTGTACATCTCTTTACTAAAGGTCAGGGAGTTTTTTTGGATGTGAAAGAGAGATTTAAAGAAAAAAGTATAAAGGAGAGTGGGTAAGCGATCGTGTGAGTGTGCCAGTCAGCTGGGTTGTGGTTGTGTGCTTGAAAGTTCCACCAGTCGCTCGGGATTCTCTCTCCATAGCCTTGTTTTCCCGACAAACTGCGACACCAAGAAGTTCTTGGCAAACCTGCGATCATTCGTCCTGTGATTCATTACCGTAGAACAGAAGAATGTAGTACTCGCCTAAAGCAGACAACAGTGGCAGCCATGAAATGTCTCCTGCGTATTGCCCTGAGAGCTAATGCAGATGTTCCTGATTCAGTCGGTGCTGTTGTTTTCTTTCACAACCACAAAGATTTTTGGAATTGAAAGCAGACTCACGAAACTACTGGTGAATCATGTTACAATGATCAAGCTTACAGAATGTATGTGCATTGGATGTAAAACAGCTCCAATTACGTTTTAGCTAACAGTCACTTGGTCCATCAACAGTAGCAATAATTAAATACAGTCTGTTTCTTATAGCCAGAATTTTTGCCACGTTTGAGTAAAACCTACAAATGGCTCAAAAAGATGTTTCTGTCTCTGTAAAGACTGTGTTAGATGCATTCTGTAAAGTTACAAAAGTGGTGTTAAATGTGAGCGAATGTGCGAACTGGCAACATTTAGGTTTTCTTTTAAAACGTATAATTTTGCTTTATTAAGCTTAAGCAGTTACTCTACTGTATTCTAGAGTAAATTTAATGTCCAATGAATTTTGGTCATGAATCTTAATCCTCTTGGCTGAGATTCAGCATTTTATGCTACATTTTGGGTGCAATTTTTGAACTATCCTGGTGTTACCCTGGCTATTTGAAGTCCATCCATCATCGTCCACTTTTAGATATCGTACTGTTTTATTTATTTTGTGTTATGTGTCAAAGTGAACGTCCTTTGTAGGCTTTTGTAATCCTCAATTTTATTTTCTCAATCACCCTACAACACAGTAAATCTAAAAGTCAGACCGCAGTAGAACCAGCTTCTGTATAATGTGTCATTTTGTTTTGCATCTGTTACATTTCACCTTCTGCTGAAAATGTCAACATTTCACCAGGATTTACTTCTACACCCAAGTGTTTAACTCTTTAGCCTTTGACCCACACCTCTGGCCTCCGACCTTTGCCTCTCTGGACATCAGTCAGTGTCAGTCTCTTACATTATGTCCGTCGGCCCTTTGCCTCTAAACCACTGCCATCTTTGAAATCTTCCCTCCTTCTACTTTGCTGCAGATAATTACATTCAATTAGAAACACATAGTTATATAAAACAGTTTGAACACAATTCAGAGAGACTATTTTGGATCTGTATCCGCCCAAACCTTTGAACTGTGTCCTCTGCTCCTTCAGGCTTCCTGCTAGCAGCACCATGAGGTCCGCCTGTCTCTCTCTACTCCTGGTCACCGCCTGCTGGGCTCTGCCATTTCGCCAGTCTGGCTTTCTAGACTTCATGATGGAGGATGAGCCAGGATCGGGCCGGCCCGATGTTCCAGATGTTACAGTGCACACCGGCCCTATTAGGCCTGAAGCACCAAGGTGTCCATTCAGATGCCAGTGTCACCTCCGTGTGATCCAGTGCTCTGACCTCGGTGAGAACAAATACCATACATAAATATGAATTGTTTTTTGGGTTTTGTTGTTTTAGCCTGTAGTAATGGTTAAATATAATCCTGAATTGTTTTTTTGGGGGTTTTTGGGTTTTGTTGTTTTAGCCTGTACACTAAGCTAGGATACACACATAAGACTGTATTTTCGTTTACTTTATGGCCTAATGACATAAACTTAGCTTTAGCTGCAAAAATACCCAAAAATAATGAGATAACAGTTAGCTAATACAGTTACCAGAACCAAACAATAACAACAAGAAGTTAGCCAAAAAGTATGAACAAAGAGAATTGACTGTACTTTAATCAATTTATTTGTCGGGAAATGTATTAGATTTATCAAATAAAACAAAACAAGTTACCAAAAATAGTAAAAATGGCTAAATCCTCACCAAAAATGAAAAAAGTCTAAATAAAATGCTAACAATGCTAATAAAACGCTAGCATTAAAAAAAAGATGCTGTTTAAATTTTAACGTAATGAAGTACTTCTAAATGTTTTTGTAGAATTTTAAAATGTGAATCCTGTTGTTCACAGGTTTAGGCACTGGGCTGGTTTTCAAAAATCTGCTGAGGTCACATGTGTGTCTGCCTGCAAAAGCCAAACTGTACCTTTATTGTGGTGAATGACACCACTGCTTTTTAGGTCATTGACTTTACAAGCCGGTCTGTCTCCACCACCCACCCAAACCCACAGGGTCACTGAAGGGGTGGATTATGTTACGCATTAGTGTGAAGTCCCCCAGAGAACATGACGCCAGCTTAGATAAGTTAAACACTCACAGATGTTCGGTGCTTTTTTTTTTTTTCACTTCCTGTCACAATTACACTATTTCCTCTCTGTGGGCAAAAAGTTTTCTCAAACAACAGCAGAGCTTAAATGACAGCTTGGAAAAGTCGTGAACAAATCACCTGGTCTGGTCCACAGCCTCTCCTCGCTCTCAGATGACAATTCATCAGCATTTTGTTCCAGTTCAGTCACAACAGTTTACTCTAGGTCATCCTCAGTGTCTGGACCTTATCATTTCTGTTTGTCCAATCTGAGAAGAGCCTGACTCATCTGTCAAACTTTGCCACGGAAGAGTCCTCGACCTCATCTCTTGTGGTATATCACACCAAAACTGCTTGGCTGCAGAGCGGTTGGTTTTGATTGTTTTCTGGCACGACTGTGTTTGTAAAAGGAGGGGCCCCTCAGCTCCAGTGAGATGAATGAGGGTGGGACAAAACTAGGCATATTGTCAGAGGACACTATTGTATTTTGGAGATTGTTTTATAACTATTTGGGCAATTAGCGAAACAGCATTTAGAGAAATATGGACTTAGAGAGTCAGAAAGGACAGAGAAGATTAAATCAGTACAGAAAACCTTGAAGAAAAATGACATTGACAGGAGGTAAATCAGCCTTATACAGAAAACAAATCTGGAGCTCATCAGACATATACAGTAAGTTTGAAGATGGAAGGGAGAGGCTTAGAACCTGAAGAACAGTCTTGGTAGTAAAATTAGAAGTTGCTGTGGAGATGCTTGTGGAAGTCCTGCCACAGAGAGGAGCAATGAAAAACATGACTTTATTTGTAGTGTTTTTCTTCCAACACACCACCAATAGAAGACCATTAGAAGTTCTAATTTTGTTGATTGCATCATCTCTAACAAAAGTCTATCTTAAATCACTCTGTTTAGATACTAAAGATCAGTGTCCGTGCCAGAACACTGCCAGGTTTGCAAACGTTAGAGAGATCTAACTGAGATGATTCAGAAAACCTGCTTTTAAACCTCACAGAGAAGTAGAGTATGTTCAGAAACACGTTGTTGAAAACTCTCCTCACTCTGTATATAAGGAAGGAGGACTTCAGCTGCAACAGATGGTCAGGTAGCTGGAAAATATGAGCAACACAAATGGGGTCATTTGGAGAGAGCAATGTTCCGGAAAGGAGCGGTCCCATGACATCAGCGCCGCGGACGGGCCCCCACCAGGAACATCATCAGCGGGAGCGCGAGTATGAGTAGCAACACTTTGACTAAAATGATGCCCATTGGTGGGATTCTCAACTTCTGCATCAGCTCTGATGGACCCCAAGCCTCCATCTGTTCTCCAGACCTGCTGGCACGGACTCAAACACACACCCGGACACACAGGCGTATACATTTTCATACACACACACACGGTCAAGGCAGAAGGAGTCTACTCACCATCACGATTCTTTTCATCCTTTGTGGAAAGATGGGAGACACAGCAACTGGCAGGATGACAACAACAAAAAAAACACTTTTTTACCAGAAGTTCTGACCACAAACTTTCTCTGTTGTGGCTGTGAAGTGAGCTGATGGTGTGTTTAGTCACATCCAGCCCACGTTTTTAATGACCAACAAAAAAACTACAATTTTTTTGTGTACAAAACTCTAAAGCAATCCTGTTTTTGGCAACAATCAGATCAGCAGTTCTGGTTGGGAAGAAAACACAAAATAGTCTCTAACAGTGTTTTTCAACCTTGGGTTCACGCCCCCAAATGGGTTCCCCTGAAATGTATTACACTTGGTAAAATAAAGTTGAAGTGCAGAGGTATCTGACAGAACTAGACCACAGAGGGAAATTAAAGCAAACGATGCTTTCACTGTCCTAGAAAAAGTGATCTATCTGTCACCCTTCCCACAGCCTGATCCTTCAATTTAGGCAAAATAACAATAATTAAGGGGAAAAAAAGTTGTGAAAACAACTGTATTCAATGGTGAGAAAAAGTGTGCTTCAATCTGCTCCAGCTCTGTTTGGTTTACCATTCCCACAAAGATGGAAAGAGATTAAAATAAGAATTTTCCAAATTGCAGCAGGAAATGATGTGAAACCTAAAATCTGGAGGAGAACAATGAAAAAGAATGCGCAGTGTGCACCGATGGAGCTATACAATACTGTACGTAATGTGGCGATCCAAAGATGGTGGTGACCACAAACAGCTGTGATGGTCTGTGGCTCGTCCACTGCTGAGTTGGGAAAAAGCTGACATGAAAGAAAACCTAGCTGGAAGCAGTGCTTGGGTGAGCTTGAAAGAAGTTGTCGCAAATTTTTTTGGAACAGAATCTGTCCACATTTACAGACGATGATGAATGTGAACGTCTTTGTTAAACAGTTTATCCTACGCTTCTTCCTCTGAAATCGAACCTGCACATTATGAATCCCAGTGTATTTTCTTGTGTCACCACTGACGGTTAGAATGTACACAATCTCTCCCAGCAGGCATCACTCACTTCGCAAAAATAGATGGGTTTTTTTTTTCAGTTTTTAGCCTGTGATGTGTGATGTACCTGAAGTCCAATCAAAACAATTTTCTTTAGCTCAAACTCCAGCTCTGCAGCTGTTTTTTCTATTCCAAAGAAAATTTGTTCAAGGGTTCGTTTTTACCAAATCTGCACTAGAGTTCATCAAATAGTCATTTGCTCCATTTGGGTAAAAACTCACTCTGCAAAAAGTCCCTGTCATTGATACTTTATGTACCATGGAGTATACTCCATTTCCTGCCCCTTTAGGTTTGATACAGTCCTGCTTGACTCCAGTTTTCCAGTCTCTCAGCTGAATGCCCGTGACATAACACCGTAGTAAATCAAAAACTAAGCTTTGAATTAACAAAACCTTTCCTAGACTGCGGCCAGCGTGTCCGTTGTGTACTTTTGTAGCCATGCGTAGCTGCAGTACGACATTGGCCAAATATCACTACTCCCCACATGTTGTCTCTTCCCTTACATGGGTTTTCGTGATGATCCCACTTCCCGGTCTTTTTGTACCTTTTAAAAAGGTTTCATCGAAAACTGATGGATGGTGACCCAGTCTTGTCTCCTAAACCCTCGGAAGAAATCACATTTTCTTTTGTCATTGGTGGTGGGGCACCACATAGGGCACCTGACACCTCTCTTGGTGCAGCCCTTCCTGTCAAACCCCAGTTGGAAACATCAGTTTATGGCTAAGGGATGTTCAGTCTGCAGCTGGATTTCAATACAGGCCGACTGGTTGGAAGATGACGTCTCTACTCACTGGGCCAGAGCAGATGCTTAGCCAATGACGGCGACACATAAAAATAGACTGTGACAATTAGCTTTTAGTCTGCTACAACCGGGGAACAGACCGTAGACTCAACAAGGATGAAGTAGACGAGGTAAAAAAAAACAAAAAAAAAAACATTTGTACCCATTTCCTGATGTGGTCAGATTGTGGTAAACTTTCCACCACCTGACCCAACACAGACTTGTCACCACCTTTTTTTTCCCTCATCATTCATCACACTGATGGAATTTCACAACATACCACATAGTGTAGCCCGACTTAAACTTAATTTTAAAAAGTATTCTTTGCTCCTCAGGTCTCAAGTCCGTCCCTGAGGACATTCCTGATGACACCACCCTGCTAGACCTGCAGAACAACAAGATCACAGAGATCAAGGAGAACGACTTCAAGAACCTCAAAGGGCTGCACGTAAGAGCCCTTCTCTTTCTCCCCTCCCTCCGTAGAAATGCGTGAACACTTCAGCGTGCATCGTTCATGATGTTATATAATGTCGTCTTATGTAAGCTCTGCTCTCACCGCAATGAAAGTGTACTAATCTCCAACTGGAAAAGGTCTTAAATGCAACCCGTTTGTTAGACATCTCTCTTGCCGTTGTTGCAGAGGCATGAAGACGATGTACAGGCATGTAGTGTAGCGTGTGTGTCTACGATGTGTGTGTCCCGAGATTACAACCATCTGTGATTAGGGTGTTGTCAAAACACTGTCAACCAATAAGCAATGGTGCTTGAAGCTCACGGCAACTTCCATCCGAGCGTCCTGCTCCTCCCCCACCTCCTGCTCTTTTACTCACCCACAGCCTTCCACCGTCACCAACACACTCTGAGACAGTCAATCCCAGCCACTCCACTTGTCCCCCCAGTCGCCAGGTGCGTGGAAACTTAACCCGCGAGCCGCCTCACAACCACACCTCCAAATTTCTGCAGCTTTCAGACCTGTAATAAATACGTCTGCCAGACAGCCGTAGCTGTTTCCACT
>NC_024314.1:19156222-19166745 GCF_000523025.1 Cynoglossus semilaevis
ACACAGAGACATTGACAAGGATTTGGTTGCTGCAGGAAATGTCAACCCCTTTTTTTTTTTTTTCAGTCAGACATGGTGGTTGATGAATCACAGGTTTTCTCAGACACGAGGCATGAGGGTAGGAATGGTAAGCGTAGCATTTAGCATACGTAAATCTTGAAAATACAAATTAAACTTTGTCTCGTCTGCCTCTGCTCATTACTCTTTTATACATTTTTTTGACAACCTAGTATATCAACAGGGTACTGCTGACAAGCATAAGTCTTTTTAAATATGTTGCGACAGCACAGCACCCAAGCTAGCATTAGCCCCAATGATGCTCAAAATACTAATTGTGATACAACAAAGCCCAGCAATGCTTTGTAGGTGGTGCCATGGGGCCACACAGGTTTTGTTGTGTGCTTGTACCTAGATTTGTGCACACTTGAACAACAGTGATTCCCACAATTGGCATTCTCCTTTTCAATACTTCCTTTGTTACTACCTTTGTCCTTAGTCATATCATAGAGCATACCACATTGTTACCATTTCATCTTCCCTTTTGTCTGGGCTAGATGAAAGGCCAGTTGCCGCAGTAGTTGCCCACCTCTATGTGTACGATAGGTACATGGAAACCAGGTCATCAATTTAGGCCAAATAATAATGCTAGTGGTTCTAGATCAGTAGTTACCGGACACATTTCTGGTCATAGACGTTTCTTCACTTCACCAATCTTTACTAAGTAGTTATAATCAAACAAATCAGACATGAAGCCCACATGGTCCAGTCAAGTCCCTGCATGTTGTTCTGACAACCCTGCGGGTTTAGCTTGTGTGTATCTTTGAGAATCCACTTTGTCGGTTCACGTAAGTGCTTCAGGTGTGTCCTTGGAGAGACGTCCAATACTTCAGGCATTTTGTGTCATCAGAGCTGAGGGATGATGAAGAAGCTTAGCAGGATGGTCTTCACAGGTTGATCCTTCGGTGAAGATCTTTGAATTTATCTTGTTTTAACAGCCGGCCATGTGTTTGCTTTTTTGCTCTGCGCTTTGGAGTTGGTCTGACATTTATACGTCCCGCCAGACCTTAGCTGACCCATTATTTCAGCACTTTGATGCTGCTACAAAGCCATGAATTCCCAGCTAGCACAGCCCTCTGGTTTCAGATCCCAAAAAATCCACACAGTCAATAATGTTTATACCCCTTGTAGTTTGTTCTGCAGCTGCGGTTCCATATAAATGGCCCCGACAATTATGAGCTTTTAAAATCCCACATATTCTCTTTTCAAAATGTTTCTTTATCTAATCATTGATATGTCTTGAAACTGTCTCTGTTTCAATGACAAAGTCATTACGTTTCTCCTGTCTCCTTCTTTTTTATCTTTTTCTTCTTCTGGCTTGTGTTATACGTAGCCGGGACGTTCACTTACAAGAGTTGATAGATTTAAGACAGACATCTGAAATCTATACCAGTACCGTGCACATGTGTGCAATACATCTGCTAATGGGCCTGAAGTCATGGGTGAAAGTAGGGAGACGTGGATCAGCAGTTGTCAGTGACACTTGGTGTTATTCAAAGTGTCTGTCAACTGTTTTTGGACATAATTCTAAAGGTTTCAACTCAAGGGGTGAGAAGTTCAGAGTGAAAGGCCTAAAACACTGAAAGAGTCTCTAATGTTGGCAATGAATGTATCAACTATTAGATCAACCTCCTGGCATCTGCACACAGTACCATTAAAGTGAACCATTAAACATCAGCGAGAGCTTGTTTGACCCAAGAGTGTCAAACCTAGAAAAAAAAATGCCTGATCGTCTTAGCCAAGTCTGCAGACAAGGTTTTCATTGGATTAAGTTTTCAGCCAGGATAAGATAAGAGTACTTGACAGAGCCAAGATTACTCAGTGTTTAGAACCAGAAGAACAACATGTTCTACGGCTCTACTGTATCTTTAGACCCATTTGCTTCTTTCGTTATAGTCAAAGCAACATGTTTCTAAGAGAACAGAGCTGCATCTGTCGTTTAAACATAAATCTTACCCAGCCTTATGTTCAAGGTTCTAGGTTCTGGGATTGGACTGCATTCTTCATTTTGTTTGTCCTTTTTAGCTTTAGCAACGTTACAAAAGCAAAAATAGAAATAATAAGAGACAGATTTATATCCCATTCATTGCCAGTCACATGTGAATGGAGCTGATCTGAAGCTTGGACATACTGTATGGAAGCACTGTAACCACTGAACCAGAGCTGTACAGTGTGTCACAGTGGTGGATGTTGAATATAATTACAGACTGTGATTCTCAATCTTGATCTCCATGACCTGGAGTAACCCTGACCTGGATAACACTTTGTCAGCACATCTTTTTTTCTTTCCTCGCCTACTCTGTCATTCATAAAGACAGGAACCAAAGACATTGTATTCAATCTCTATCTTCAATCCCAGGTCCTGGAATAGGCACGTTTTCAAAATTCCACGAAAAAAATGCCTCAACTTCTTGATCGATGTGGTCAAGATAATTAACCAGCCACAGGACTCTTGCTCAAAAAACAGGCGTCTTAACACTCTAGTAACAACAATAAGTGAAGGGCGGCATGTTAGTGTTTGCTTGCTAATAGTGACACGATGTAAGTTTGAATTGCAGGACTTAACAACAAAGGACAAAGCTAGCTGCCAACAGTATTAGGATGATGGCCTGTTTTTTTTTCTATGGAAGAAATTATTTTTTCTTATTTGTGCTTTACACTAGTGTGCCGTGAGAAATTATTAGGTGTGCCGTGAAAATTATCCAATTTCACTAAATTGGGCTGAAAACTATGATTTATTTATTGTATATGATTTTTCTTTGGTCGTCAAAGCATGAAAGTTTTGCTAGGTCGCAGCAGATGGCTATGAAAACTTAAAAAAAAGATAATGCTGTTATGTTTATAAGTGTCTTCAATTCCTGCCACTATATCAGCATTGACTTCAACTAAACAGGCTGAGATTTTACTCAATTATGAGGTCATTTAAACTAGAAGATTATTATATTTCATTACATATACTTTTTGTGAGATTTTTGTTTGTTGGTGAGTCGTGGGGTTTTTCCTGGTGATATATATGTCCAGTGGCTCAAAAAAGGTTGGGAAACACTGCTTTAGTGGTATATACTTCTGGTCTACAAGGACCAAGAGGATTGATCGACAGCTTGCTAACAGTTGTTAGCGTATTCTGGGTGTGCAGTAGGTCTAATTGAACATTCTGCTGGTTATGTAGGTTAATAACACATATATAACACGTACAGCAGCATGTTTAAGAATCTACAGAATTCTTGAACATGAAAAAATGTTGGTGTTGTATTTTTTGATTTGCTTGCTAACAACGAAACATTGCTCTGTTTGTTTTACTGATCAGCTAACTGAGCTAAACCTGGAGCACGTTCTGTTACATTTTTGAGTTGTATTCACAGCTAAGATGAAGGCAGCACTCATAATATATACCAACAAAAAAAATCATTATCTCATTTAAACATATGACATTTTACAAAAAATGTCAAAAGGTTCGTTTCAATAAAATGGATCAGTTAAGTCTAGAGCCACTTTTCAGTCTTTTGGTTTTGGTTCAGTTTCATCATCTCAATCATAATGTTTGGGTCAAGGCTCAGCGCAGACAAACGTCTCCCAAATCATTTGTTAGCAGCTGTGGCTAAAATCCGCCCTTCAATTATTGTGGCACCGAGGAGGAAGGAGCAAGTTCTGGCTTTACGCTTTGACAAGCAGATTGCTAGGTCTCCGAGACTGGCCGTGTGTGTATGCATGTGTGTGTGTGTGTGTTGTGTACATCTCTTTACTAAAGGTCAGGGAGTTTTTTTGGATGTGAAAGAGAGATTTAAAGAAAAAAGTATAAAGGAGAGTGGGTAAGCGATCGTGTGAGTGTGCCAGTCAGCTGGGTTGTGGTTGTGTGCTTGAAAGTTCCACCAGTCGCTCGGGATTCTCTCTCCATAGCCTTGTTTTCCCGACAAACTGCGACACCAAGAAGTTCTTGGCAAACCTGCGATCATTCGTCCTGTGATTCATTACCGTAGAACAGAAGAATGTAGTACTCGCCTAAAGCAGACAACAGTGGCAGCCATGAAATGTCTCCTGCGTATTGCCCTGAGAGCTAATGCAGATGTTCCTGATTCAGTCGGTGCTGTTGTTTTCTTTCACAACCACAAAGATTTTTGGAATTGAAAGCAGACTCACGAAACTACTGGTGAATCATGTTACAATGATCAAGCTTACAGAATGTATGTGCATTGGATGTAAAACAGCTCCAATTACGTTTTAGCTAACAGTCACTTGGTCCATCAACAGTAGCAATAATTAAATACAGTCTGTTTCTTATAGCCAGAATTTTTGCCACGTTTGAGTAAAACCTACAAATGGCTCAAAAAGATGTTTCTGTCTCTGTAAAGACTGTGTTAGATGCATTCTGTAAAGTTACAAAAGTGGTGTTAAATGTGAGCGAATGTGCGAACTGGCAACATTTAGGTTTTCTTTTAAAACGTATAATTTTGCTTTATTAAGCTTAAGCAGTTACTCTACTGTATTCTAGAGTAAATTTAATGTCCAATGAATTTTGGTCATGAATCTTAATCCTCTTGGCTGAGATTCAGCATTTTATGCTACATTTTGGGTGCAATTTTTGAACTATCCTGGTGTTACCCTGGCTATTTGAAGTCCATCCATCATCGTCCACTTTTAGATATCGTACTGTTTTATTTATTTTGTGTTATGTGTCAAAGTGAACGTCCTTTGTAGGCTTTTGTAATCCTCAATTTTATTTTCTCAATCACCCTACAACACAGTAAATCTAAAAGTCAGACCGCAGTAGAACCAGCTTCTGTATAATGTGTCATTTTGTTTTGCATCTGTTACATTTCACCTTCTGCTGAAAATGTCAACATTTCACCAGGATTTACTTCTACACCCAAGTGTTTAACTCTTTAGCCTTTGACCCACACCTCTGGCCTCCGACCTTTGCCTCTCTGGACATCAGTCAGTGTCAGTCTCTTACATTATGTCCGTCGGCCCTTTGCCTCTAAACCACTGCCATCTTTGAAATCTTCCCTCCTTCTACTTTGCTGCAGATAATTACATTCAATTAGAAACACATAGTTATATAAAACAGTTTGAACACAATTCAGAGAGACTATTTTGGATCTGTATCCGCCCAAACCTTTGAACTGTGTCCTCTGCTCCTTCAGGCTTCCTGCTAGCAGCACCATGAGGTCCGCCTGTCTCTCTCTACTCCTGGTCACCGCCTGCTGGGCTCTGCCATTTCGCCAGTCTGGCTTTCTAGACTTCATGATGGAGGATGAGCCAGGATCGGGCCGGCCCGATGTTCCAGATGTTACAGTGCACACCGGCCCTATTAGGCCTGAAGCACCAAGGTGTCCATTCAGATGCCAGTGTCACCTCCGTGTGATCCAGTGCTCTGACCTCGGTGAGAACAAATACCATACATAAATATGAATTGTTTTTTGGGTTTTGTTGTTTTAGCCTGTACACTAAGCTAGGATACACACATAAGACTGTATTTTCGTTTACTTTATGGCCTAATGACATAAACTTAGCTTTAGCTGCAAAAATACCCAAAAATAATGAGATAACAGTTAGCTAATACAGTTACCAGAACCAAACAATAACAACAAGAAGTTAGCCAAAAAGTATGAACAAAGAGAATTGACTGTACTTTAATCAATTTATTTGTCGGGAAATGTATTAGATTTATCAAATAAAACAAAACAAGTTACCAAAAATAGTAAAAATGGCTAAATCCTCACCAAAAATGAAAAAAGTCTAAATAAAATGCTAACAATGCTAATAAAACGCTAGCATTAAAAAAAAGATGCTGTTTAAATTTTAACGTAATGAAGTACTTCTAAATGTTTTTGTAGAATTTTAAAATGTGAATCCTGTTGTTCACAGGTTTAGGCACTGGGCTGGTTTTCAAAAATCTGCTGAGGTCACATGTGTGTCTGCCTGCAAAAGCCAAACTGTACCTTTATTGTGGTGAATGACACCACTGCTTTTTAGGTCATTGACTTTACAAGCCGGTCTGTCTCCACCACCCACCCAAACCCACAGGGTCACTGAAGGGGTGGATTATGTTACGCATTAGTGTGAAGTCCCCCAGAGAACATGACGCCAGCTTAGATAAGTTAAACACTCACAGATGTTCGGTGCTTTTTTTTTTTTTCACTTCCTGTCACAATTACACTATTTCCTCTCTGTGGGCAAAAAGTTTTCTCAAACAACAGCAGAGCTTAAATGACAGCTTGGAAAAGTCGTGAACAAATCACCTGGTCTGGTCCACAGCCTCTCCTCGCTCTCAGATGACAATTCATCAGCATTTTGTTCCAGCTCAGTCACAACAGTTTACTCTAGGTCATCCTCAGTGTCTGGACCTTATCATTTCTGTTTGTCCAATCTGAGAAGAGCCTGACTCATCTGTCAAACTTTGCCACGGAAGAGTCCTCGACCTCATCTCTTGTGGTATATCACACCAAAACTGCTTGGCTGCAGAGCGGTTGGTTTTGATTGTTTTCTGGCACGACTGTGTTTGTAAAAGGAGGGGCCCCTCAGCTCCAGTGAGATGAATGAGGGTGGGACAAAACTAGGCATATTGTCAGAGGACACTATTGTATTTTGGAGATTGTTTTATAACTATTTGGGCAATTAGCGAAACAGCATTTAGAGAAATATGGACTTAGAGAGTCAGAAAGGACAGAGAAGATTAAATCAGTACAGAAAACCTTGAAGAAAACATGACATTGACAGGAGGTAGATCAGCCTTATACAGAAAACAAATCTGGAGCTCATCAGACATATACAGTAAGTTTGAAGATGGAAGGGAGAGGCTTAGAACCTGAAGAACAGTCTTGGTAGTAAAATTAGAAGTTGCTGTGGAGATGCTTGTGGAAGTCCTGCCACAGAGAGGAGCAATGAAAAACATGACTTTATTTGTAGTGTTTTTCTTCCAACACACCACCAATAGAAGACCATTAGAAGTTCTAATTTTGTTGATTGCATCATCTCTAACAAAAGTCTATCTTAAATCACTCTGTTTAGATACTAAAGATCAGTGTCCGTGCCAGAACACTGCCAGGTTTGCAAACGTTAGAGAGATCTAACTGAGATGATTCAGAAAACCTGCTTTTAAACCTCACAGAGAAGTAGAGTATGTTCAGAAACACGTTGTTGAAAACTCTCCTCACTCTGTATATAAGGAAGGAGGACTTCAGCTGCAACAGATGGTCAGGTAGCTGGAAAATATGAGCAACACAAATGGGGTCATTTGGAGAGAGCAATGTTCCGGAAAGGAGCGGTCCCATGACATCAGCGCCGCGGACGGGCCCCCACCAGGAACATCATCAGCGGGAGCGCGAGCATGAGTAGCAACACTTTGACTAAAATGATGCCCATTGGTGGGATTCTCAACTTCTGCATCAGCTCTGATGGACCCCAAGCCTCCATCTGTTCTCCAGACCTGCTGGCACGGACTCAAACACACACCCGGACACACAGGCGTATACATTTTCATACACACACACACACGGTCAAGGCAGAAGGAGTCTACTCACCATCACGATTCTTTTCATCCTTTGTGGAAAGATGGGAGACACAGCAACTGGCAGGATGACAACAAAAAAAAAAACACTTTTTTACCAGAAGTTCTGACCACAAACTTTCTCTGTTGTGGCTGTGAAGTGAGCTGATGGTGTGTTTAGTCACATCCAGCCCACGTTTTTAATGACCAACAAAAAAACTACAATTTTTTTGTGTACAAAACTCTAAAGCAATCCTGTTTTTGGCAACAATCAGATCAGCAGTTCTGGTTGGGAAGAAAACACAAAATAGTCTCTAACAGTGTTTTTCAACCTTGGGTTCACGCCCCCAAATGGGTTCCCCTGAAATGTATTACACTTGGTAAAATAAAGTTGAAGTGCAGAGGTATCTGACAGAACTAGACCACAGAGGGAAATTAAAGCAAACGATGCTTTCACTGTCCTAGAAAAAGTGATCTATCTGTCACCCTTCCCACAGCCTGATCCTTCAATTTAGGCAAAATAACAATAATTAAGGGGAAAAAAAGTTGTGAAAACAACTGTATTCAATGGTGAGAAAAAGTGTGCTTCAATCTGCTCCAGCTCTGTTTGGTTTACCATTCCCACAAAGATGGAAAGAGATTAAAATAAGAATTTTCCAAATTGCAGCAGGAAATGATGTGAAACCTAAAATCTGGAGGAGAACAATGAAAAAGAATGCGCAGTGTGCACCGATGGAGCTATACAATACTGTACGTAATGTGGCGATCCAAAGATGGTGGTGACCACAAACAGCTGTGATGGTCTGTGGCTCGTCCACTGCTGAGTTGGGAAAAAGCTGACATGAAAGAAAACCTAGCTGGAAGCAGTGCTTGGGTGAGCTTGAAAGAAGTTGTCGCAAATTTTTTTGGAACAGAATCTGTCCACATTTACAGACGATGATGAATGTGAACGTCTTTGTTAAACAGTTTATCCTACGCTTCTTCCTCTGAAATCGAACCTGCACATTATGAATCCCAGTGTATTTTCTTGTGTCACCACTGACGGTTAGAATGTACACAATCTCTCCCAGCAGGCATCACTCACTTCGCAAAAATAGACGGGTTTTTTTTTTTTTCTTCAGTTTTTAGCCTGTGATGTGTGATGTACCTGAAGTCCAATCAAAACAAATTTTCTTTAGCTCAAACTCCAGCTCTGCAGCTGTTTTTTCTATTCCAAAGAAAATTTGTTCAAGGGTTCGTTTTTACCAAATCTGCACTAGAGTTCATCAAATAGTCATTTGCTCCATTTGGGTAAAAACTCACTCTGCAAAAAGTCCCTGTCATTGATACTTTATGTACCATGGAGTATACTCCATTTCCTGCCCCTTTAGGTTTGATACAGTCCTGCTTGACTCCAGTTTTCCAGTCTCTCAGCTGAATGCCCGTGACATAACACCGTAGTAAATCAAAAACTAAGCTTTGAATTAACAAAACCTTTCCTAGACTGCGGCCAGCGTGTCCGTTGTGTACTTTTGTAGCCATGCGTAGCTGCAGTACGACATTGGCCAAATATCACTACTCCCCACATGTTGTCTCTTCCCTTACATGGGTTTTCGTGATGATCCCACTTCCCGGTCTTTTTGTACCTTTTAAAAAGGTTTCATCGAAAACTGATGGATGGTGACCCGGTCTTGTCTCCTAAACCCTCGGAAGAAATCACATTTTCTTTTGTCATTGGTGGTGGGGCATTAGCGTTAGCTAATGCTAATCCACATAGGACACCTGACACCTCTCTTGGTGCAGCCCTCCACATAGGGCACCTGACACCTCTCTTGGTGCAGCCCTTCCTGTCAAACCCCAGTTGGAAACATCAGTTTATGGCTTAGGGATGATCAGTCTGCAGCTGAATTTCAATACAGGCCGACTGGTTGGAAGATGACGTCTCTACTCACTGGGCTAGAGCAGATGCTTAGCCAATGACGGCGACACATAAAAATAGACTGTGACAATTAGCTTTTAGTCTGCTACAACCGGGGAACAGACCGTAGACTCAACAAGGATGAAGTAGACGAGGTAAAAAAAACAAAAAAAAAAACATTTGTACCCATTTCCTGATGTGGTCAGATTGTGGTAAACTTTCCACCACCTGACCCAACACAGACTTGTCACCACCTTTTTTTTCCCTCATCATTCATCACACTGATGGAATTTCACAACATACCACATAGTGTAGCCCGACTTAAACTTAATTTTAAAAAGTATTCTTTGCTCCTCAGGTCTCAAGTCCGTCCCTGAGGACATTCCTGATGACACCACCCTGCTAGACCTGCAGAACAACAAGATCACAGAGATCAAGGAGAACGACTTCAAGAACCTCAAAGGGCTGCACGTAAGAGCCCTTCTCTTTCTCCCCTCCCTCCGTAGAAATGCGTGAACACTTCAGCGTGCATCGTTCATGATGTTATATAATGTCGTCTTATGTAAGCTCTGCTCTCACCGCAATGAAAGTGTACTAATCTCCAACTGGAAAAGGTCTTAAATGCAACCCGTTTGTTAGACATCTCTCTTGCCGTTGTTGCAGAGGCATGAAGACGATGTACAGGCATGTAGTGTAGCGTGTGTGTCTACGATGTGTGTGTCCCGAGATTACAACCATCTGTGATTAGGGTGTTGTCAAAACACTGTCAACCAATAAGCAATGGTGCTTGAAGCTCACGGCAACTTCCATCCGAGCGTCCTGCTCCTCCCCCACCTCCTGCTCTTTTACTCACCCACAGCCTTCCACCGTCACCAACACACTCTGAGACAGTCAATCCCAGCCACTCCACTTGTCCCCCCAGTCGCCAGGTGCGTGGAAACTTAACCCGCGAGCCGCCTCACAACCACACCTCCAAATTTCTGCAGCTTTCAGACCTGTAATAAATACGTCTGCCAGACAGCCGTAGCTGTTTCCACTGTACTGAAACTGGCCTCTGAGGAGTGGGAGGGTGGTGGTGGGCCG
>NC_024314.1:19166753-19183212 GCF_000523025.1 Cynoglossus semilaevis
ACACAAGAGAGGAACAGCAGGAGCGAGATTCCTCTGAAAAACGAATTTAGGGATCAGTCATAGCAGTCTCCAACTTCACCCTCCACCATCTCGACAAAAGCATGCAGTGCATTGAGGTATTTAACAGCTGCGCTGCTCAAAATTTCCTGTTTTTTGGAAAGTACACATTCTTTACTGTCCCCCAGTGCATTTGCAGAAATTGTTTCGGAGTGAAAAAGTTCAGTCCAATCCACTCAGGAGTTTGGTTTCAAATAGAGTTCACATTCTGGTGAGCCACATAAACTTTAACAAAACTAGTCTTGACTGGAATAAAACAGAAAACTGTAAACCAACACCAAAGGCTGAGGGTTCATTGTTTCACGCTGCGAGAAATGAGTGGCAAAGGTGAGAAGAATAAAATCCAACATCTCAACTCCTCGGTTTCTTCTGTTCCAGGCTCTGATCCTGGTGAACAACAAAATCACAGTTATCCACGCCAAGGCCTTCAGCCCTCTGGCTAAGCTGCAGCGTCTCTACCTGTCCAAGAACATGCTGAAGGACATGCCAGCCAACATGCCCAAGAGCCTGCAGGAGCTGCGCATCCACGAGAACGCCATCAGCAAGATCAAAAAGTCCTCCTTCCAGGGCATGTCCCATGTCATTGTCATGGGTAAGACGAACAAAAAACATACATGTTTTACCACCAAGAGCATGAAAGCCAAGGAGCTTGGAGAAGTTTTAATTTTCCAATGTTGGATCACGTAGTCTGAGTTGTGTCCATGAGCTCAACAGGAACCAAAGAAGTCTAGGAGAAAAATAAATCTCACTAGGTTTTAGACCAAAAAAACATTTCTTAATGAGTTTGGAGAGCCTTGGAAAAACTGTTTTGGTCGTGTTGAGGTTGTCATTACTGCCTTAAGAGAAATAGACCGAAGGACAATTGGGGCTTCAGTTAGTTTTCAGATTGCATCATATTCATAATAAATCAGCATCAGGTGGCAGATAAGTTTAAGTATTTTGAGGCGTCAGTAACTGGTGAGCAACACCAATGAGATGCAGCATATTTTGGGTTCAATAAAGCCCCAGGTGGTTCATTGCTGTTATATTGGTTTGATTTATTAATAGCTACTGGCCGTTAAACTGTGTGAGGTTAACAGCAGCATCATCCTCCAGTGCAGGCACCGAGGCATTGATAGTCACAATGTTAGGGTCTCCAGTGCAGGCAGAGAGGCATTGATAGTCACAATGTTAGGGTCAGGTGTTGGAGACTTGCACATGCAAAGTTAAATTTATGAACTGAAAATATGCTGCTCTTCATGAGACTGTGGTGAAATGTGTTGCTTGCCAACAGCAAAGTACTAACAAAGCAGCAACCAAGCACCATTGTCTTCTTCTGCATCTGAGTTGAGTTGCCTTTTACTGAGTCATGCTCCATAGTACTATTGATAGTTTAGGCTGTACCAAAAATTTTAGCCCAGTTTAAACAGACATTTAAACATGGATAAAAACATGGTCATTTTGACTCATCTTGTCGTTTCCATGTTGTAAGAAACTTAATGTCATTATACAGTTCTCAGCTGTTGTTGGGGAGGGTCCCTGTAGTCATGGCCGATGTGAACACTCACAGGTCTGGTTGTACTGTCATTGGCACAGCCACTGTGTCTGTTCAGGCGTCTTGAGTCATTCCAGTGTTTCAGTGTGAGTGTGTCAGTATGACCGTCCTTTGACCATGAATCTGTTTTGCAACACAAGCCCTTTCTCTTGCCCAAGACTTTGTTTATGTGTGACTCAGCTCCATCTTCCCAGAAGGGGAGTTAGGTTAGCTGTGATGTGTTACTGCTGTTCTTTCTTTTCTTCTCTTCTCTTTTGGTGGTTTCACATTTCGTGTAAACACTTTCATCTTTTTCCTTGTTTTTCGGTCAGAGCTTGGATCAAACCCTCTGAAGAGCGCTGGAATCGAAGCCGGCGCTTTTGCCGACCTGAAACGGGTCTCTTACATTCGCATCGCCGACACCAACATCTCAGAGATCCCCAAAGGTACCTGCACAAATATCAGTCAGCTGAGTCAAAACAGAACCTATTCTATCATTTTAATTTACGTCGTACCTAATGTACGTCATGAGCTGCTGAGTTTCTGCTGCTAATCCTCGTCTTCTCCTGCGGGTTGCCAGGTCTGCCCAGCTCCCTGTCTGAGCTCCACCTGGATGGAAACAAAATCACTAAAGTGACAGCAGACAGACTCAAAGGCCTGAAGAACCTGGCTAAGTACTGAAAAATAAAAATGTTCCCCCTTTACAACGCTAATCTGCAGCGGCAAACTGAATTACACATAATTCCTCTCAGATGTCACATTGTTTTTGGGTTTGGAAAACCTGACTTCAACATAGTTCCGAGATTTTTAGCTTTTTACACGACAATTTAAGTAAAACTTTAGCTTTTTTTTTAGGTTTTTGGCAAACTAATATTCTGTCTGTTTTCTGTATTTCTGGTTAACTGACGATGTTTGGCTAGGTTTCAGTGAGGGCTAGCCTTTAGCTAATTTAAATCTAAATTAAATGATGGTTTCTCCAATCAGCTGATTATCTGTTTTTACATCGGCAATCATTAAAATAAACAGATTTTGTTGCCCTTATTACAATACAGTTGGAGCTGTCTGTGGTTTAGAGAACCGTAAGCTAACATAAATTAGCCTGAGCCTAAAACATACACAGATGATTTAATAAATTTCCCAAAAATAAGGAGGTGAAATGTACAAATTCTCCTTTAACAGCCTTTTGAAGTGTTTTTAGTCATTTTTTTTCCATTTTATGTGACTGATTTGAAGGTGATATTCTTAGTCAGTAGATTGGAAAACCTTGTAATGCGGTGGAAAGCATCACAGCTCTGAAGAGGCAGGTTTTCAAACAATGGGATTTAACAGATGCCCTAAGAGCATGATAAAAACAGGATTAATGTGATTTGACTGAAATACACCAGAACTCTTGAAGCTAAAACCTAAACAGCACTTTGAAGCTAATGTAATGACGTTTGCTTATAAAGCTGGGTAGATTGTGTTTATAGGAACATTGCTCAGATTGAGCCAAAGATGCGAGAGAGAACAGAGAAAGCTTTTGTCAGAGTTTTTTTTTTGTTTTTTTTTTTCTAGAACAGAGAAAGCTTTTGTCAGTTTTTTTTTTTGTTTGTTTTTTTTTTGCTGCTGCTGTTTTCTGTTTTTGTGTCTGTTGAAGTGGCTGAAAAACATTTAAACTGTGATTTCTGTTTTCGTGTCTGTTAAAGTGGCTGAAAAACATTTAAACTGTGATTTCCCCATCTTTCTTTCCTTCATCTGTTCAATTAAGATACTCAGAAGGCAGAACCATTCGATTACTATCTTCAAGTTATGTAACAGAAGCACACCGATGTTAGCCTAGCTACAGCAGTTAGCTACTGTGTAATGTTACAAAAAAGATAAAACTACTATAGCAATAATCCATTGACCAAATGGAAGACCAAACTACATTTGTAGCAGTAAAAACCTGGCCACTTCATTGGTTCACGGGAAGACCAAACTACATTTGTAGCAGTAGAAACCTGGCCACTTCATTGGTTCACGGGTCAGATGTTGGACATAGTTCCCCTACATGTTGATATTTACATTTCCCACATCTGCTTTGCACTTGCAGGCTGGGTCTGAGCTACAACGAGGTTAGCTCTGTGGAAAATGGAACCCTGGCCAACATCCCTCACCTGCGTGAGCTGCACCTGGACAACAACGCCCTGACCAGCGTTCCCCCCGGCCTGCCAGATCACAAATACATCCAGGTAAAGTTTCTGAGTAGGACAGGAGAAAACAGACTACAGCATTGACTGTATCTGCTACCATTTAGTTCCAGTAAATTAACTTGTTAATCTCAGCCAGTCAGTGCTGCTCGTTGTCTTACGGCCTGGTCACAGATATTTTATTGTTCCTGATGGAAACCATGCTGGGAAAGTTTACTCCGTTGCATTTCTTTGTTTAGAAAGATTAGGTTCTTGATTAGACGGCTGTGATAATCACTGTCACCTGGATTTACTTGGTTTCTGTTTATAGTGTGGAGTGTAATTAGTCAGTCATACTGTAGGTTATTACAAAAGGTTTTGCCCAAAACATACCGTATATTGAAAAATATGTATGTTTTTATTGAACTAATGAAGAAGTCCGTTTTCTTTGGCTTCCAAAAGTAAAAGTCCATGACACATTTTTTTAATTTAAAAGATGTTGAAATGTTAGCAGATTAGCTTTGGTTTTATTTACTACTTGGGTTTTTTTTGGTGGTATCTATTTTTGAAATTATGATCTGTCCATAAGTAGTAGAATTAGCATAGCAGGCTTAGCGCTGTTGCCCTAGTTTCCCAAAAATAACATGTAATACATAACATGTAAAACGGTAAAAATGTACGGCAGTCATTCACATTGTCATTTGTCAGCACTGTTAGCCACTAGCTGGCGTTGCTAGCATAAGATCATTCTCTCACCAACCCAACAAGCTAAGGCAAGCAGCCAATCAGAGGCAGAGTTGGGCAGGTCATCACAGAACTGTTATAAACCCTTAGTCATCAATAGTTTAAACCACTTAACACAGAAAAACAAGTCCATGAAATATAATAATCTGACTTGGAAACAACCATTGAATGGACCTCCTCCACCTTTAAGCTGCTAACTGCTAATGAATGCGTTTTATCTGCTCTTTTTTTTTTTTATTTCGGCGCCTGCCTCAGTGACTCAGACACAGTATTACTCCATATTTCAGGTCCCCGTTTATTCCTTTTTCTTTTAGTCAAACAACCTCAAGGGAGAATAAATGCTGTTATTCATTTCCTGGCTTAGTATCATCCTGTTTATCTGGAAACAGACTAAATTATTGCCGTCAGTGACAGAAGATTGTTATTATTCAAATCCCTCCACTAGGTGGTCTACCTCCATGCCAACAAGATTTCTGCTGTGGGAACAGGGGACTTCTGTCCTCCTGGCTTCAACACCAAGAAGGCCATGTACTCAGGCATCAGCCTCTTCAGCAACCCCGTGGCCTACTGGGAAGTCCAGCCCGTCACCTTCCGCTGCGTCTTCGACCGCTCCGCCATCCAGCTGGGCAACTACAGGAAGAAGTAGNCCGTGTGTGTGTTTGTGAACAAGTGCGTGAAAGTTTTGTAGAGCGTGCGTGTTTGACTACGAACCCCCCCAGATCCCACACCCAAACACACACCCAAACACACACACACAACACTGACCCCTTACAGACACTGCCCCCCCACACACATGATGACATAATTCAATGACATGCTCATTTCAAAACTTTAGTGGGTGTGGACCTTTAGCTGCGGAGGAGAGTAAGGGTCACATGGGAAAAGAGATCGACTTTTACTGCAGAATTCTGGGATTGCAGTCACGATTCAGAGGTAAAAAGTTCAAATTTTAGGTTTTGAAAGAAGTGTCAAGGGAAAAAAATGAAAGTGCTGGCTATGATCTCGATGTTCTTTGTAAAATAAGTCAGAATTCGTGTCATGAGTCCAGCAAAAAAAGAAAAAAAAATCTCAGAAAAATAAGATACCCAGAACAGTTTACGCAGTGTATAGAATAAAAGAAGTCTGATTTTTCTTTTTTCAGAATTCTTCAATTCTAAAACAAAACTGTGCATTTTGTGACTTTAATACTAATATTTTGAAATATAATTAGAAATAAAACAATCTCAGAATTCTGTGGAAACAAAGGTACATTTCTATTTTTCTTCCAAAATCCCAACTACTTTGTTTAAAAATGACATCTGTCCCTGATCCTCTTCCAAATTAAACCCAACATATCATTTTTCAATATTTAGCTTTAAAGTTGGTGCAAACACTACATACGTACACAGCTTACAGCCAACGCTGGCCATTTACAAAGGTGATGCTCTCACTCACAGCACAGGTATAATACAGTAGGACCAAGCATTAACTTTGCAAATATAATCTCACTTTAATGTTGTAACACTATTTCCCCAGGCAAACAGATGTAATATCTCGTTCTCTCAGCAGAATAAGGAATTTTAATGTGATATAACCCAGTTTTGGACCAGCACACCTTGTCGGACATGGAATGAAAAAAAAAAATATATGGCTGACCTGTAGAGCAGGCAGAACGGGGTTTAAAATGTGTTTTTTTTTTTTATAAAACCTTTAACACCTGGTATAACTAGAATGTATTAGATATTACCTGTGTACTAGGAATGGCATTCCCAGTGTATGACTACCACGCTGCACTCCGTGAAAAGGAACCTTCTATTTGTATTGTGCTCAATTCAAGTAGAGATATAAAAAAAAAAAAATCAGACACCGTGACTCTCCATCACGATGGTGATTTCTTGTGTTTGTAATCTTCATCACATTCCATCTCCTGCTCTTCGTCTGCCACTGTTTGTTTGTCGAGAAAAGACGGAAAAAAAGGTCAAACGGCTTCTAAAAGTGTAGAATAATAAACTATATACGACTCCAGCAAATGCCATTCCCAAAGATTTATATGCATGCTCTTTTTTTTAAATTTGTTTGTTTGTTTGTCTGTTTTTAAATTCCATTGCAACTTGAATTTGGTGCTTTCTGGAATCGCTTGTTAATGCCTGTATGTACTGTATGTCCCTCGTTTTTTGTTTTTCTCTGCCCATCGTTCCTCTCTCTCTCTCTCTCTCTCTCGCTCTCTCTCTCATGTGTTTCTTTTACAAGTACAGCAGAAAATGGAGGGTGCATTTGGACTGGCATGCCCATTAGCACCCACGCTGGTATGAATGTTGTATGTATAGACGCTGTATATAAATGCTGTATAAAAAAAAAAAAAAATTCTCATCACTTAAAGGCACGAGCACTTACCATAGCGCAGACGTAATATATCAGCAAATAAAAAGGTGTTTTTTCTTTCTCTCCCTCCCTCCCTCCCCGCTCCCTCCCTTCTTTCCTCCCTCCCACGGAAGCAAGGGCTCCAGCTAAGGTGTCCTGAACAAAATAAAATTACTAATGGAAAAAGATTTTTGAATTTGCCTTCCTGGGCTGACATGTGACGTCCGGAGTGTCCGTATGGGCCAAACTGGCTCAACCCAATGTGGACTCAGACCATTTGAAACCAGTTTCTAAACACGTGTTCATTTCCCACCACCATATGGGGCTCATATGGACAAGGACTGGCTGGGACTTGTGCTGTATGTATGAGAAGGAGTACTACTGCACAGATAGATGTTCCTACAGGAACTGCTGTAGTATTTGGCTTCACTCTGAGGAGGATGCCGAGGTAAAAATGTACTCGGGTGAGGATTCCTTGCAGTACACTTACAGGTGTGAAAAAAAACATTTAGGCGTTCATAATAAATGCTCATACAATTCTTTCTAATTGTTAAGTATTGCAGTGATTCTCACGGGATTTGTGTTTGAAAGTACACATCAAGGTAGTATTTTCTGTATCTTCACACTGGAGTTTATTGGTTTATTATATTCAGGTGTGGTTCACACTCCATACATCATCAGGCTTCTGCTACATGTGCCAGTGTGAAGCGTTTGCCCAAAGGCGTCAGTGCTGTCAGTGTCAATGCAGATGTGGTTCCTTGCAAGTCCGGGGCTGCGTTTCTGCAAGTCGAGCTTTTGGAATCTGTTCATGATTAATGGTGTCTCCAAATTTTGGAACCACCTACTTGCTGAGCTTTGGCGAAGAAGAGCCTAGAAGAAACAACGCAAGTGCAGTTCCACGTGAATGGAACTCTGCAGGAAGGTCAATGGTCGTCCGAAAGTGGGTCGGACGCCTTCAGAGAAAGGAAGGAAGGTCAATGGGAAAGTGGGTCGGACGCCTTCAGAGAAAGAGTGACACCACGCACAAGAAAAGACGCAGCACCCAAGCGTCAATTAATTTTCTTCTTTTTTTTTTTTTTTTTTTGAGAGGTAGAAGATCCAATAGGAATCTCACGGGGCATTTTCCAAGGCAGCTGTCAACAAGATAGAAAATAGAAAACCTCAAATCTGTCTTCAGTTAAACTTCTATTAATCACTTTCACACTAATCACTTTCATTCTCGTATGCTTCCTTTAGACAAAGCTCTGCTTCCTGTCATCTGATAACAATAAATCACACAGCAGATGTTGCAACGCACAGAGGCTGCATTCAATAATCCAGGTGAGGAAGTCATCAGGGTTAGATTCTGCGTGCGGGATTCGATCCGAGTGTTGAGCAGGTATGAGTGGGCACTGGACACCGTTTATAAAACTGTCCTGCTGGAGGAGTCATTGTAGGAAACCTGAGATGTGGCTGCTTATTTCTACAGTGCTTTGGCTCAGAGTCCATATATTTAATCAATTTCCCAGGAAAACAGATTTTAAAAATAGGCAATGCCTGTGTGTAATTATCGTTTGTTGTTATAAATGGCTTCCTGGATACTTTTATCAGAACATTTAATCAAGTTTTTTTTTGGGGGGGGCGGCAGCTAACTTTAAGCTATTGTTGTTATTGTTATTAACAGACCCTGAGCTATTTCTGGCCTGGATTCTCTTCACTTGAGTTTGTTTTGGCTAACATTTAAGATTTGCTTAGGGCTAATTTGAAATCATTAGTGTGGCCATGTTTTTTGCTTTGCTTTATTTTTCTTTGCTCTGCTTTTGTCTTGGCATTGCTGTGTTGTACGATAACTTTTCACCTTTGGTCAAATAACGTTTAGATTCTTTATTCTGTACCTTAATGTTTTACATTGAAATTCATCTTTCATCAGAATAGAAGAGAGCGAAAAGTTCCCTAACGTTAGCCTACAATACAAAAATAGCTAATTATAGCTAGCATTACTGAAAGGTTGGTGATGGCTGTGGCATTTAGGAATAACACAGTTACAAAGATGAGAGGACGTTGGGATGGTAGCTAAAAAACTAACATAATTTGACAAACATTAGCTAAAATAGCTACTAATAAATACAATTATTGATTGTTTGTGGAACATTAGCATGGAAGTAGCTTTTTCTTGGATCATAACTTAGTAAACAAACCCTAAGCAACAAGGTAAGTCCAAAAGTAGAAAGAAGTGTAAATTCACTCATGTTTATTTGGTGGAAAATTTTAAAAGGATAAACTTCACTCCAGCTAACAGAAAATGAGCATTAAATTGGCCAATGAGGAGAGAAGCTGGAGTGGAAGTCAACATTGTTAGCTAGGTAGTAGATTTGAATATATAATCCAAATAAAGGGGTAAAATAATTAATTAAAAAGTGTATTTACTCTTATTTTAACTTTTGTCATTGACAGTGAACCCTTTGAATCATGGGACACATTTTTAGTGTAGAGTTTATCCCAGAAAAGGAAACGCTTCGTTATATCTGGCTCTAAATCTAACCACTCTGATATGACTCGGCTCTGTGTCATTTTTCCAGACTGAAAAGCTTCAGTGTTCAAGCGCTGCGCAGCAAACATCCATCTGACGCCCCCATGTGGTGGTGCCTGGAACAACTATTTCTATTTTCCTTGCAACCCGATTCCCCTATCTGACAGGGCATCAGCGCTGAAACAGAGCTGTTTCTTTAGGCTCGCTGCCAGTGTTTGTGTGTTTTGATGCGTAACAGCCTTTTTTAAAAACACTTTTTCCACCTGTGTGTGTGTGTGTGTGTGTGTGTAGCATGATAAAGTAAGTGTCTTGTGGCGCTTCTGTGACCAAAGTAACCTGAGCAGCTTGACTGTGTCAGAACGAAGAGACAGGGAAAAGACTTCTTCTGTGAAAGCATCTGTGCCACAGATTGAGGCAAGTGCTGGTTTTCAAGACCGAACATGAATCAAAAACGGCCACATGTGGAAATTAAACCTGTCTGATCTGTAACGTGAGAGAAGAAATGCATTTTTAATAATCCCATTAACATCACAAGAACATGTTGAAATCCTTTAAAAAATATTAAAATATTTCTTGCAATATTTAAAAAGTTCTTGCGAATCTGGAATCACTTGAAATTGTCCTTAGCGTGATGTTTTTTAAACGTTTTTTAACTGTTAACAAATACTATGTCCATTAAACTTCTATAACAGGTAAAACTGAAAAAAAAAAAAAAACAAAGTTCAAGTTGTTTATTTATAGTACACTAAAAGATTGCAATCTGACCGTACCACTACAGTGGCTAATTATGTTAGCTAGTGACTAGCAAACTGAGCTAACTAAAAATGAATAAATGAATTAGAAAACATGACCTAAATACAGTAAGGGTAGAGTTTGAGAAACGAAATGCAAGAATTTGACACTATTTTAAAGTAACCTTGAGATTGGAGTCTGAAAGTTGAAAAAGATTCTTTTGATATCTGTTAGGTTAGCCAAATTATTACTACAAAATAAATTCCAGAATAGGTCCAGAAAACTGCTATTAAATGGCAGAAAAGGTGCTAAATATAAGCCAAAACACTAGAAGTCACAAATAGACAAAAATAGGTGTAAAGTATTAGTAAGATATCTTAGAATATAGTGTAGCATACCTGAACTAGCTATAAGTTACTTTGGATGGATAACAAATATATCACAGTGATTAAGTAGAAGTGAATTTAAAAATTGCTAAAAGCTAGTAACCCTCGTTACAAACCTTTGGGTCTGAACCCTGGTGGAAGCTGTGTGCATGTACATGCGATCCTGTGAGAGCAGGTGATGAAATCATTAGTCCAGCTCATGGAAGATCTTAAGTCTTAAGAACCGTGCGACCACATGGTCGGAGCAGGCGGTGGTGTCTGAGTGATGTCTGGGGTTTTTATTAGAAGCTTCTGTGTGTCTGTGCCAAGAGGGTCCAAAAATATCTCGCTTTGCCAGGAGACATGCTCGGTTCATCCATGTGCCGTCGGATCACGTGCATTTTTTATTTTCCTCATTCGTGCTGTAATGTGTGCTGAGGATTGACGGAGCAGCTCTGCGATCAGAAGGATAGATCCTGATAGTTTTGCGATATAGATATATTTTTAACGCATCAATCAAACACCTTTCTCAGAAAAGTTGCTATACTTACAACTACAGTCCGTCATTGTCAAGTGATAATCATTTAAAGTCGGGCAAAATCATTTTCAAGCAAAGTAACTTAGATTAGCACCGTAAGTTGATCTCTGGGTCGTGTCCCTAACTCTCTGCTTCTTGGTGTACTATTGGCATTAAACAAAGAGACAGGCCTAGACTGCAGGCAGGCCAGTGAAACACACACTCCATGTCTATGTAACCATGTCTTTGTTTTTAAAATCGGTCAATGGAGATAGAGGGCCACACTGTGGCAGAAATGGTAGCTGGTTTGGATTAGCAGCAAGAAAATCAACTCTGTTGTCTTGACTCCTGGTGTCTGTGTAGGGAGTACGATGTCGGTGACGTTCTCCCACACATTCAAAAACCGTCAAAAACATGCAATTTCAAGCTAAAGGTTTACTGTAGATATATAGCAAGGAGTCGCTAAAAATTGTAGCTCAAAGTTAGCCAAAAAGATAATAATAGTTTAGCCCAAACATTTTATCCAAAATTCTTATTTCTTAAATAACAGTAGTCCCAAAGAAATTGTTATAAAAATTCTAAATGCATAGCTAAAGTGCAACTAAACTGCACTAGGAGGCGCCATTAAGTATCGAGATATTGAAGTTAAAAATGGTTGAAAGTTAGCCAATAACAAGACAACTGTTTTAAAAAAACAGGCTTAAAATATGTAGTGACTGCATTGCAGAACGAGAGATAGGCTAGCTGAGGTAGCTAATCTCGCTACAAATAAAGCTAAAATTGCTCATCAATGGAAGGAAAATTGTTCATTCATCATGAAAATAGACGGCTAAACGTCTTATTAGAAATGTGGCCACGGGGTTCCAAACCCACCCGACAATGTGGTTTCTACGGTCATGTCTGAGGACCGTAGTCGACGGGTCATCCAGACACATGGCCCTGGTCTGGACACGGACACTGTCGTGTGGGGTGCAGCAAATGGAGCCTGGTAGGTCTTCCTGGTGCGGTTTAGCTGGTTTCAACCTAGAGGGTCCGTCTTGTGCCCCCGTAACGTCAATGGATGCCAGATGTGTTACGTCTGTGATGCGTGGTGTTACGTAAGGTTTCATAACACACGGCACCTACTATCACTACTACCCACTTGGCTTACATAAGCCAATCAGACTATCATCTCCACACAGGTCGAACCCCTGTTATGTCATCACCATCTGCTCCGTCCTCCCAGACTGAAACCCCCTTCGTCAGCGATCTGCCTAAAAACATTTATTTCCCTGAGGTCGCTGTGTTTTCACCTCAGTGTTTCTGTGTGAAACCAGACTTAAGTTGTTCCAGGTTGGTCATGGAAAAAAACAAACATTCTGTCGTTCTGCTTAGTCACCGTGCCTTTCTCCATGACCGTGTTGACGTCTGTCTCACTCCACTCACATCCTTTCCATTGGACCAGATGGCAGACGTTGACTTTTCCCGACACTTTTTCTCCTGACACGTTTGTTTGTGCTTAATTTGTAACTTGTTTGGTTTCTCTTAATGATGCCAAAGTGGGGAGATTTGCAGTTTTGCATTTCACCACGATTTGCATCACATTTTATTGTGTCGGTCGTAGATTTCCACCAGACTGCGACATAATAAGTAGCAGAAAGGATTTAATGGATTTGGTGGGATTAAGATTCTCAAATGTCGGCCATGTTGTCAAACCCATGAATTTTGTGTTCGCCTCTCAGGCTGTGGTTGTTGAAGACAGGCCTTCTTAGTTTCACATTGGTTTAGGTTGACTGCTTTGAACCTTCCAAGGATGATCTTCAGATGGTTTCTCCTTCTTCTTTGCCTCTTCCTACTCTAGTTGGTCTTTCTTGTAGTTCTAGATGTTACTCTTCTTTCTACCTTCGTCTTCTCCTTGTTTACTCCGTCCTCGTTATTGTTGTTCCAGTTCTTGTCACCTTTCTCCTGCTATTCCACCTAGTGTTTTGTTCTGCTTCTACGAACTGAGATTTGTGCGGTTCCTGAATGAATTTGTTGATTGGTTCTTGATTATTTTATTCTGTATACAGTGTTCCCTCTTTACATCGCGGTTCTCCTTTCGCTCCCTCAGTACATCGCAGATTTTTTTTTAAATCCAATCCTTTATTTTTGGCTTTTAAAATGTGGATTCTCATCCTTTATTTTTGGCTTTAAAAATATGGATTCTCATTTTGAAATAAACACATTTGCGAACCATCGCTGGTAGCTTTGTTTAACTATTATTACTACTATTTTTCCCATTTCGTGGTGGGTCTTGGAACGTAACTACCACGATAGGAGAGGGACCACTGTTTTACAGTTGTTACATCTATTGTTAATAAAGTGTTGAAGTGTAAAAAAAATCTTCTTCTTCTTCTTTCTCTTTTTTGGGCTTTGGAAATCACTTGGAACTTTGTCAGCAGCAGATTTTACGGGCTCCCCTTTGGAAATCACTTGTTGGAACTTTGTCAGCAGCAGATTTTACATTTTATTCACACAAACGCAACAACAACAACAGCAAAAAACATCCTCTAACTGAATGTGATTGTAGTGAAATGAAACACAGCCTTCAGCTCTTTCTTTCAGACGTCTCTGGAAATTGAAAACTTGGAGTCAGAATGTGAAGAATGAAGATCTTTCCACCCATTGTGGCAGCAGAGAGTGGGCTGGGAGTATAATAACAGACCACACTGCGACCAATTACATCCAGTCGTCAGTTCTCAGCAGGTTCTGACGGCGTGACTGATGCCCAGCAGCAAATGGGAGAAACATTTGGCCACTTTTTCGGCCTTTTCACCATAGCTGTGTTGGTGTTTCTCTATTCTAGGGTTTTATCCATTTTTACTAAGTAAAACTTTAAGTTAAGTTTAGCTTTTACCGATTTCTTTTCACTATAGGTGTGTTCTCTATTCTAGGGTTTTGTCCATTTTTACTAAGTAAAAGTTTAAGTTAAGTTTAGCTTTTACCGATTTACTGGAGTGAACTTTTGGCTGTACAGCTTATAAAAAAACAGTTCCAGTTCTCCCCACACGTGGGCTAACTGTTGGTTCTCGTAGAACTATCTTGACCTAATAGTTGTACTATAAGTATTTTTAAGTGTATTTACAAAATAATATTTTTTTTGCTAGCTTTTGATCGCATTGTTTCCTTTCTTTGCTATTTTTTACCTAATTAGCATGTTTGCTAACTAAAGCTAACAAATTTGCTTGAACTTATCTATAGCTGTATCTCACTATATTATATAGATATTATAGCTTTTAGATTAATAAATAAGTATTTATTTTGGCTATCTTGAGCTATTGCTTATGTTTTAGTTAACTCGTCTATATTTACATATTCTGAAGCTAAATCATTTATCACTTTGCTTATGTCTTGGCTTCAAAAAGTTTTAGGCTGTTTGGATTTTTTGCCAAGATGGTATTTCTTTTTGCTAATATTTACACATTAAACTCTGTATTGATATATTTCTTTGCAAACTTTTTGTAATCTGAGCTAACTTCTGTTAGAAACACGTTTTTTCTAGTTTCTTTTCCTTTGTTGAAAAACAGAAGAGAAGGAATGTCTGCATCATGTGTTACGCAAGTCTGGCTGCCTCTTAAAACCTTTTGGTCAGATTTTCCAAAGCTGTTCACAGCTTGAGCAGCACAGTCGAATTTAGTCTACATCATCTCCGGCGTCTGGGTTAAACGGCGGCCAGAAATCATTTTTAATATTTTTCCAGACATCACTTTTCCTGTGTGTCTTCTTTGTTAATTTTTTCCATTGGTGCACAATATTCCCCAATAAGAACGTGAGCTCGCAAACACTGTGGAGGGAAAATTAATGGAAGCATGAAACGCCGAGTGAAAAGTTTAAGGTAAACAATTTGCCTGTTTTTGTGGTCGGATTTTCTTACGTCTTGTTGCACCTGCTCACGGCCAGTCACAGCCGCAGTCTCTGGATGATGCTCCAACGGACACTTTTCACTGATGTCATCCTCAATTTCTATGAGTCTTGACTGGCTGCAGGGAGGAGAGGCCTTTTCTCAACCTCCCCCCTCCTCCCCCTTTCTGTCTCTCCATCTACCCCTCTCTCTCTCTCTCTCTCTTTTTCCCCCCTCTCTCTCTGTCTCTCCTCCCCTTCTCTCCTTCTTTCTCTGTTTTCCTCCAGAGACTTGCAGTTTTTTGACCACACTGTTCTTACCTACTGGCCCACCACCCCATTCACACGCTAAGAGAGAAGCACAGGTAAGCCTGCACGCTCACTGTGATTTCCTGTTTGATCATTTATTAGATCTGCTTTCCGGGATTGAAATCATTGGCAGTCCCTGCTGACTTTTGGGAATGGGATGGTGCTGCAAACAGAGGAGGCTGGGACACCAGTGCATGGAGCAAAAAAAAAAAGAAGAAAAAAAAAATAGTGCATGGAGCAAAAAAAAAAGAAGAAAAAAAAGATGACTTTTATGCTTTGAATATTGAATAAATGACAAGAAAATTGCATTATCTCCGAGCGTGCATGTGTTTATTGATACCAAGTGGCGTTCTAAGCTCTGTTAGATCAGTCTTGGTGACTTTGGTCTGTGGAAAATTATCTGCTGCCCTTGGACCCAATGTCTGTCTGCATTTTTCCATGGATCTGGAATCCATTATTTTGGTCTTTCATTGTCTGTCAGGGTGATTTTGCACAGATATGGACATTGTGGTCTGGCTGTAGTTTGTATATATATATGTGTGTATATATTGAATTCTCACAATGTATGTGACAATAGACCAATCTGCAATCTTTGATATATTTATTTATATATATGCATACATAGCAAATACGTATATATGTAAATATATGATTGCTTTTTATGGCAAACAAAAAGCAAAATCTGCCTTTTTTTCTGTTTGCATAAGCAGAAACCCTCAAGATGTGGCGAACATTCATTACAGTGACTGCTTGAAACATCTGCAATGCATTATTGCTCCCATTGTTGTTTGATGGATCAGAGCGATAGATGGATCGCTGCTGCAATCTGAGCAGTTTGGTATGTGGATTCAGGAATGTAGGATTTTCTGGTGTCCAGTTGGTGGATGTGGATTTTCGACTGATTGATGATGTGCTCTTAAAGGAGTGGGTGTGGCAGTGGGATGGGGATCGTGTTGGTGGGAGGCAGGATGAACATCATTTTCAGTCTACAAGGAAGGAGTCATTTTTACTCCCACCTTCTCCGTCCTCTGATGGAATTTTGAAATTGAGACCTTTTTTCCAGCTTGTTCTTCAATCAGAGCAGCATTTCTTGGCCTGGTGGTTTTATTCTAGGGATATATTGATATAATAGATGTTTCCAGAAAACAGACTTTGATAAGAGGACAATTGTTAGCCTGCTTGGCCTATGACTAGGAAGACGTTTGTTAGCCAATCAGCATAAGCACTTTGTAGCTGGGAAACAAAAAACTAGGTTGTAAACCATATTTTTGTGAGAAAAAAACTGGTGAAAAACTATTTTAATGAGGAAGGGACCTCCTGAGATCTCGTTCAATTGTGTTCAGAAATGCTAAAAAAAAAAAAAAAAAA
>NC_024314.1:19183342-19197260 GCF_000523025.1 Cynoglossus semilaevis
AAAGGAGGGAGGGCCCCCCGGAGATCTCTTTCAATTTTTTTAAAAAATGTAAAAAAAAAAAAAAAAAAAAAGCTAAATATGTTGACACTCTATGAGCTGCTTCTTCTAACCATTTCTGCTTCATTTCTTGTTTTCTCTGCCTCCTCATTCACTCCTCCCCCAGGAGAACCATGTCTCCTCTACGTGTTCCCCTACTGGCCATACTGGTCAGTGTGGCCCTGTGCCAGTATTATGACTATGAATACGCGCCTGCTGCTCCACCAGAGCCCCCAAGGCCCCGGTGTCACCAAGAGTGTGACTGCCCGTTCACTTTCCCCACTGCCATGTACTGTGACAGCCGCAACCTCAAGTACGTTCCCATAGTTCCAACAGGAATCAAGTACCTTTACCTCCAGAACAACCAGATCGAAGAGATCAAGGCCGGAGTGTTCGATAACGTTACTGCTGACCTCCGCTGGCTGGTGCTTGATCACAACCAGCTCACCAATGGTAAGATAGAGAAGGGAACCATCGACAAGCTCAGTGCTCTGGAGAAACTGTTCTTCAGCTACAACAACATCACGGAGCCCATCATCCCTTCTTCAAAGTCCCTAGATGAGATTAGGATGACACATAACAAGTTGACAAAATTCCCTTCAGGACTCCTGTCTGACAAGGAAAATCTGACCACCGTCAATGTTCAGAACAATCAGCTCACCTCAGAATCCATCTCCGGTGCCTTCAAAGGGTCCAAGAAGCTGCTGTCCCTGGATGTGAGCCACAACAAGTTGAAGAAGCTGCCGGCCGGTGTCCCCAGCTCACTTGAAGTCCTGTATGCTGACTATAATGACATTGACAGCATTGGGTCTGGATACCTGAACAAGCTGCCTGCCCTGCAGTACCTGAGGATCTCCCACAACAAGCTGGTGGACTCAGGAATCCCTGCCGGAGTTTTCAATGTGTCGTCGCTGGTGGAGTTGGACTTGTCCTTCAACAAGCTGCAGTCCATCCCTGAGATTAATGAGCAGCTGGAGCAACTCTACCTCCAGGCCAACGAGATCAGCAGTGAGTGGCACTTGTTACAACTAAATTAAATAAAAATTACCACAATAAAAGCTTTTAACGCCCCCTGGATAATGAAAGTAAAAAGACAGAACCACCCAACAGAGTTTGAAATTTTTTTTTAGCATCAGATGTTGAGCTAGCCTTCCACAGCTAGTTAGCAATAAATGCCACAAAGCTAGTTTGACTTGCTTCAAAACATAGCATAGCACAAAATACAAAGCCGAGCTAATGTGTAGCAGAGACATAGTCTGGCTCTGTAGCCTTACAACAATTAGCTTGTTAGCTAAGAAATAGCTCAAAGTTGGCAACAAAGATTAAGCAACAAAATGCTAATAAGTAGTGAAAAATAGTTGTGAAAAAAGAAACGATTCAGGCTTAAATAATGCTAATAAAATTGTTAATTGCAAACCAGAAATAGCCCCAGTTAGCCAAAAATATAGAATAACAGATAAATGTTTCAGACACAGGGCACATGGTTATTTTTAATTAACTTTCTTTGACCTCTGACCTCTGACCTGTTTTTTGCAAATCTCTGCAGAGATCAACCTGGCGAGTTTCTGCAAGTACATCACACCCATGAGCTTCTCCCATCTGAGACACCTGCGCCTGGACGGCAACAACGTCACACATAACAGCTTCCCCGTCAACTACTCCGAGTGTCTGCGCGTAGCCTCAGACATCATGTTTGAATAAGGACGTCCCGTACGCCACACGACACCCAAAAAGGCCTTGCGGAATCCCGTATCCTAGCGATTTTGATAGAGATCCATTGATAATGTCATCTGGAATATATGTGAAACTGGATTAAATCGGAAACAGATGAAAATGGGAAAAACACAAGTCAAATTTTACGTTTGTCTATAAATATGAATAGCCAAATTGTAGAGAAAAAAAAGATACAAACTTTAACTGATCAGGTTAACGAACGAAAAACGTAAAGTGATATGAATTTAAGAAAGAAAAGAAAAGCTTTAAGTGCTTTGATTCAACACACACTAGAAACATTCCTGACTAGTATTAGAAGAAGTAGTATACAGATCTTATGGAGAGGCCGAGAGCTTAAGTTCTCCAGTGTCTGACTTTAGTTGTAGTGTCCGTCTGTCGTCCGTCTTTTGTGTTCAGTGTAAGGCATGTGTAATATAATGTGGGTACAGTAAGTCGTCCGTTGCTGCGCAAAGGATCAGCAAGTGAGGATTGTGGGAAGTTAACCGTCTACGTACCCATTACGTTTGGATCTCTTAAAAATAGACTGAATGAAATCTGAAGAAATTTTATACAGTTGGTCAACATGTACCATAAATTAAAATAAATATAAATTCAACATCCTTTATTGACGGCATGTTTTTGAAAGGATGAAATGTAAAGACGCCATTTAAAGAAAAAGTTAAAAAAAACATTTTCTCTTCCTCATGGCTTCACAGTACCATCGAGGGTTGAGATCAAATTGTAAAATAGCAGTTACATTGCAGTCTAATTTGTCAGTATCTTAACGTGTGTTTATATCTTGTTTCTGTTATATTTTTTTTTAACCTACTTTATATCTAACGTCTTAAAGCAAGTATGACATGATGTCCCACCGTTTGACGTCTTTTTGATAGAAATATACGTTGGTACTGATAAACACCTGGAACCCAACGTTATGAAATCATGAAAGAATGTTTCTTCATTTTTTTTAATTATTATTATTTTTTTCACTTGCTGTATTTGTAAACTTTTCCATTACCTACTTGCATGCATCCAATGGTACCATTCTTTTATAATAAAGTACAGCTTTTGCAGTTAAGGTGCTTTCATTGGTACGTTGTTGCTCACGTGTTCTTCCTGGATCTACAGTGTGTGTGTTTTTTTGTTTGTTTTCATTTTTTCCTTCTGTTTTTTTAGAATATCTCCCGTTATTGTTTAGGTTTTTATTTGTCATTTTAAAGTGATTTCCTGTTTGGCCTTTGACTCAGTAACTGCTCTTGGATCTACTGTGGGGAAACCAAAAACAACAGTTGAATAAACTATGTTTTCAAAGTATTTGTATGATATTTGTATGAGATTTTTAAAACACTGCCAAAGCAGCAATGTAATGAAGACTAAAAGGCTACATCTTAGGTGAAGTACATCCAAAGTGGGGCTCACGGACCCATCCTGGGAATTTGGCCAGGTTTGATGTGGCCCACAGGCTCTTTGCCTTTTTCATTTAAATGTGGTTAAAATAGTCAAAGATGCCTTTACATACATTGACATTTGTATTACTATAAATATATAATATAATGGTGAACAATTTAGAAGATCTTTAAAAGGCATGGGAATATATCATAGTTTGCCTGTTTTATAACAGAGCATAAACAGGGGTGCACCACAAGATATGGGGGTTGGGAGGTGAATGGTTCTTAAGGTGTTTTGGGGAATTTTGATTTGAACACATTTTTAAATAAAAAATATTTTCATTAATTTATTCATAATCGTATATTAAACATCTTTATGTAATTTCTCAATTGCTTTGGACCAAAATCCTAAATTTGAGATGCTTAAAGCATTTTTCAACATTTTTAAAATACAGGTTAGTAAAAAAAATTATAACAGTGTATATTGAAACTTCAGTAGCTAAATGTCAATTTTTGACATACCAAGATATGACTTTTTTTTTTTTTTTTTTTTGCCATTGTGTGATCAAAATATATACAGCGTTTGAATTGTGGTTGATTTTTTTATTTTTTTTTTATTTTAGTATGACATATGATTAACTACTGACAAAATTTCTTCAACATTAACCACATGGTTGGATATTTTGGGGCATTTTCTGACAGTACGGGGAATTTTGGGGACTAAAATATCAACAATGAACGTTTTTCCCCCAAATTCTTGCACTTTTGTCGATTTTTCTTTTCATTTTGTTTTCTTTCTGTCTTTCAGGGATACAAAAACAATTAATCAATAAGTAAACAAAAATGAATCAAGATTAGATTTTCTTTTATTCACAGTTCACACACATACAAAACAACCCTGTGAATTTAAAAGAAAGGTAAAAAAAAAAACTCTCCACAAAATTCTGAGCCACAATCATTGATTTAGGCCATTTCCGAGCTAACGGAAATGGTCAGAGTACAGCATTGTCACTAGTCTATGTGTGACGGACTTAATGTAATGTTAAATCCTGCTTATATGGGTCAGTACTTTTATTTTGAAAGATATTTTATTTTAAAGAAGCATGACCGACATTACGGTAAAATGGCGGTAAAAAGACTTCCTTGTGCTACTGCGGACATCTTTTATGTGGCCGTAGTGACTTTTATTTATTTGCTGGTCCATTGTGCAGGTAGAAAGAACTTCCTGTGTTGCTGGCAAATAAAACAACATCATCCAGCAGTCACACATGTTCAGTAACAACGTCCCTGGGTTAGGTTTAGCACAAAAACAGTTCACAGGTGGGGTTAGCGCTCCGTAGCGCTAACAGCTAATGCCGATATTTAAACCAGTGTTAGCGCTCTGCAGTCCTAACGGCTAAGCGTTGACAACGGCGTCAGTTGTTAACGCTGCGAAGCGTTGCGGAGGTCGCCCCGTGAGAAACTCGAGGTGCCCCGGGACCTGAGGAGGAAAACACGGGGGACACGAGCCGGTGAGCGGCGCCGTGACAACAAGAGACTGCGTGGGCCTGTTCACACGTCCGTCGTTACCGGAAATGGATACGTTAACGGCGGTCACCGGACATCAGAGTTGAGCACCGTGTCTGTAAGCATATATATTTTATTATATACAATTTTTTTTAAAATTTCTCATGATTCTAAATGGTCGTATAGTTAATTACTTATTAACTTAAAACTAATCGTTAAAAAGCTCCTGTATTTTAGTAGTAGTAGATTTTTTTTTTAATGATTGGAATATTAAAAACTGCAATCCTGGTTTTGGTTGGCTGTAAATTAGCATGGATACACTACTATTACTACTACTACTACTACTACTACTGAAGTTCTGTGGTGTGGGATGAATAAAGTCTTATCTTACTAATACTCCAAATGTTGGCCACATGTGCTGGAATGACTCAGTCCTGCTTCTAACAGTCTCTTATTTTCAGAAACCATTCAGAGTCAATAGGTTATTTGATTAGATTTGTGGTAATTGGTCATAATGTCAGTTCTACCCAGATGTCCCATTCGATTGGGACTAGGTGTCTGTTATTACAGCCAGATGTCAGAGTCAGCTACACGTTCAATTGGAGCCACTTATGAAAACGAGAGTCAGCTGGGAACTCTGTCTGTCATTAAGTAATAGGTCATTTTAAACCTCTACTTCCCTTTACCATCTAATATAAGTACTATTTCTATCTTGTGGTGCCTAAATAAATGTGAGACAAGCCAGGAGGTAAAAATAATAGTCATCTATTCACTGACACTGCTTCTACAACTTGATATGTGCTTATTCAAGCATTTTTTTTATTTTTTTTTTACATTTCACATGTTTTTGTAGGCTTTCTTGTACCTGTTCCAAATCTCAGACAATTTCCTCCTCTTTCTCCAGAGTGCCTCTTATTAAAAATCCACAGCTACGCTCCTGCCGCTGTCTGTGTCCAGACAATAAAGTCCTTCATAGAAACTTTCAGCCTCACATCCTTGTGCTGAGTTGGGATGGTGAAAGTATAATCAGTTGTTTCAGCTGACAGCTGGACTTTAAAGAGCAGCTGTTCTGGCTTCTGTTAATCTGGTTTTATTAATATTCTGTGTCTGTCCAGTTAGTGTCCGCTGTCCCTGATCTGTATCTACATTGTCATTTAAGGCATTGCTAATAAATAGTCAAAAATAAATTTGAAAAAATGGTTTTGAACATAGCTAGACTTTTGTTTAAGAAATATCAATGGTCATGATCATGGAAAATAGCTAAAGGATATGAACACTAAGTAGTAAAAAAACAAAAAACAAATAAATAACAAACCCCTAATGCAGGGGTGTCAAACTCATTCTGGTTCACGGCCCGCATACAACGTCATTAGACGTCAGGTGGGCCGGACCAGTACAAACATAACATGATTAACTATAATTAACAATGTTTTTCTCTTTTATTTTCATTTAAAGACATATATTGTTTATTTATTAATATTCATTTATATGTAATGAAATCTAATTTTCACCAAAAAAAATATCATGATATTCAAGTATATGAAGTATTTGTGTGTATTTTTTTTTTTCCATTTTCAAAATTCATCAAGTGGGCCGGATTGAACTGCCTAGCGGGCCGGTTTTGGCCCCCGGGCCGTATGTTTGACACCCCTGCCCTAATGTATGTTAGTATTGGTACTAGCACAAACCGAGTAAAGATTGGTTTGGCCAGATAAGTTAAATTCTAAAGACATGCTAGAAAAATGTATTTTATGAAGAAGTTTGAAAAGAAAAAAAAAGAACATGGACTTTTTTAGCCTCATCCATGTGCAAAACTGGGTCCTCAGACCAGATTTTGTGTGATGTTTGCTGTATGAATCACTGTAAACACTATGCAGATTAACTTAATTGTGGTCTAAAGCTTCTGTTTTACCACAACAAACCAAAGTGCTTCTGGGAGGCACTTCACAATTACATTCCCAAGTCAGTAATAATGAAAACAAAGTACAAAGAAAAGAAGATATTGATTGATAGAACTGAAGCTTCTTGTGGAAAAACCTGGACGTTAATTGTCTGAGTGAAGACACCTGACAGGATAATAAACCCACCCAAGGCCTCTGAACTTCAACATGCTAGTAAAGAGGTCAGGCTCTCATCCCCAGGGTGGGGAGGTGGCAGCAGTTTAACCCCATGACATCACAGAGATGACTTCAGTTTCCAAACAAAAGAAGAAGCAGGGGGAAAAAAAGAAAAAAGATGGGCTGGCAGAAAAGTAGACAACACAAACTCTGAAAGTTGCTCTCAGCTGCGAAGCTTCTCATTTACCACCAGTTCCCCAGAGGTAGAAGGTGCAACCAGAACCAGGTCAGCAGGAGAAGACCTGTTGGAGGCCAAAGCCGTGGTAGAACGTCAGCCTTGACGTTGTTTCCTACAGAAGCCGGAGAGAAGGTAAAGTTTATTCAATTTTTTTAAAGTAAAGGAGTAGAAAAAATGGTTTTGTTTTTTTTAAGTTGTCAAATGCATCAGAAAACATGTAGCTATAAAAAATGTAAAGTTGTACTGTATAATATAAATAAATATTTTACTTTATGTTTTACCATATTTGATTTGTTGCCAGCCATCAGCCTGGTTTATGAGTGTCAGTTCTGAACATCGACTCTGAGATCAGCATTTTTGTAATTAGCAGGGTTAAAGTTGTTTTACAAACAAGTTTGCACCTAGAAATCAGTGAAGCAGAGGAGAAAACAGCAGTGGTTTCAAAATGACACATCTCTTAGAAAGTCAAACGTACTGCCAGACCTGTTTTTTTTTTTTCTAAAAACAATACTTATCCTTAAACACTGCCATTGTCTCGTCTCTGGATGCTAACTCCTCCAAAACCATCGCTGTCATGGAATCATAGATTCAGCAGAGCCTTCAATTGGGATCCAATCCCACAAAAACCCAAATACAAATATAGTCATGTGGTGTAATTAACATAACTGGCACTGAAACAAAGTGTCTGGCAGGAAATTAGCCCTATCATATTCCTCCGCAAGTGTGTTGATTTAGTCAGACAGATTACTGCGTGTTTTTTTTTTGTTTGCAAACCGTACATGTTGGATTCAGCTGATATCAGAAATCTGACTATTATTATTAATTCAGAAATAAAATGTGACATACAAACGGTGTAACTTAAGTAAAAGTCATTTTAATATTATTCAACTATCAACATCATAAGCTTAGTATGCTTACAAAAGGAGCAAACCCATACATTTATACATTATTATTATATATTTACATTTATGTAAATATAGCTAATAGAAACTTAGCAACATCTTAGCCAGCAAAACAAGAACCAAATTATACTCTGTACCTAAAATGAAATAGCTGAAGGTGGAGTTGCTATCAGTTAGGGTTAGTTGACTAGTTTGGAATTAATGATTAGATCCTAACATTTAGTTCTGAAAGACAACATGAAACAGCTTTGTGACGTACAGTTTCTACAACCTTGTCAGGAATAGAATCTGTCTGCGTAAGACTGTGGACATGTGAAAAGGACTCATGTCTCTTATCAAGGCTCTTTGGCAAACACAGGTGGAACTCCCTAATGGTCTTGTCTCACCAATGAAGTGTGGTTTCAATCCATCCGCACACCAAGGGATTATCCTGCTAAAGTAAAACCTCGGCCGTCATGGCTTTGAATTAATACAGTCTTGCGTAAGGTCACTGATCCTGACACTAGCTACTGTAGGGAGGCATGATGCTAGGTTAGCATGCAACAAGACCCCCCCAGATTAACAATGACCTTCTTTTTAAGGCCATTATCTATGTCTCACAAAGAATCCTGTACTTGTGGACCATACCTCATGGTGCATGTGGAAATCTGCACTCTAAAAAAACAAAAACAAAACTCAAATACCCCAGCAGCTGGGAAGTTATCAAGTTACCATAAAAATTATTTTAAAAAAATACAGAGATTTGACCTAAAAATTTGGAAAAGTACTGTAATTATTCGTGTTCATGGTATATTTTTATATATGGAATTCTTAAAATAAACATCTGATATAAAACTGTGTTAATTGCAGTATTAATATAACTTAACAAATTAAAAAAAAAAACATTTATCAGAATATTCTTCCTTAATGGAAATGTTGTTTTTCAGTTATAGTCACTTCCTGTTATTTTAACTTTAAAAAATACAAAGATGTAGGTTTTACATTAGCCCACTTCTTAGTAGGTCATGTCTAAGGCACTAAGTGGGCTTAGTGAACTATGCTATAGGATTATGATCTTTTGATCTCTGAGACGTCTGAACGGCCGAGAGAAGCTTTAGTGTCATCAAGACTGACAGGCTGGCACAGACCGAATGAATGAGCCACAGCTACAAATACAGCTGAGAGGAGCAGCATAGAGCACATACACAGGAAGAAATACACGAGAGACCTTCCCACCATTAAGGTAAGGTGGGATTCTCCCAGACACTGGCATTCCTTCCTATTCCTTTCTAAGACAGGTGTGTCGGGTGAGTCTTTTCATCTGTGCCCATTCGAGGAATAATCGTAGCCTGTCTGAAATCAGTTCCAGACAAATCTTGAGCAAAGAGAATAAAAAAATCTAAACCAGCACCAGATGGAAACTGAGAGGAATCTAGTACATCTTTGAATTTTGTATTTTAATTCATTATGCTTTCCTAATCCTGGATGATTATATCCTTTTTTTTAATATTCGACTTGTATTTTGTGTCAAACACTTCATTTGGCTTCTTTATGCATTTCATTCTATGTTGTTGACTGGATGAGTGATGGAAAAAACTTTCCAAGGGTTTCTACATGACAACTGGACAAACTGTTTCAGAAGCAGAAGCACTTTTTTAAATGACAGCCCATTTACATTTGTATGTAAACTAAAATACTGGTATTTTCATTTTATGTTTCATTGGTTCTAGGTTGCGAGAAACTAAACTAAAATACTGGTATTTTCAATTATGTTTCATTGGTTCTAGGTTGCGAGAGTTAGGGTTGCACCATGAGGTCCATTCAATGTAAAAATAAGCAAATGTTGCTATGCTAACTATCTGTTCAGGCAACCCCAGCTTTTATACATTAACTTTAAACCCATTGTACAAATCTATACTGTACTTCTACTACTTCTTAAAGATGTGCAGTGTTCACAGCCCTGTACATTTGACAAATCTGGATAAGAACTGCTCTGACATGCAAAGTCACCAAATCTGAACCCAAGCCATCCTAATGCCTTTAAAGCTACATCCTGTCTTTGAAGCCTAATCTGTTGCTCGCAGGCAAAGTACTGACCTGTGAGGATGAAGCCATGATCTGTCTGCAGCTATCGGTGTGTGTTTTCATACCTAGCGATTGATGAGCTTATATGTAATTTACTCTGTTTCAGTTACCTACTGTATAAAGGGATGGCACTTCTTCTGAGTCTACTCTACGTCCTCTGTCTGGTTCTACCAGTTCTCAACCAGGACATGCCATATGAAGAATACATGTCCCAGATCGAGGCCTGTCCTCGGGAGTGTCACTGTCCACCCAACTTTCCCCATGCGGTCTACTGTGACAACAAAGGTCTCAAGAGTATCCCTAAGATCCCTTCCAGCACATGGTATCTCTACCTGCAGAACAACATGATAGAAGTGCTGTCGGCAGATGCACTTCGTAATGCAACACAGCTGCGTTGGTTGAACCTGAACCGCAACAAGATCACGAACGAAGGAGTAGAGGAAGGTGTCCTGGAGGCCATGCCTCAACTGGAGCACCTGTACATAGATGAAAACCTCTTATCTTCCGTGCCCTCCCCACTACCTGCCAGCCTGGAGCAACTGCGTCTTTCTAGGAATCGTATCTCCAAGATCCCTGCTGGGGTATTCATGGGTCTGGATAAGCTTAACCTTCTGGACCTTCAGGGGAACAAGCTGATGGACGATGCAGTGACTGAGGTGAGCCTAAAAGGTCTCAGTAATCTGGTACAGATCAACCTGGCCAAGAACCAGCTGACCAGTATGCCTCTGGGTTTACCAGCCACCACGACGCAGCTGTTCCTTGACGGCAACAGCATTGAGAAGATCCCTGCAGGTTACTTCAAAGGTTTGCCCAAAGTGGCGTTTCTGAGGCTCAACCACAACAAGCTTGGCAGTAGTGGAATTCCCAAAAATGTGTTCAATGTCTCTAGTATTTTGGACCTGCAACTGTCCCACAACCAACTGACAGAGGTGCCGATGATTTCATCAGATCTTGAACACCTTTACCTTGACCACAACCAAATCAGAAGTAAGTCAGTGTTGGTCTATAAAAAAATGTCCCTTTGAAAAAAAAAAATTAAAAAATCCATTATTAAGTGTATAACCTCAATTATGTTTTTCCCGCAGATGTAACTGGATCCATCCTCTGCCCTGTGTCCATCGACACTGTTGACGACTCCATCAATGAAAGTGTTCCTCGACTGCGTTACCTGCGACTGGACGGCAACGAAATCAAGCCGCCGATTTCGATGGATGTCATCATGTGTTTCCGTCTGCTGAGGTCCATTGTCATCTAAACAACAGTTGTATCTGTCGCTGGTAAGATTGAACAACAACATGAACACTGCTGAGTCCTGAAGGCTCGATACCAGGACATTTGTGGACCCACGTAAATAAACCAGTTCTCCGTTGACCCCTAGTTGTGCCTTATGCCATTATTACCATCTGTGTATAAATGATAGATGGAAATACATCAAATTTACCTGCTGTAATTTAGCAAGACAATTGAGAAAAAAAAAAGTATTTCTGTTACGTGTATTTCTTTTCTCTTTTTAGTTGAGGTTAGTCTATTGAGGATTCAGACATAATGTTCAGGGAAACCATCTTTAACTGTCAGACAAAGCGTTAGTCAAACTTTGAATCTGATCTTTTTTACTGATGTCTTAATGTACTGTAGGTATTTATTTATATTTAGTATTTTTTGAATTGGGGTTTTCAAAGGGAGCTATCTTAGAGTCCAATAGCATGCATGGTATATTTTCTTTATAAATAATTTCCAACTATCATTCAAATTGTGCTTAATTATTAAAAGATTGGAATATGAAGCTAGATATTTAGGTGATACGGATTCAGGTTTTAATAAAATTTCAAATTAAAATGTCTTTTTATTTCTTTGACACTAATACCATATCAAACTAATCAATACTAAACAATAAACATGGTCAGTGCCCCATTGGCCCTGTAGCCAATAGGAGCACTTTTTAGTTGTCATGTGATCAGGTATCCATGGGAGATTAACAGGATTAATATGCACATCTGTGCAGATTTAAATATTTTAGGAGTTAAATCAATGAGTATTAGGTTTAGATTTTTGGATCATTTGTAGCTTCACTCTTGACCAAGTCTTAAAATCTTAACCTTTTTTTTTAACTTTGACCTATTTCTAGTTAGATTTTGTTTGTATTAAGATATATTTCGGTTAACCCTGCGCTATATAAGGTTTTTTTGTTCTTTCTCTGTGTCAGCTACAGTAATCTCAAATAGAAAGTAACCTGAAGATACCTGTTTTTTGTTCAGTCTTGGATTTAACTACACTGAACATGAAAACAAAGACACCTTTGATGCACTAAATTACTAGGTTTTACGCAACACTATTGTACGCCCCTTATTTATAGTCTCGAGTGTCCCAGTAGTCTGCTATGTCTTGTTATCAATGACTTATCAAAATGAACTCTCGAGTTCCATTTAATGCACTCTGTCGGACTAACTGCACATCCATCAATGCATCAAGACAAAAAACAAAAACAAAACAAACGTCCGGAGTCTAAATCCTAGTTTATGGTGGTGCAGAAAGATTTCTGGCCGTCCCTCTAATAGTCCCTTTCCTCTCACTCATCAAAAGGTCTAGAGTTACCACAGGAGTGAGAGGTGGGCAGGTTGAGACAAAGTTGTGGCCAGATGTGACCCACTTTGGAGGGTGAGATCAGCCACCAACTTCCTGTGTGTGTGTCCCCGACTCTCTATCTTTTTCAAGGTACCCTGAAAGGGAAGTATCCTCTGTCCGTCCTTTCGCTTCACTTATAGAGGTCAGACTCGTCTGACAAACCCAGTGATCTCTCAGCTTAATCCAGATCTGAGGTTACGGCAGAATAGCTCCAGCAAGTGCAGAGAGAAATTAGCAGCAACCAGAAAGGGAGGGCAGAGGCCTTTCTCCAAGCAGGGACTTCCTCTCAGCACCATGCTAACACAGGCTCCTCACAGAGATCCCATTGTGTCCAGGGACCCGGTGGATATGGATCTCCCCCATACATGAAAGCAATGCCAAAGCTTCACCCCAGGAAAAGTCGGACAAATATCCCAGGCCAATTGAACTGCACTCTTGTAAAAATAAAGGATTCTCTTGTAGGAGTTCTGTCATAAGGGTGGGCTGGTGGTGGGGTTGTTATGTGTGTGTGTGTGTGTGTTTAAGACACCGTGGGGTGGGTGCAACTCCAAGTGACCAAAAGTAATCTGCCTCATTCCAATCAGTCTCAGTGCCTACCTTCGCACATAAGCGGCAGGGCACTCAGGTCTGCCAGAGCACACAGACCTACACACACACATACATACACACACACACACACACACAGGCTTCACACACATACCCGCCCTCTTCAAGGCACCCTGTACGACCTCTCACCATTGGCCAAATCCCGGAGCCCTCAGCATCTCCATCACGGCTGACGAGGCCATTCGGGAAAGCAAGGGACAGAGGTAAGTGTTCCCGCTCCTTCTGTCATTGTGTTGCATCATTCTCTGGTATAATCTCAGGCAGGATTTGACGATCAATTAGCTCCTGCACAAACGCCCCAGGGCTTGAGTTGATTGAAATGATTAAATGGTCGGTAAAGAGTTGTAGAATTCCGGGTACCTGACATGGACAGCAGGGATGACTTTGTTGTAAAGTCAGAAGCGATGGTGAAGATTAGAAAATGTTGGCTTGGTTTTTTCGAGAGCTTCGGTAGTTGTAGGTCAGGTGCAAAGGTCCAACAGGTGGTTGCTGTTTTTATAACATCCTGGATGATGAGGATTTTGGTTGTAACATTTTTTGGAGTCTGTGCATCTCTTCCAACTTAGGAAAACTTGTGAAAATCTTACTAACGTTGAAAAAATACATGGGAGTTGCAGTCAACTCCCAAAATGTGCATCATTTACTTTTCATTCTCCTGCACTTTGCAGAATCCTCCGTGTCTCGTCGTACACATTCACTGGTCTGCGTTTGCTCAAGGACGTTTGTCAAATTTGCTCAAGGCTTTTTGGGGGGAGAAAAAAAAAAAAAGGAGAATTGCTGGATATC
>NC_024314.1:19197289-19210333 GCF_000523025.1 Cynoglossus semilaevis
TTAGTCCGGAGGCTACGCTCATACACACAGCACAGCACTGTGACAGTCTGTATAAAAGCACACCTCTGTCTTTGGCATAGTCCTCCTTTGACTGTAGCCATGCTGGATTCCACTGCCTTCTGACAGAAAGTGGCTTCAGTTGGGAGGCCTGTGTGCAGCTGTGGCATATTTTCAGCCAGGTGCACAAAGTCCAAAGATGACCAAGTCAAATATGACCATTTTAATGTGTGTAACATCCAAAGATTTAAAGATGCGAACAGCACAAAGGTGCTTTTAAAAAAAGATCTGATCTGTGATCTTTGAACAGCTCAACTTTCTTACGTTTCCCGTCCCCTAAAAATAAAGGCGTGTCAGAGACAGAGGGTTTATCTGTTAGAGGATTTGTCTTTCCAAGTGTGTGTATATATGTTTGTCAGTGTGTGTGTGTGTGTGTGTGTATCAGTGTGTGCCTTCAACTGCACTGAATGAAGCTTTTCCTTGCAGCACTAACTCACTACCATCCTGTCCACAAACCTCGGTGGAATTTGGAGTTTGAGTGCTGAGACATGCAGCGACTGGGCCTCATAAAGACCCTCTGTAAAGGCCAAGGGGTTAGCTTTAAAAAAAAACTCTCTCTCCCTCTCTCTCTCTCTCCCTGAGTCAGGCAGACTGAGGCATTCCTCAATCTCTCCATCTAACCCTGAGGACCAGCATGTTGTCCACTTCTTCTCTTCTCCTCTGCCCTGCTCTCCCTTTCTCTGCCCAGGCCTAATGGATTCAGTGATGTGACTACACCTGCTGTTAACAACACTTCACAACTGGGACTCCCTTCAGTCCCACAAAAGGCTTAGTTTTTAGGCTAACCAGGTCTGAGAAGAGTGGAGTGATCCTAGAATATATCACACGCTTGTTTTTGACCTTTGTCAAACGTCATTCATTGTCATTACAGATGACAAACATTATTCAATTTAAGGACGCTACATTTAATAAGTACAAAAAAGGCTAAAAGCTAGCAACAAAGACATTCCTTGATAACATACCTTGATCGAGTCGAGAATCATTTTGCAGCAATATTCAAACTCCCATCAAACATATCAAGGTAAAAACAATGGAATACCATTGCTTTAAGAATGACACGGTGGTAGCTAAGGGTTAGCCCAGTTAAAGATTAGCATAGAAATATTATATATTTTAAAAGGATAACTATAGTTAAAATGACCGTAACTAAAATAAAAAATTTAAAAATTTGCATCTTAAAGTCAGGTTTAAACGTTTGGTCATGTAACTTAAAGTCAGGTTTAAACGTTTGGTCAGACATAGCTTGTAGTTAGCTCAAAGGTGTAGAGAGAAGGTCTGGAGATCTGTCTGCACCTCAGTAATGAAATGATTGACCTTCATGATGTGACCAAAGTCACAGTACCAGCTCTGTAGTACTGCTGTAGTATAGTGTACTAGTGCAGTGATGAAGAGCTGCTCGTGTCATAGTCTGATTATGAAGCCCTGAATGATAAAGACACGACTGTGTGTGCACGTTAACTACAGAGATCACCTGTGTATAACATTACCCAGGTCAAACTCGAGCTCTTTTCAAGAACTTTTAAGATAAAAATGTTTTAATGTTCAAATTGTCTTATCCCAGCCCATTTCTTTGGGCTAGCATTCAGCTAACTCTGTTGACAGCATTTTGTTTTCTTCTAAAGTTTTAAAATAATCATTTATCTTTAAGATACTTCAGTATTTTTGCGCAAACTGGGTTATTGTTTGGTCAAGCTCAGTTAAAGTATTTTGACAAATAACAGTTCTTTCTCTGTGTCCAGGTGGACGATGAGGACATTCGTGCGGTTTGTGTTGGGACTCTTGGTCCTCAAAGCGGTGGTGGCCAGTCCTCGATTTTCTCGACAAGTGGATTTGGATTCTTACGATGATGCCAACTACGACGTTGAACCGGATAATATCAATTTGGAGAACCATGATAACTACGACTATGAGGCCGAGCTGACCATCGATGACCCTCAGGTAAGAACATGTACAGATCCCAGACCAGTTTTGGGGTTTGATTTTTCATTTAGTATCTATGGTTTACAGTAGTGGCTGTTGGTTGATGATGGTTGTTTTGGGGTTTTTTTTAAATAAGGAAGTCAATCAGGGAGTCACTATCAGGGATAGGAAGCTAAGGTTGTCCCTTTTATCTTAAAAAGTTTAAACCAGGGGTGTCAAACATATAGCCCGGGGGCCAGAACTGGCCCGCTAGGTTGTTCAATACGGCCCGCTTGTTGCTTTAAAAAAAATAGACAAACACATATACACATGTTCAGGGTATTGTTTTTGTATAATTATATTTAATTAAATATGCATAAACAAAAATAAATATCAAATATACTTGTAATTCTTTGCATGAAAACAAATGAGGAAAAACATGGACTCAATGTGATTCTTGGTTAATTACATTATGATCGTACTGGTCCGGCCCACTTGACATCTAATTGGGTTGAATCTGGCCCGTGAACCAAAATGAGTTTGACATCTCTGGTATCAACTTGCTAATTTACATGCCAATGTGTCCTTGGTAAACTTTTGAATGGCAGCTGTGTTTGTGGCAGACAAAGGTGTTTTCAAAGGTTTTGAGATTTTTTGAGATTTATTTGCAAAAGTGCTGCATTTACCAGGTTATGTCCAATGTCTGGTTCCAGGACTAGTTGTGGCTCTTGGGTAGAGTTAGACACTGATTTTTTTTTTCTCTTAGATTCTTTCGTTTTCGTTTCTTTCGAACTTGTGGCTATTTCTTTGTGTAAATATCTTTTAGCGTACTTCTTTTACATTTGCTTCTTCGCTAATATTTTTAAGCTGTCTGTTTAGCTAACTTTTCTTGGATTATACTTTGACGTTTAGTTGCTTTGCTTAAATGTATAGCGTAGAATAACATTTCTGGGAATTTATGAATGGGAATGAACTGAGTAACAAGAAAACTGAAACTGGTCACACCGACACTCAACACAGTCTGTACACAAACGTAGATGCAGCCTTTTACGTAAATCCTAAATAATCCTTTTCAGGTTCAACAGCCTGTCATGCTGTAATATTGGCAGCCTGCTCTGTTTTAGGTCACTAGGTTCACCAGGCAGGAAAACAAGCTACCAACCAGAACTATTTTGGAAACAGGGTGAAGTGTTTAGTCTAAGCCAAGATCGCGGCCAATTTCGCATTCACCTGGACAATATTCAGTGACGAATATTGAAATACTGAAACCGAATCCATCTGCACACAGAGAACGTTTTTCTGTGAGTGTAGAGAGGATTACTGACTCAGACGCTACCAGCTATTTGAACTTAAACATAAAGTGGACGAGTTGATTAAATAAATGTGTTTTTTTTTTTTGAGTGTGTGTGATCCTTTCTTCGGATGTTCAATTTTATGCATTTTTTTTTATTGAAAATTTTGTGCAAATTTATTTAGCTCATATATTTGTGCCCCCTATAGTTAAAAGATAGCCTAAAGCCTAAAAGATAGCCTAAAGCTAACTGTAGATTCGACAGAACTGCTAAGAATTATATTAAAATTCATATTTTTATTATTTTATTTAAATGGCAAAGACAAAGCTTAAGGTTAGCCGAACTATATTATTCGATGCATTTTTTTTTATTGCAAATTTTTTTGCAAATTAATTTAGCTCATATATTTGTGCTTAAGGTTAGCCGAACTATATTATTCTAATGTTGCCTAAAATAAATAAAATAACTGCTAGCCAAAATGTGCATCGGACATAGCTAACAGTTCACCAAGAGTAGAAAAGTTATATTTAGCCTAACGAGAAATGTAGCTGAGCAAGAAAGCATCCGCAAGTTAGGGGCAAAAAAAGCAAAACTTTAACTATAATAGTGTATTTTGTGATAACTCAAATCTTCCTCTAAAATTTTCACTTTTATTTTAACCAATTTTTCCAGAGTTCTCACTAAAGTTCTGACCCTGCTTTGGTTCATTCAGATCAACGTTCTTCTCTGCACAGCAACTTTTAGAGAAAACATTTTGAAAAACCAACTCCGGATCCAAAAATGTGCTCTTTAATAAGCTCTGATGGAGTGTGATGTGGTGAAACATCAGCCGAACTGATTGAGTCTAATTTCATGTTCCCCTTTTAGAATGCTCCGTAAGAAGAAAATTGGGTCAGAGAGAACTTTGGCTCCGTCCACGTAGGAACTGTCAGCCTTTCTCTCCCTGAGCCAGTGCCTTAACTTAAACCTGATGCGGGGCTGTGTGTTCTCCTGCCACCGCTCTTATCTCTCCCACAATCCTGTGCAGCTTCGGCAGATAAGATCGGGGCCCCTTGTCTTCATTTAAATGGTAGCATGCACACGTTTACTGTGGCTGTGGCGCAGGACGGTGCTCAGTGTGGGAAAGTTGTCATGTGTCTCAGAGTGGATGATAAGACGTCTCTCTTTCCACTCAGTCTGGATGTAACACGACACGGTGTAGCTGGTTTTGGCGGCAGTTTGTGGAAGCGGGAGAATGAGAAACAATTATCTTTTTCCTCGTCTGAGGGTCCGTGCAGCGTCAACACTGGGGCTTTGGTCGGTGACACAGTCAAATATGAGAAAAAGAAAAACCCACAGACTCTGCTGCTTCAGGAGGACGAAGATTCATTCACACATCAGGCGTCACTTGAGAAATGAAGTGGTGATGCGCTCCCTGCCCCTGGAATGCTGAGTCTTAGCTTTTCACCTCCAGCTCTTCGTCAGCTTCTTTGTCTCCTCTCCCCCTGAAGTTTTTTTTTTTTTTACAATGCTACAAGGCTCATTTACAATGCTGTGAAAACAAATAGATTTAAAAAAAGATCCTCCAATGCTTTAAACAGTAACTTTAGATTTATTGAGGCTTCTTTTCGAGGTCTTTCTACGACATTGAAATGCCTGTGGGCGACATGGTGGACTGGTGGCTCGATCTCTTGCCTTGCAGCATAAAGATCACTTGTTCAACTCAGGATTAAATAAATGATTCACTCTAAAATGAATGGTGTGAATGTCTGTGTGAATGATTATATTTCTCTATACGAGACCACGTGATGGACAAGTGAGTACACCTTAGCCCCATGACAGTGAGTACTTCCAAGTATTGAGCTATGGAAGACAAACATGCTGGGAAATAGGTTCTTTAATAATGTACCCTATTTTATTAATGGTGGGAGAATTTTTAAAAAGTATGTGCTCATGAATTTTAAATTTCTTTTTTTAAATATCGTTAAAAATGTTAATAAAATGTTGTGATGTGTTTAGTGAATGTTAATTTTTTTAAAAATATCGTTAAATATGTTAATAAAATGTTGTGATGTGTTTACAAAAATGTTAGCTTTGAATTACAGCTAGCTCACTTTTCATTGTATTTTATCATGCAATTTCCATTAAATGGAAGCATAATTTACAATGATTAAATGACAGGCAAGACTTTAAAAGCTCGTTTTCTTTTACATAAGTCTCCCCTGAAACCTTATATTGCTTTCTTTAAGCAACGAGCAAAGTCGCCCCCTTATAATGCTATCTTTAAGCAACGAGCAAAGTCGCCCCCTGGTGGCTGCGGTCATCTTCCATCAACTTAACTGCAATTGAAGTCAAACCAAAAGTGCAGTGTCAGGGAATTGAGCGGTCAACAAGACACGACTTTAGTGCTAGCATAATAAACCAGGTAACAGTTATATTCTATACACTTTACAGGTGGCCACATCTCCAACTATGGTACCAGCTGCTGTAAACCACCAAAAGCTAATGTAGCCACTATAGCTAATAGCATGATAGCATGCTAATGTGGCTATGAATAAAATGCTAATGTGTTCTTGGAAATGATGACACCTGAACTAGCGTGAACAATATGTAATAGAAAAATATATACAGTGTGAATAAGTATATAAGTAGTAGTGTGAATGGCTTGAAGTGGCAATCAAAACTAGAAAATACTATAGGACAAATCTGTTTTATATATTAGTATACAGTATTGCACTGGTTTCTACTGAGTACTGAGCGGCCTCTCTTACGGGCACGGAGCTATTTCTTTGACCACTCCGGTACAGTATATAGCAATAGCATAATTAGCATTTAGGGTTATGCTAACAGCCAGCATCTCTTCCCTGCTCTCTGTATTTCCATGCTCTTTCCAGATTTTTTCTGTATGTTTTTTTGGTGGCTAGCCTTTCACCTCTTCTTTTCCCTCAGTTGCTAATGTTTGCTTTAAGCGAAAGGGGGGAAGTGTGTGTGTGGGGGGGGGCTTTAAAAAGTCCATACTGGACTTTTTAAAGGCCTTCCTTGTTGTGTTGTAAACTGTGTCTCTGCCGAGCTTTTAAATTTCCGATTCAATGCTAAAATATCATCGAGGTGTTGCTAAGTTAATGTTAATTTCTTTTTGGTGCATACTTGTATTTTTTACCACTTGGCTTTATGGTATCTGATCACTTGTGTTGAACGCAGCTGCATAGACTCAAATATTGGTGAATATTGCAGCTACCATGTGTGTCTTGGTTCCACAAGGACCATTCCCTTTTCAGAGGATTGACTCAGTCTGTTTGGGTGTGAGAGACTGTCAGGTACTACCTGGGCTGGTGCGTAGGGGCTCATCGCCCTCGTCTGGACAATGAGGGAACTGCAAAAAAAAAAGCGCCTTTACTGTAAATGCAATCACAGCAGCAGACGGTGAAAGACGGAGTCTTTTCACTAAAGAACCAGCTGTAGTGTAATCTGTAAATCTTAGCTGGGCTGTGAATGTTGTCTTTTGATTGTTTTTAACCCACTATAAAACCCAATAGCTTGGCTGATGAATGAACAAAATCTGTTTTGCCTTACGTTTTTAACATATATTTACATTTAGACACATTTAGTGCCTGGGAGAAATATGTGGCCAGATCTTTGTTAAAAAGACAGTTTACTACCAGTATGAGGATGTTCTGATATCATTATTTACCACGAGAAGTCAAACGTTCTCAGACAGCTGTTATCATTCTATAAAGTTTAATCACTAAAACATGTTGTCTCCTACAAGTGACAAGTTTTATCTTTAAATCTCTGCCAAGTGTTGAGCTGTGCGTGTATTTTATGGGTTTCGGGGTTTCTGGTTTATTCCTAGTGTTGCAGATACTAAATAAATAAATAAAACACTGCAACACGTTTTGTGTGTTAGTACTCCAAAGCACTCGGCTCGGAGCCTTTAGCGCGTTTGCCTCTTCTATTGTACTTTAAACCAAATATTTTGCTGCCATCTAGTGATGGACATAAGGGACTTTCAGGAAGTGTCGTTGATTATTCTGAATTAAAACCGTTTTTAAAAATAACCGCAATGTTGGTGTTGTAAAGTTGTTATTAAAGTGTTTTATTTAGTACTTTATATCTGGTTAAGTTTGTTAAGTAGTGGTGGGGGGTTTTCAGGTGTTTTAGGAAACTTTCGCTAACAATGCTAACGTAGTCAATGCTGGCCTTTGCGTCTTCATTTAATTCCTCTTTTTCTTTTCTTCAACTAAGTAGTGCATAAGAATACCTTTAAAAATGAAATTAAATCGTTGAGGTAATTTAGTTCTCAATTGAAATTTAGTCATTAGATTAATTTAGGCGATTCTTATGATATTGTGTTTACCCTTTCTGCTGTAATTTAGTTGAGTTTTAACTTGGCCACAAGGTAAAAGACAATGGTTGTACTAAGAAAACCCAACCAGACCTTTTAGATTTTTTTTTTTCACGAAAACAATTCATTTCCTGTCACAAAATGTCACATTTGATACATAACAACAATTATTTTAAATGGACAATAATTTATCATGTTTTTATTTTAAATCTATAACTCATTGCTGCCTTTTTCCCTTCAGATAGAGATTGGAACACTGGCCCCACCTGACTACAACTACCCTGTACCTGAGGCATCATTGGAAGAACAAGAGGCTGAAGAGGAAGAAGAAGAAGAAGAGGTGCCTCTGAAACCTCAGCTCATCCCTCAGGGTTCCGGGGGATCTGGGGTTCTCATGGGCCCAGAAACACAAAAAGGTCTGAAAAAGCACCAACATTTAGGTCCATACTTCCATAAATTTTACTTCTCTTCAGACACCATTTTGGGGGGTTTACATAATTTTCTTTGGGCTGGCGGTTTGGTGAAAGCAGCATTACCCACAATTAACCTAAACATTCACAACTCTGCATCTTTTGAAACCATCTTGCCTGTGTGCATGCCTTCCATTTAAATACTTGTTGATGTTTAAATGTGTTCAATAACTGTGTCTATTTGTCAACTACTGCTTAACCTAATCATCATTGTGAACTTTAGGCCTGATTGTTAATCCATGTCAGTCTATACTGTTTTTTTATTTTTATTAATACCTAATCTTGTCTCTATTTAATCCATGTCAGTCTATTCTGTTTTTTTTATTAATACCTAATCTTGTCTCTAACAAGAGGTGGAGCTTCGTCTGATGCCCATTGACATCCTTCATGTATCCGGGGACTTTGGGGGTTCCGTTGGGTCTGGGGCCTCTGGAGCTTCTGGGGCTTCTGGGTCTGGAGGGTCTGGGGGCTCAGGGGATCTGATGGTTTTCGGAAGTTCCGAGATTTCAGGAGGTTCTGGCGGCTCTGGTGACATTGTCTTCATCTCAGGAGTTTCTGAAGAGCTATTGGGTTCTGGAGGGTCAGGAGAATTTCTGTTATCTGGAGATATCTTGATATCTGGGAAATCCTGGGTTTCTGGAGACTTTTGGGGATCTGGAGATCTCTCGGGATCTGGGCATCATTTTGGATCTGGGGATATCTCAGGGTCTGGGGATATTCTTGTATCTGGCATGTCTGGAACCTCTGGGGACTTTGGCTCTGGAGTTTCTGAGATTGCAGTTGAACTTCCATTGGGCTCTGGAGAGTCTGGGGACCAGTCCGGTTCTGGGTTCTCTGGAGACCTGTTGATCTCAGGAGCCTCTGGAAGCTCTGGGGTTTCTGGGGACTCTGAGGAGTCCGGGGAGTCTGGCGTAGTTTTGTTATCTGGAGGTTAGTATCTTTAGTGTCTCCTGGATAAAAAAATAACTAAATATTAGTCCATGTGATTTATGTGATTAACTGTCCTAAACTTCCATTTAACTGCACCTTTTTATTGTAGTTAAATGTTGATTGTGTGTTTTATATATCTGTTTTTCTGTTTGTTATGTTGTCTTTTCATCCTGGCCAAACTTCTAACTTCTCTCTTAACCCACAACCTTTGGCTCTAACAAGAGGAGGAGCTGCCCCTCGTTCCCGACACTGTCCCTGAAGAAGCATCGAGAGCTTCTGGGGAATTTTCAGGAACTTCAGGAATCTCAGGGGCTTCAGGTGACACTGGGGTTTCCGGAGACATAGACATCTCTGGAACCTCTGGGGTTCCTAGTGTTTCTGGCTCTGGTGACACAGAGGTGCCTGAGGTAGTCCTGGTCCCTGACATTGATAAAGGTCAGTATTTATGACTTGGTGTGAGAACATGTATAGGATTGACCTTAGATCTTAGTATACTCTGGCCCACATTAGTTCCTGTCCCATATTTGAGGCTTGTGGTCCATCATTCTCGTTGATCGTCTAATCAACTTCTCAAGGCAGACTTCCTGCAACGTGCTCTCTAACGTTCATGTTAATTTTGTTTTTTTCAAAACTGCCCATTTCCCTGCAATTAACAAAAACCATCAACTAAAATCAGGATATATTAACAGTGCTAGACTGATAATATACTGTACATCACTCATCACAGCGGCAAACAGAAGGTTGAATGTTTGCCAGACTTTCTGTTCCATGTCCATTCTCCTCTAATTTGTCTCTTTAACACCTTAACTTGTCTCTAACAAGAGGATGGGCTGCTTCCGACTACACCAAAAACCCCACAAGAGGGTGCTGGGAGTGTAGAAGGGTCAGGATTGCCAGAGCCTGGTGAACCTGATGAGCCTGAAGAGCCTGTGATTGACACAAAAGGTCAGTAATAAAGCACTTTGGTTAGCTTTGTGGAAGATTACATTAGATTTAAGTTGGTTATTTACTGAATACAAGGGTTTAGATTTAAGACGGTCAGGAGACACCAAAGATTCTGTGTCAAAGATTTTTGAGGCCGTTGCCCTAAACCAAGGGTCACCAACTATATTTGTCAGAAGGCAGAATAACACTGATGAAAAATAACATTTTTGTCTAAAATTATTATTTGATGTTTATTTTGGAATCCAGCCGTGGGCCGGATTGTATGGTACAGTGGGTTAGATTTGTCCTGCGGGCCACCAGTTGATTGTCACTGGCTTAAACCACTTATCAAACCCTGGGTTACTTTTCTGTGTGCAGTCCTCAAGTTTCCCCTAAAAACAAATGGGACACATAAACCATTGCAAACATTTTCTCATCTAAAAAGTCAATTAAAAAAAAAGTTAAATGTTGAGGAAGTTTCATTGCTGAACATGATTGACAGGTGTTACGTCCAGAGTTTACCACTAGTCCGTCAGAACCTTTGAGGATCAGAGGTATCCTCAAGAAATTCAAGCAAGTCCAGGTGCCTACTACTGGACTACTGGGTGTGCATGAGACATTCTGGAGGACTCAGAACCTTTACCTACCGGTTAACCCTCACGCTGCCTTCTCTTTCACCAGGTATGCCAACTTGCTTGCTGTGCACGTGCCTCGGAGGTTCAGTCTACTGTGACGACTTAAGGCTGGACACCGTACCACCTCTTCCCAAAGACACCACTCATTTCTACGCACGCTACAACAGAATCACTAAGATCAACAAGTCGGACTTCGCTTTCATGAGTATGTCGGCCTTTTTTTAATGAAAATGTTTGAATATAAGACCAAGGAAGTTCTGGGTGGGTTTAGAAAGGTGAATGTAAAACGCAAGTGTCCTATGTGTTGATGATGGCAGTATCGTGTGACAATATCAGAAAAGGACTGAACAAGTTTTTTTTTTCTCCTTTCTCCAGACAAACTTAAAAGGATCGACTTGACCGCCAATGAGATTAGGAGCATTGATGAAAAAGCGTTTGCGGGTCTAGCCGAGCTGGAGGAGCTGGTGATACGGGAAAATCACATCTCACAGCTGCCTCCTCTGCCAGAGACTATGACATTGATCGACGCCAGCCAAAACAACATTGGAGGCAAAGGCATTCACAGAGAGGCATTCAAAGTATGTCCATGCCCGTTTAATAACCTTTAATAATGCAGGATATGTCCATTAAAAGGGGAAGTGGTGGCTTAGTGGTTAAGGAAGCGGACTTGGGTCCAGAAGGTTTCAGGTTTGAGTCCACCAGCTGCCAAGTTAGCACTGAGGTGCATTGAGCATGGCACCGTCCCCACACACTGCTCCCTGGGCGCCTAAAAAGCTGCCCACCGTTCACTTTGGTGATGGGTTAAAAAAAAGAGGTCACATTTCATTGTGTGCTGTAGAGTAAGTAGTTCAATTTCCTTTTCCTTACATATGTCGTTACATTTCATATCCAGGATATGTCTAGCCTGAAGTACCTGTACCTGACAGACAACCAGCTGGACTATATCCCTGTGCCTCTGCCAGAAAGTCTGCGATCACTGCACCTGCAGGTATAAAGTCAAAGGATTGTGTAAATAACAAATCATGACATTGTCTTTGTTCTTCAATCAATTAATTTCTTCTAATTACTTCTTCCTGTTACTGCAGCGCAATAATATTCAAATGATGCACGAGGACACGTTCTGCAACATGAAAGACTTCAACTACATCAGGAATGCACTGGAGGACATCCGCCTAGACGGCAACCCCATCAACCTCAGCAGGACCCCGCAGGCCTACATCTGCCTGCCCCGCATACCTATTGGGAATCTTATTTAACCACACACACAAACACACACACACAGAGTCTTACACAAATGCAACCACACACTTTTGTACATATTGACACACTACATCACACAAATCACACAAACACCTGTAATCAAATGCCACGACACAAACACACAAACACCTGTAATCAAATGCCACAGCAAACTTTGTAACTGTCCATCATGCTGCTTGTGTGTACTTCAGGTTAAACCTTGAATAATCCAGTCCAGACACATGCTCTACTGTTTGTCCTTGCTGTTCGTCTGCTCTGACTTCTCTGATGGATATGACACAAAACTCAAACTGTAAGTTGTTTCTCAGATAGGCTCCTGCAGCCGAAAAATACACGAAGCAAAACATGAGTAAACATAAGCCGAATACCTTGGTTTTGACAAATGCAGGCGACGTATATTTAATGGTAAATATAAAGAATCAACACAGCTTAATGTCCCAGAAACCATGTTTACCATGCAGCTAACAATTAAGCTAACTAAATTCCACAGTACTGTGCAAAGGTTTTAAAGACCCAAAGCGACCCAAGAGTGCCATCTACTGTCCACAAAGATCCGACCTTTGCACAGCACTGCATATGTTCAGGCCAGGCTGCAGACCCGAATCTGGGAGACAGTAATGTATATTTTCACCAAATCACACACAGACACACACACACACACACACATACCCAAAGGAACTGTTGCCAAAACACAAAAGGTTCCACACAACTTGACATGAAAAAAAAAAAAAACTGTGGCCAAAATCCAGTCATTTACTTTATTAAAAAGCCGCTAAAACATTGTTCACTTCTTCTTGTTATTGGGAAGAAAACTGGTTTTAAACTAATATAAAAATGTGATTGTTTTGTATAAAAAAGTAATTCAAAAACAATATTGAAAAAACTAACACATTTGGAAATATATTTACTATAATAGACTTATTGAAGCTGGAGCTTAATGGAGGCTGATGGAGAAATATCTAATGCAATAAAAGAAGCATTTTAAATAAGATTGTTTGTTGTAAAGTCTGTACTGTAATATAAAATATATTATTCTGAAGGTTTTTTTTTTATGAGCTGCCTTAGTGGGTAGATTACATTCCTTCTTAACCAAAGACAGAGAGTCTACAGTCCAACAAATTCAGACTTTTATTTGATGTGGGAGGATTCTGTTGATGTGAACTGTGAAGAGGTTAAGAATAAATCTCTAAAAGCTTGCTATTGTGTGCTTTGTATGGAATAACCACAAGTGAATAAAGTTTTTGAAGACACCT
>NC_024314.1:19210373-19288400 GCF_000523025.1 Cynoglossus semilaevis
AGTATATAGTAGATTTCAACTTTTCACTATGTAGAGCCAATTGTGTGTTTCATGATTTTCCCAAAAAGGAAAACAAATTTAATTTATAAATATGATTAACATATTTTGTAAATATCCAAGAATTGTCAGACTGATTAAAAAAGTTATATTGCACCAATCCCACAAAGTCCAGAGGCTGCGGACTGAGATTTTAAAAAAATCTCTGCAGGTTAAAAAGGCTGTGGTTTAGATTAGAAATTTAAAAATAGACAGAGATCTTGACCTCACTGCAGACACACTGCACATGTCAGTATATGAATTAGTAAAGACGTGGCAGTAGAAGACAAATGATTTGGTCTCCTAGAAGTCTTCAATAAGTTTCTCAAACAAATACAAGAAGCGTTCCCTCCTGCTCATGCCGGTGAGGTCTTTCACGTCTTTCTCTGTGACACGTCTCTCCAGCCTGGCTCTCTCTTGATCCAAAACCAGTCGATCTTTGTTCACAGCGTCCCTGTCCTTCTCTATCGTAGCCTTCTCCTCCTCCATCGCCTCCCTCTCCTTCTCAAACATCACCTTCTCTCTCTCCAGCGAGGCTCGGTCTCGTTCCAGGGTGGCGGCCTCTCGATCCAGCACCGCCCTCTCCCTCTGCAGCACCAGTCGTTCCCGTTCTATGAGCTGTTTCTCCCTCTCTATGCACCGTCTCTCACTGTCCATGACGCTCCTTTCATCTTCCACATCTTGCATGATGCGATTTAAGTCCTCGGTTCCTTCCTGCACGACTTCCTCGTCATCTCCGTTTACGGAAACTTCGATTTCTACAGAGCCTGTAGGTGAGGTCACCTCCATGGTAGTTCTCTTCCTCTTGGATCTAGAGCCAGTTAAGGAGTCACCTCTGTCATAACTGTAGTGGACACCCTGGAGTGTGGTGCCGCCTTCCAGTCGTGACACAGCCTCATCCATTAGGTTAAAGTAACGCCATGAATTTGAGTACCCCGACATTCCGTCTGCAGGTTTTTTCAGCTCCTGAAGAGAAAGATCAGCTCATCAAGTCACAGCTTAAAAGACTGAGGACATTTTATGAATTCAAAGAAAATCATAAACGAATGCTACCTTGTACCTCTTCTTCATGTTTTCCCATTTTCTTGATGCTTGACGATGGGTCATCTTGTGTTGCGATGCCAACTGCCTGAGGATGCCTCTAAAAATGAGATGACATCATTTTAGTCATTTACACTGAAACAAAGCTTTCAAAGCACAGTTTAAATGAATGATAAGTATAAAGTTGCTGTACAAACAGCTATGATATTGAATACAGATTTTATACATGCCCTAGGGGAAGCACCACATATACATATATATACATATATATAAATATATATATATATAAAGTTTGTTTGAATTTGATTTGGCGATTTTTAGTTTCAGTTATTTATTATCATAAATCCTATGGAATTTCACGTTGCCACAGTTATTCAGGTTAACTTCAACTAGGATTTACGTTTAGTCATTAAAAGTCGACATTCTGGATTTGGGTATTTTCTGCATACGTCTTAGCTACTTTGGTTAGCTAAATAGCTTTATCTAAAAGCAAGTCAGTTCTGTCATTACTACTTACTTATGTACGTATAATCCGTAGAGCTGTGGTCGTTAAATTCCAATGCCCCAACACGTTTCTTTTTTGTTTTAGCCCATTTAGGCGTCCTCTCTAGGACGCGTCATGTTTCTGGGTCACATAGAGCTACGCCGTAGATGCATATAGACCGGAAGTGATAAAATCACCTCACTCTCTCCACTCAGTGGTGGGACGGACTTATCACACATTGATTCACCCGTCGTCAAAGTAGCAAAAAGCCATGAATAACATGACCGAACACAGAGATTTATTTGATTTATTTATAATTTCAGTTAAAAAAATGAAACGCAGAAACTTTCAGATGGGCATGCTCGTTTGCCTTTTAAAAGTGCATTTGTGGTTCACTACCTGTGGGGGCGGCAGTGCGCACGTTTACACTAGGATGAAGAAGAAAGCGATCGCGTCATATGTTCATCATGGCGGTAGATTTGACTCCGCGATTTAGAAGATTGAACAGCCAAACGAGAAGTTTCCGTGAAAACATACAGCACGGTAAGGAGTTTTAAATAAAACGTGAGAATATTTACATTATTGAATGTTTACACAAAAGTTGTAGATATGCGTTGTGTTTTTGAGGTTAAACGTGCGTTTAATACCAGACACGGAACATTTTCAACTTCAACTCTATTTTAAATAGTTTGTTTAGAAATGGATAAACTAAATGTTTGTGTTTTTTAAACCCATAGCATTAACATTATTAGTATTAGTTAGTAGTTAATAGTATTAACTGTATTCATGGAAATGTGTCAGCGGCATCTTCAAAACGATCAAGTTTGAAATAAATACACTTCAAATGTTTCAAATATTTTTGACATTTAGGTCGTTATGCTGGAATCCTTTAATACAATTATAAAAAAACGGAAATTGTACATATAAAAAGTGCAGTTTACTATGGCTGAAAGTTTTTGGAAAAGTTTGACATTGGATCAAAAAAGAAAGAAAGTTCTAAACAATTGTTTTTGGCTGAGAGAAAAATTGATCTTTTTCTTCAATGGTCACTTTATTTGGGACATTTTGCAAGCAAGGTGTCTAAACACAACAGGAACTTCTGTATTAAAATTGTATATTAAAAAAAATCAAAAAAACAACAAAACACATTTTTTCAGTGTGTTATAGACTGAGGCAAAAAAAATTCTCAACGCAAAAATAGCATTTAAATTCAAGATCTGAGTAATTTCAACTTTAAGTCTTACATTAGAAGAGCTATATATCTGTGTGATAACAATGTATTTTTAAACTAATGTGTATTGTTTATAGTTTATAGCTTATATGTTGAATTTTCTGCCCTCTGTGTGCTTTCTTAGTTTTCTCAGGACCCTTTGGTGCCACACAGCTATGGCACAACATCATCCATGCACTTCAGACACAGGTGGAGGTGCGCCGCTGCCGCAGACACCTCCGCGTCCACGCAGAGTGTTTCACCGGCTCAGACGCTGTGGATGCAGTGCTCAGTTATTTGATGCAGAATGTGGTGTTTTGCACCAGTGAGGTGTCTCGACTCAAGGCCACCCGGCTCTGCCAGGCCCTGATGGAGGCCAAGGTGTTTGAGCCGGTCGGCACCAAGCTGTTCCGCAGAGACAAGGAAGTGGCCTTTGAGGACAGCAGCTCCAGCCTGTACCGTTTTCTGGAATACAAAGTGGTGTCTGGATCTTCCACGAAGGAGCGCAGCAGTGTGACAGAAAACATGCCTCCAAAGGAGCTGGGGATAAAGAGGAAGAAGAGCTCCAGGTTGTTGGCAGTAATTATTATGTTCATGTTTTAATTGTAGCACTAAAACTGATGGTGTCTCTATGATATTCAACCTACAGGATGAAAGACCAGAGAACATTCTCCAATCCTCTAGCTGTGGGACCATCGGATTCAAGGGTTGAGAGGCTGCTGACGACCATCAACCTACAGCCGTATATTTCACAGGCTTCATCTGCCCCAGCCACGGCTGCCCTCCTGTCCAAAGCTGGTGAGAACAGTGATCCTTCTATTGTTGACTGCACAGATGTTATTGAATATTTTGTTTTCTGTTCCTTAACCTTATTTACTTCCTTAGTGGTGGATCAGGTTTGGAAACAGCAGACGCTGCTGCAGCTTCTGCAGATTGTGGAATTACCCGTCCTGGACTGCATCCTGTCCTCTCCTGCCCAGGTTCAGCAACCAGGCTGGAGAGTTTCTCTGAGCAGAGACCAGGACCTGGTTATCTCCAACACATGTCTGGATAGAGAGCTGCCCAACACCCTTAACCTGCCCCAGTAAGACTTGGACCACATGAGTTTGATCAATGACACTAAATGTAGTAACTAATGTGGCCACACGTGGCATGGATTTTACCTTTGCATCTCTTACAGGACCTTTACCAGAGTGTCTTTGCTGTCACTTACACCATAAGTGCTTTAGTTATAATTGATGTTATTGTTAGTATTTTACTGCTGTTATGTTATAATTGTGTATTGCTCTGTGTTGTAAAATTAAAATGTCCTGTACCTCAAATAATAGATTTATTTATATGTGTGTGCTAATAAAATCTGCCAACAAATATATAAACAGGTTGGACGACTGGCTGTCATTGGCCGCAGACCTCTTGGAGCTCTTCCCTGACCAGCTGATTGTCTTCGCTGGGGAACAACTCAACCAAGGCAGCAAGGGATGTGTGGACGATGGAAATGCAAACCAGAAGAGGCTGCTCTTTGACACAATTTCAAAATACTACAGTGAGCGGGGAAGAGCTCCTCTCCTCTCGGGGCGATACCTCGATATCCACATTGCAATTCTGAAGCTGCTTGGTGAGAGACTTAAGACAAATGAAAATGTAAAAACCAATGTAATTCGATTGCGGGTTTTACTTTTACACGCTGTCTTCTGTTCTTGTTCAGATGAAGAAAAGGTGCAGGAGGCTATCACAGCTTCTCAGCTGTGTCTACGACTGCTGGAGCCGAGTGTTAGAGATGAACTGCGGAGACTGTTGTCCTTCATGGCCACTGCAGCTCTACCAGAGTCCTGTCGTCTACAGAAACAAGTAGCCCTCCAGTCCTGTCTTGTTGCATGTGTTTCACTAGTATTTAAAAAAAAAAAACTACAAAGATAGTAGTTTAACATTTCTGCGTTTTTGCCTCATTTTTAAAACCTTGCAGATCGAAAACAGAGCCTTGGTCTGTCGCACTTTTCAAAAAGCAATTGTCCAGAACAGTGAAATGAATCGATGGCAGAGTGAATCTCTGGTCCTGTTCCTAATGGACAATCACACACAACTCTTCAAGGTGCTGTATAGTCTCATTTAAAATATGTTTCATTTTTAATACCATGATGTGAAGTGATTTTGTCTTAATTATTTCTTTTCATCATGGAAGCAGACTCCTGCCTCCCTCATTGAAGCTGTGAGGAAAACACTCAGGAGTATGAAGCAGGGAAGAGATCCTGATTCAGTCGCTAGTAAGTCAGAGCAGCAATTGATAAATAAAATAAAAAAGTTTGATGTGTCTTTCCATCAACTAACAACTCAGATGCTGTATAATTTAAGGTTTTTTAAAGATTTTCTAGGGTCTTTTAGCTATTTTCACTTTCCATCAACTAACAATTTTCTAGGGTCTTTTAGCTATTTTCACACTAACACAAGTTTATACTTTATTTTCCAACTTGTGGCTCTTATAAGCCATATTTTGAATGTAATGACTTTTCAGGTTTTTTTTATTATTTATTGTTTATCAATAGATATCTATTGTTATCTATTATCAATTTTGTTAAACTTTTTTTCTATAAATGTAGCTATAGTTGGCATTTTAGTTAGCATTAGGTCATAGTTTAACTTTAATTCAAATGTACTAAAGCAGCTGTGTCCACACTTTTTTGGCTTGAGCTCCATTCAAATGACCAGGCTAAAGTGATCTATACCTATTATATTTTTATTGCTCCTGTTATCGTCCCCTTTTAGTGTTCACCTTCTGCCAGCAAAGGACACCGCAGGACTACGAGGACCAGCGCGAGGCGACCACCCTGGAGAGCCTGAAGCAACTTCTCCAGGACATTTCCTCCAACAGCAGCATGTCAGTGAAGGAGAAGAGGAGACTGCTGAAAGAGTTTGAAAAGCACCACCCTGTGGTTTTCCTGCAGCACTTCTCCAGCACCTTCTGACGACCAAATTAGTTCTAAAGAACATCATACTTGATTCTTAAAAGTGAAGTACGAGCTTTCCTAAATCCCTAGTGTGTGTTTGGTTTAAATGGACTCACGCATCTTATGAAGAGCAATTTGCGATGCTGCAGCTTTACTGTGCCTTTTCATGGCACATTTTTCACACTTTTAATTTGTAGCAACACTGTTACATTACATTCTTAAATGCCCCTAAAATGTACTCATGATTTATTTAACCTAATGAAATCCTTTGAATTATTATTTGTTTCACTGCAGTTGTACATAAACAGGGTGCAGTTGGTTATCTGACATATAAAGTGTCCAAATAGACTAAGATTTAGCAAAGACTCTCAAACAAGATTTGCTCGTTTTAGTAGTTGTCAATTTTGCTTTGTTTTTATTACTACTATGATCTATGCTTTATGATTAAAGCATTTAGCGGTGAGCATCTTAGCATTCATGTTTTTAATGAAACTGAACAACCAGTTTGTACAGACAAGGTACTAAACTTGCACTAATCAATTTTCCCCTTCATTTTAAATAATGCCGTGCACTTTGATTGGGCATTATAATTTCCTTAAAACTTTTAATCTGGCTTTATGCTGTTGTAGAAATGTCACACTAATGTGTCTGAAGGAAGTCTAACACAAAGTGTGACTTTAGTGAAGGAATTCAAAGGGATATTTCTAAGGAAGTTACATTCAGCTCAGGTTCTTTTTAAAATTTAAATATGAAAGGGAATCCTTAACATTGATAGTGACTGCTATTTACTTGAAAAAGAAGAACACTACTGATTTAATCTGTAATGCCACTGATCATTTGCATGACCTTCAACCAATGTGCTCAAATTGTAAACTTTTGTAAGAATGCACTTTAAATTGTGAAATATGTTTAATTTCGAGTACAAATAAAGGTTTAGTGGTTCTCCACAGAGTACTCTACGTGTCAAGTTGCTGAGACTAATGTTTATTTCTGGATGCACCCGTGGATATCTTATATGTGCTGTAGCATCAATATCAATACAATCATTACTGCTGTATTCTTCGACAGGAGAGAGGCTTTATAGCCAGGCAACTTAGCTATAGATACAGTTAGATATCAAAATATCGTTGTAAAAGACATGAGAAGGAAAGAAAAATAGACGATGACGTCAGTGCACCTGATGCGTCAACAAACCCGGAAGTTGGCTGATACAGTAGCTAGCTAAGCTAACTCCTATCGTATGCTACTGGAAGACATGGAGGCTGTGTTTTGCAGCCAACACTGACAGTTCCGTTGTTGAAAGTTTACATAATATAAGAAGATACATCGAAATACATTTGAAAACCAAGGTAAGACACGCTAGGGCATCACTGTGGTAAAATATATACAACAACCTGGCTCTGTACTTGCGCATTTCTGGCTAGTTAGCTTGTTTGCTATTCCATGATCTGTTTGTGTTTAAAAAGCCTTAACGCTACACAGAGATGATGTCAGTGTTTTAAATAAAACAAAGAGATAAACATTAAGGGGGAAATTAGTAAGAATATTGTTAAGACAATGTCCTAGTGTGTAATGCATTTTTAAGCTTCAGGGCTAAAGAAAAATGCTAACTTGGCAAACAAGGTATTTCTCAATCTGACATTGCACTCAGGCTAAAAAAGAGACAAAAAAAAATCAAAATCTCAGTCAGGTGTTTCAATTTACTGCTGAAGTGACGTAACTTCATGTGAGTAGCATGTAAGACATTGAACAGTACTGACGTGGCATTATATTTATTTTAAATATAGATCAACAGTTTTGTGACAAAAAAGAAGGATGAGAGAATACCTGGTACCTTATCGAATTAAGTGGTACTAGGTTTGCTAAGTTACTGGTACACAGTAAAAAAAAAAAAAAAGTCAATCAGATGTCCAGTAGAAGATTAAAAATCTGCAAATACATTTTAAAGTGGCATTGGGCAGTTCTGATTTAAATAATTAATTTCATATTAATCAGATTGGATTCTACACATGTACAGCTTCATGTGGCAGCAAGCTTACAATGACAATTGTGCATAAAGCTCACTTGTTTAATGTTTAAACAAAGATGTTGTGCCTCTTGCAAGTAGTTGTAATGTCCAAGCCAGTGAATTGAGCATAATCTCATTTTGGCCAACTGTATAAAATACTTTATAAATAGTTGAATTGAGTTAAAATGTCAATGTAGAATTGAAATGACCTAATTGGCCTTTAATGCTACTTTCTTTGGCCAAATTACCTAATTGGCCTTTAATGCTACTTTCTTAAGTAGCATGAATGGCCACTCATTTCTCCACTTTGCTTTTGTACATTTTTGTAGTTTTCACCTAATCAGGTGTGGCTTGATTCAGCAAATACAACTATATAAAGAACACATTTTTATTCAGTTGCTATGATTTGATTGTCTTTTCTCTGTGTCAGCTAGGTTCTTTTATGACACTACCTGTTTTTTTTTTTGTTTTTTTTTTTGTTTTTTTTTACTATTTATCCATACAACTAAAGAATTAGATAAGAAGCCCTCACTGTGCAGTTTGCAAGATGAGTCATAGATGGCGTGGTGAGATTATCTGGCTGTGATCTCATGCTCTTTCATTAAACATATGGCTGAAACAATGTTTTGTGGATTTCCAGGGAGATGCTCCAGAGCAGTGAGGTGAAAGTTAATAATGCAAGGAGCTGAAATTTAAAACGCAGTCGAAGTTGTCGGTCAAACAGGGTTAACGTTTAATGGAACTGTTGATTGTGTTGTCCATGACACCGCTCACAAAATCAATGAACATACTTGGAGATTTGTGTTTTTGTAAACAAATGTAAATGAATTCTTGATTAGTATTGGTATTCCAGGAAGAAGAATAGTGAATTTCCTGCCCTGCACAGAATTTGACCACTGCATTTTACTAATCCATAATCGTTTAAACAAGTATAGACATATGTGCTTCAGAGCATGTTTTAGATGTTTTTTGTTTAAAGGTTGTGCTGTACTTAGAAAGGTGTGTTCTCCTTCCTCTGTGTCCTAAGCTGCCAGTTCAGGCCTGACCATGGAGTCCATGCTGAACAAACTAAAAAGCACTGTCACTAAAGTGACAGCAGATGTCACCAGTGCTGTAATGGGTAACCCAGTGACTCGGGAGTTTGAAGTGGGGAGGCATATTGCCAGCGGAGGTCCTGGCATGTGCTGGAGAATCTACAACGGCACCAAGAAGTCCACCAAGCAGGTGAATGTTGTTGTCCACCCCTTGTCTCCAGACCAACGTCAGCCCTTAAACAATAATGTCAATTACTTTTTGATCCAATAAAACTTGTTTCTTACAGTGTTTTTTTTATATTTGCTTTTCCAGGAAGTGGCAGTGTTTGTGTTTGATAAGAAGGTGGTTGACAAGTACCAGAGGTTTGAGAAGGAACAAATCATTGATTCACTGAAAAGAGGGGTGCAGCAGCTGACCAGACTGCGTCACCCGCGTCTACTGACCGTGCAACATCCCCTGGAGGAGTCGAGGTGAGTTGCACACAAATTCACATTCTCTCTGATCTCATGCGAGGTGCAGTGCATATTAAAAATGTAACTATTTTTATTTGTCTGATTTATATTATTTCTAATATATTGAGTTTCCTTCTTGTGTGTTTCCTTCAGAGACTGTCTGGCCTTCTGTACAGAGCCAGTGTTTGCAAGTCTGTCCAATGTTCTTGGTCAGTGGGACAACTTGCCCAGTCCTGTACCCAATGACATCAAGGATTACAAACTGTATGATGTTGAGACCAAGTATGGTCTGTTACAGGTAAGAGCTTGATCTTCTGTTTTAAAGTTACAGCTATTGAAATGTTTGTTTGTTTGGTCTTAAGGGTTTTTTTTGTTTGTTTTTTGTTTTTAATTCCAGCAGAACTCAATGGAACATAGGTTGACATTTAAATTTCATATAAAATATTTCACTAAATTTTTTTATTGAAGTTTTTTTTTCTGTTCTAAAAAGGACAATCAATTAATAAAGTCATTACCACTCAGTAGAAAACAATGTTAAGCCTCATATAAAGCAGGTTTAGTCCAACTCTCTGTGTTTGAGGCCATGATGATGCCCATGAAGAGTCTCACCCCTGCAGTGTTTGAGTCAGTCCCTGGCTTAGTCCCTGGTCCCTATTCTTCCAGTGAGTGTCCAGTCCAAATACTCACTGTTCCACTCAAGAGATCAGTTCTGTCTCAAATGTTTACATTCAGTCTAAAATCAAGTCTCCAGAGTTCGTCTCAGGTCACTGAGGTCAACCAAGTTGAGCATCTAAGGTCCAGAGTCTGCAAAACAATATACTCCCATTAAATCTCTGGTTGTTGTACTGTCACAAGTTTTGCTTTGTGGCTTTGTCACTTTAAATGCAGGCTATAGGTTATTTTCTTTACAGGTCCATTATATGATCATGTTGCTTTTAGCTTTTAGAGCCAGCTAAACCAGTTTGAATGCACATCATACCTTTTTAACCTGTTGGGTTTTATTTCCCTAGTGTAAGCATTTCTTTTTTTCAGCAGTCGATCAATCCAGGATTCTTCAATGGTTTAGCCATTATTTTGATCATCTTCTTGCTGGAGCCCATGCAGTGTCATTCATTAAGGCCATTCTTTATTTAACTCCTCAGTCTCACTCTTTTTTCTCATCAGATCTCTGAGGGTTTGGCCTTTCTTCACAGTGGTGTGAAGATGGTCCATGGAAACCTGTGTCCACAAAACATCATTATTAACAAAAGCGGAGCCTGGAAGATCATGGGCTTTGACTTCAGCATCTCCTCCACAAACCCCTCTGATGCTGAAGTGTGTTGATGTTTTTTTTTTATTTTTCTCAATCAAACCTTCCAAGGAAAGCTTACCCCTTTTAAGTAACTATTAGCATTGACTTTGTGCTTTTTTTCTCTCTCTCTTCTCCCGTAGCCTAAGTACACATGTAAAGAATGGGAGCCTAACCTGCCTCCACTCTGCCTCCCCAACCCTGAATACCTGGCCCCTGAGTACATTCTTTCGGTCAGCTGTGACTCGGCCTCCGACATGTACTCACTGGGTGTAATATTCCATGCCATCTTTAATGAGGGCAAGCCTGTTTTCCAAGTTAACAAACACGATATATTTAAGAGCTTCAGCAGGCAGCTGGACCAGGTAAAGAGATGACTGACAGTGAAGGATAAAAACTGAAAGGAAGCTAAAGCTAACCCAGTCACATTGCTAATCTAAGATGAAAAGTTTTGCCGTTACCAGTCATTGAGTCCAACATGTCTTTATAATTTGCATTTTGTTTCCTTTTTTCTATTTTAAAGCTGAGCAGCATGAGTCCAACTGTGTTGAACAAAATCCCAGAGGAGGTGAGAGAACATGTCAAAATGCTGCTCAGCGTCACCCCTAATGTGCGCCCTGATGCAGACCAGATGACCAAGGTTTGTTACATCGTTTGCATGAACAAGTCCAGAATATTACTGTGTGACAGAAAGGTTCATTTCATACTCTTCTGTTTTCCTCTTCTCTACAGATACCATTTTTTGATGACGTCGGTGCGGTGACTCTTCAGTATTTTGACTCCCTTTTCCAGAGGGACAACTTACAGAAGTCTCAGTTCTTTAAAGGCCTGCCCAAAGTGTTGCCCAAACTGCCCAAGGTGAGATTGACACATGTCCAGTAGGTAGAGATGGTCACCATTAAACCTTTAGGAGTGACTCTAGAAGAGCAAGAGGGTTTTAGTTTTAGAAGTTTATGAAATGTAGAAAATATTTAGTATAAATAAGTATAAAAAAGATAAGAGATATTCAAAATTAGAAATTATTAAAGCACCAATTTTAAAGGTACAACTTCTTCTTATTGATTATCAATATTCTAGTCTTATTACCTGATGTTGTTATTCCTCGTTCTCCACAGAGAGTGGTGGTTTACCGAATCCTGCCAGCGTTGACCTCTGAGTTCATCAACCCTGACATGGTTCCCTTTGTGTTGCCTAACGTGCTGCTGATCGCAGAGGAGTGCACCAAGGACGAGTACGTTCGTCTCATAATGCCTGACCTCACACCGGTTTTCAAGCAGCAGGAGCCAGTACAGGTAGAGACACACTGTCATCACCGGGCAGTACGGTGTAACTACTACTAGGGTCAGCTGGTATGCTTAATTCAGTTGATTTACTACTGTACATCAATAAGGACTTTCTTCCTCTGTATTTTTCTCCTTGTGCCTCCTCAGGCCAGTAACATGGTAAGTGGCCCCTGATGTCTTTTCACAGGCTTCAGTTTCATCAGCTCTGTTTGTGCGTGTTGTGTTGTTGTCGAAGAGCTCAAAGCCATTGAAACCGTGCTACTCGTCACCCATTACCTTTCGTTGTCCGCTCATCTCAGGACCGGGTGGTTCTCCTGCTTTTGTTGTTCCTGACTGCGTCTCTCTTTGTTGTGCAGATCCTGCTGATCTTCCTGCAGAAGATGGACCTGCTGCTGACCAAAACACCAGCAGAGGACATCAAGAACAGTGTGCTGCCCATGGTCTATAGAGCCCTCGAAGCTCCTTCGGTACAGATCCAGGTACAGGAGTTTAAAATGGGTTTTGCTTGGTCTCACCCTATGCCGGTGGGTTCCCTAACGTTTTCTGCACCACCTAAATTTTGTACATGGGACTTTCGTCCCCAAAGGAGGTCCCGTGCCACGGAACCACAGCCCTATGCATTATAAACCACAGAAAAGGTGACCATTAGATGTCGCCAGAACTATCTAATTAAAAACTGAATGAACAAGCAGGAGAGAAGAAAAACCCCTTTGTATGTATTTTTCTAATTTAATGTGCATTCATACAGGAGCTGTGTCTGAACATCATCCCAACTTTTGCCAACCTGATTGATTATCCATCCATGAAGAACTCGCTCATCCCCAAAGTCAAATCAGCTTGTCTGCAGACGTCCTCATTAGCGGTGAGTGTTTAGTTACTTACTGTTCTGCGTTCACAAAAAATACTAATAACTTTTGCCATAAGAACCGTTGTGTTTGCCTTTTCAGTTAGTCTGTTCTGTGTTTTGTAAATAGGTGCGAGTGAACTCCCTGGTGTGCCTGGGAAAGATTTTGGAATATCTGGACAAATGGTATGTCCTTGACGAGATCCTGCCCTTCCTGCAGCAGATCCCTTCGAAGGAACCAGCAGTGCTCATGGGTATTTTAGGTAACAGATTTGAACAGCTGTCTATAAATCCTGTAAGTAAAACCATCAAGACTATACTAGTTGTTCTTTTAAACCGCTGGTAATCTTTGTTCAGGAATCTACAAATGTACCTTCAGCCACAAAAAGCTGGGGATAACCAAAGAAAACCTCGCCTCCAAGAGCCTGCCGCATTTAATCTCACTGAGTATAGACAACAACCTCAACCTGAATCAGGTACTACACATCCTGTGTGTGTATTTGGAAAAAAACTGGAAACTGTGTTTTTTCATTGTTTAAACGTCTTCCATTTAAGTTTAACTCCTTCATGGTGGTGATACGGGAAATGCTGACACGCATGGAGTCTGAACACAAGACCAAGCTGGAGCAGCTGCACATCATGCAGGAGCAGCAGAGGTACGAAGTGTTTCGTTCCGTCACTGTGATTTTATTTCAAAATAAAAAAAAAAATCTTTTTATCATTTATATGAATGTGCTGTAATGTCTGGGGTGATTTAATTACATTTTTATTTATTTATTTATTTCTCACACAATGCCAAATTACTTTACAGAAGTATGAATATTTCAAACCCAGCCAATCAGTCAGAGGAAACCAAGAGTCCACCGACCTCCAGCAACCAGGTAGTTAATCACACAAAATAGAAACACTGCTGTATACATTTGTGTGTGCGTGTATATGTATATATGTGTATATACGTATACTGTATATATATATGTATGTGTAACTATGTATATATGTATGTATATATATATGTATGTGTAACTATGTATATATGTATGTATATATATATATCTGTATATGTATATGTTTATATATGTGTATATTCCTGATACTGAAGTCATTTAAGTTTCCCTTTTCTCTTGGAGAAGATCGAAGACATTTTCGGCAGCTCGGGTGTGAATGGAAAAGAGAATGGTTCTGCAACGACAGCATCCCAGCCTAATAGAGTAGGGAAATACATAAATAGTAAATAGTCATTTAGCACAAATTTTCTTTGTCTTATCTGGTTTTTATGTTTTCCTACCACCAGATGTCTCTTACGTTGGAGGAGAAGCAGCGACTGGCTAAGGAGCAGGAACAAGCAGCCAAACTGAGGAAGCAGCAGCCATTGGCGCCAGAGTCTGTCAAACCTGCTGCCAACAATAATTCCCAGGTACAGACGACATGCACCACTGCACACAAACAACTCTGTCACGCTGATGGACCTGATAAGGTTTTAGAGGTTTAAACAGGTTAAAGGAGGATAAAATAACATTTCCAAATAGCAGTGTTGTATTAAACGTGACTAGTACTAGTAAAAAAAAGTTTACTTTGTTTATTGTTGCAGACTAAGGATTTGACCAGTAGTCTTCTCAACAACATGACATCACTGAACAACCTTTCGTTGGCCAACACACCACGGCCAACACCAGTGCAGGGCTCCACCATGCCTCACTTCATCTCCTCTGGCCCCATGGCTGCTCCTGTCTCCAACGGCTTCAACCCCAACATGGGCTTTCAGGCAGGTGTTATGGGTATGGGTATGCGACCCACGACCCCCGGCCTTTATGGCGGCATGGCCTCCACTACTAGTACTCCAAACTTTGGTGCTCTGTCGCAGACAAACAAAGCCCCCAACATGTCAGTCCTGGACAGTCTGTTCACATCCAGCAAACCCAAAGTCACACTCAACCAATTGGGCCCCACGGCTACAACCCCAGGGACCAACTCAACTTGGGGCAATCAGTTCACTCCAGCCCAGAATGCTCAGACTCAGATGCAGGCTGTCCCTGCAGGAATGGGAGGAATGGTGACTGGCTTTGGGATGCAAGCCAACCCTTTCTTCAGTCCACAGAACTTTTCCCAACCTGTACCCACCCCTAATATGAACCAAAGTGGAATGAAACAAAGTGGGTCAGTCAACAATGACCTGAAAGACTTATTTGGCTAAATCTAAGAATGGCAGATTTCACATAGAGAATATTATTTTATGTATCTTGGACAAAGAGAGTCTTGAATTCTAAAAAACAAAACAAAAAACACTGATTGAATGTGAAGAAATGAAAAAAACATTTTTTTAAATCTAAACTTGAATCTTGCTCAGATTTTGCTGGTAAATTAACCCTCACTTATATTTCCATCCGTAGCTATTGAGGACTGAACATTTGTAGGGCCGAAGGGAAACTTCTTCTATACTGATATCGTCAAATGCTGGGGGTTTTCTTACGATTTTGTACTTGATTTTCTGGGAAGTCCATGTGTCGTAGGTAAGGTGAAGAATACCAGCTTGGTTCTAACTTTAAGAAGGTTTTTTGCGTTTATATGAGGAAAAGATTGAACTGGATGAGCTTCGCTGCATTAACCGACCAAAAGTCACACTGCCATCCCCACCTTCAGCCAACTGCACATCTTTTCTGTCCACAGACAGAACGTCAGAGCCCAGTGAAGACGACTCACCATTGTAGCACTAAACAGTAGATCTCAGAGGGAGTTGTGTGAAACATAGCTGTTCGTGAAAAAATAGCTAACAGCTAGGAATGGCGAAAGGAATCCTCATTAGTTTGTCATTGGTCATCAGGAAAGCCTGTTTTAATGAATCTATGACAGGTAAGTTGGAATAAGAGAAAATCTAACCCATTTCCTACCAACATCATGCATGGTTTTATCGGTACATGTGAGAGGAGTGGAATGATTGGAATCGCTGTGCAGCGCTATCTTTAGCCTTTGACCAGTTGGACCAGTCAAACGTGGCTTTTCTTGAACCTCTTCACTAAATCTATGTGCAAGAAATATCTTTTCTTTCACACATCGATAAGGGTCAGCTGTTTTATTTCCATATTTGGGGTTTAAGTCTTACAAACAATAAATAGCCACATGAGCAATGAACACGTTTTTTTTTTTTTTTTTTTTTAGGTAGAATGTGATGTTCGTAGGTCTCAAAGCTTTGTCTTTTTAATCCTGTTGAGAAAGCAGGTATGGGGAAGTTTAACCTCTAAAAGTTTTGTTCATCACAGAGTTCTGTTTGTAGGCAAAAACATGAACATTTTCTTCGTTTAGTTCCTTGTGGTCTTGATATACAACCAGGAAATAGATAAATTGTTTAATTCCTAATGTGCTCAAACTATTGTTACAAGTGCACTGGAGATGAGCAGGTGGGGTTTTTTTTTTTTTTCTTTTTAGCTTACGGACAGTATTAATTAACAAGTAACTCTAACCCTGAGGAGCAGGGCTGTACGTTTTAGCCAAAAAATTGTGGTTTGCTTTGGGTGTGATGCCTTAAATCAGAACGTGTGTAAAAGGAATTATCACTCATCTGTTACTGGAGTACTAATATTTTATCAGCTAACTTTTTTTGACGAGTTACTGAATAGTGATTCCCTTCTTAGTGACCAATGATCTCTAGTTTACACATCTACCTGATTGTGCTCAAAAGTAAGTTTAGAAATCATTTAATATTCCTTTTCTGTTTGTACAGTATATGAAGATGATCACACTTATTTTATTTGGTTCCTGCACTTTTTATCTATCAAGGGACCAGTGCTGACGACCTGTGGTAAAGTGTAAATATAAAGATGGTTATTTAAAATCTACTGGTCTTTCTGTGAGGGTGGTAATTGTCAAAGAGGCCTTATATGAATAGTGTGCAATAATCCTTGGTTTTTGGAGGTGGTATCTGTTAGCTCCATTAGCTTCATTTTATGTGTACTTATCCAAAACACAACACTGTTGGTTTTTTAATTGTTAAAACAGCTTAACAGCTTGAATCTGCACTCATCCCTGAGATTAAAATACGAATAAAGACAATAGCGACGTTCTCATGATTTGGATTCACCTTTGCTTGCTATTTGTGCTGGATTTGAACCACTTCATCGGATTTCCATGTACTAGAAATTCTATCAGCAGCAGGAAGCAGCTCTGCTTTTGTTAACTGTTATATTGGGTGTGTTTAGGTTTAGTTTGTCTTTTTGTCCTGACTATTGAAATATTGGTGTCTCGATCTGTTCAATGTGGAAGTCACAATGTGTGACATTTTTCTTTTTCTAATGAAGAAGGTGATGTGAGATTAGGATATTTAATCCTGAAAGTGGATATAAAAAAAAAAAAAACAGAAAAACAACTATTCTTCTACAAGTCCATTTGTAGTCCACTACTGCTGTCACATATGGTTTGTGTGGCTTGTGTTGTATGTGCTAAAGTTCTGGTCTCTGAGGTGGTGAAATCTGTACGTATAAAGAAATCTCCACAATCTGAGGCTTCTAACGTTTGGTCATTCTAGGTCCATTTTGGTAAACAAGGCTATGCATGGATGGTCTTTAGGGAACTTCGTCGTCAGCATGTTCTACTTTTTCGACTTCTGCAAAATACTAATTTAAATAATTATAATAACGTTTTCTGGCTAAGCTTTGGCTGTTATTTATTGTTGCACTAACTTTAGGTTTTGGCTCCAGGATATGTCTCTTTTTTAAAACAGTTTTATAACCTTGATGTTTTTCTGATTTGACATTATTTTGATACTTTTAGACCCTTCTGGTCCAACTTTAAGTTTAATATTGACCGTTCGGTTTCCCATTTTAGAGACATATCTGTATACCATTTCCTTTGCTACAATTGTTGCTTATTTTTAACAACAAATAAAACAAAAATGTATTTTAGGTTACTGTATTTGCTAATACCAAGCTTTCACAAATATTACATTTTTACGTTTACGATTTCAGGTGGGAAGATGACCTATCGACTGCTTATGTTCCATAATCAGCATACATGGTCTTAAACTGCAGTACGCAGTATGACACAGCACGCAATTTCGCAGAAGTCTTAGCCTTGTGTCCAGGAAATGGACATAAACAGTATAAAAAACAATAAATGGCGGCACGTTACGAGCAACTCAGACATAGACGTCTATGAGTCCCCTTCTTTTATTTGAATTTATTCAGTGAATTCGCTCATCAGTTTCTGAATGGATGAGCGAATTCACTGAATCAGTTGAAGAACCGTTTTTCAAGCTCCAAGAAGAAGTCCAGTTCCTTAGAACTAAACTCTTTGGATAACATGACCTCGATGGATAAGAATCTTCGCAGAAACCATGACAATGGCATAGTAAGATCAGCACGCACTATCAGTCAACTAACACCACATCCTTCTGTTCATTGGGCCTTCCTAGAAACCCAATTGTAACTCTAGCCTTATTTACAATCGTGCACACACCCGCTGTCAGTACACATGAGCTGCTGTGGCTCTGAGAAGTTGTCTGGATAAAGTCAACTCATGTTGCACTTGGAAAGAACAAGAACTTTCTTTCTATAAGGATAGGCTGCAGCAGACACAGTCCATTCTACCACTGGAAAAGAAGGATTTTCATCCAGAAGGTGAGGCCGTAGCCTTCGTGGTTTAATCTATCATAAATTGTGCTGTAGACTTTTATTTAAACAATAAATACAGTCTGGTTTACTTCCAAAATGTATATTTTCAGAATTTCTTGTTCAAATATTTATTCATATCTGACTTTATGTTCATGTGAATGTCAATATACATTTAACTGCAAATACATTTAACTTACGGGGCAGTGGTGGCTTAGTGGTTAAGGAAGCAGACTTGGGTCTGGAAGGTTTGAGTCCACCAGCTGCCAAGTTACCACTGAGGTGCTCTGAGCAAGGCACCGTCCCACACACTGCTCCCTGGGTGCTCAAAAAGCTGCCCACTGTTCACTTTGGGTGATGGGTGCCCTCCTGTGTCAAACTGAGGTATCCTACATCAATGAAATACTCACCCTATATAAAGTACATATGCGACGCATGACATGCTGGTATCTTAGATTTCCCAACCGTACATACTGTACATGATTGTTTTGTTTTTTAATGTATTATCGTGCATGTATGTGTGGCAAAATGTCCTAGATATACTTTCTCGTGGTCACGAGAAAGTATCTCGTGCGCACGAGTTACGCCCCCCCCTCCATGTCACTTTTTTAAAAAAAAAGACAAGTTACAACTATGTTAAACTTAAGCGCTAAGCCACCGCTGCCCAGTTAGCAGCATCCTCATAACATCCTGCTTGTCTTTTAATGCAGAACGCTCCTTAATTTCCCTTTGGAATCAACAAAGTACCAATCTGTCACAGGTATGGAAAGAACCCAACAGCAGCACCACCAAGTCAGGATTGACTCAGTCTTTATTAGAAGCAAACAGAGCACTTCAGCTAGCAAATGAGGCAGGATCTGGAATCAACAGACAGGGTTACCGAAGCTTAGACAAGGAGATGTCCTAGGAAGGTCAGGTCTGGATCAAATAACAGGTTCTGGGAAGTGTTCATGAAGCGAAGACTGGCACTCCCTGGCAAGAGTCAAGGGAGTGCAGCTGAATACAACCCCTGGCAAAAATTATGGAATCACCAGTCTCGGAGGATGTTCATTCAGTTGTTTAATTTTGTAGATAAAAAGCAGGTCGCAGACATGACACAAAACTAAAGTCATTTCAAATGGCAACTTTCTGGCTTTAAGAAACACTAAAGGAAATTCAGAAAAAAAGATGTCGTAGTCATGTGTAACATATAGTTACTTTTTTAGACCAAGCAGAAGGAAAAAAAAATATGCAATCACTCAATTCTGTAGAAAAAAAATGAAGGAATCATGAGAGAAAAAAAAAAACAATGACAAAAGAACACTTCAACACACCATTAGTATTTTGTTGCACTGTAGCAGTTGAAGGATGACTGAGGCGCAGGTGCTCTACACGTCTTTATTAGTCCGTGACAACAGCAACAGAGAGTGAACGTGGCGCTGAGCGCCAAACTCTATGGGCACTTAACACGCCCCTTTATCCATAACCCTACTGAGTGAGAGGTATGCCCCTCAGTGCCCGCCACAGCAAACATTTTTTGCCAGGGGTTGTATATAGGTAGCAGTGGTTGAGCAGATTAAAGGAACAAAGGCAAGAGTTGAACATATTCAAGGGACAGACAGTTTTGAAGGCTTCATCAACTCATTAGAGAGCCGCTCGCCGCCTCATTTGGGAGTTATTGTTCTAAAGAACGAAAAGGTAACCCCTCCCTCCATCGTCTGATAACTGCTGGGATTGTCTCTAGATTAGAGGTCCCAAATAGATGTGTTAGAAAGTGAATGGTTCCTTGGTTAAACATGACTTTATATTCTTTGTCAGTTACCATTTCACTCATTTGAATACAACAACTGAGATACTGAGCTAAAATTTGGTTTTTATCTTTTGCAGAATGCGTGATTAACTTCCCAGGCTGCCCTGCAACTATTCTGCTCAAGCTTGCCTTCATGTGTCTCACAATGCTATGCCTTTATTTATTTTTTTATGTTACTTACAACAAGCCCAGCTACAAAGGAGTCACGTTGTGGTCTTACCAGGAGAAAGCCAACCACTCCTGTCAGTGCACACAGGACAAAGTCCAGCAGCCACCTCCAGCCGAAATACAGGTAGAATCCAAAGAGGATGTCATAGTGCTAATCTGGATGTGGCCCTTTGGACAGAGACATCCTCTCAACTGTAATTCTTACAACATCACAGGGTGCACGCTTACAATTGATAAGTCGCTTTATGAAAAGGCCGATGGTGTCATTTTTCACCACAGAGATATTCATCCTGGTACTATGCCAACAGAGCCACGCCCCTGGTTTCAAAAATGGATCTGGTTTAACATGGAGTCACCCGTGTACTCAGGTGTATTACCAAGTCTTGATAATGTATTCAACTTGACCATGAGTTATCGACTTGATTCGACCATCTTAATACCTTACGGTACTCTGGAACTACTGCAATCCAAAAGAGAGTCTTTAGAACTGCCGGCAAAGAACAAGCTGCTCTGTTGGATCGTTAGTCACTGGGAACAACGTTTAGAGAGAGTACGGTACTTTCAAGAACTGAAAAAATATATCAACGTATCACTTTATGGAAACGCTTTTGGGAACGCCGTGGGAGACGATGAGTACAAGGACATTGTATCCAGTTGTAAATTTTATCTGGCATTTGAAAACTCTGTTTGCAAAGACTATATTTCGGAGAAATTATTTCTCCCTTTGGAATTAGGGACTGTACCTGTAGTTCTGGGGCCTCCGAGGAAAAACTATGAACGTGTGGTTCCTCCTGACTCATTCATTCACGTGGATGACTTTTCCTCTCCAAAACAACTGGTAGAGAGGCTGCTTTACCTTGACCAAAATAATGAGGAATACCTGAAATTGTTAGAATGGAAGAACTGGTTTAAAGTGATACATCATAAATTTGGTCATGAGGCTGCCTGCAAAACCTGTAGATACCTGCAGATAAACAGAGGCTACCAGGTTTTTCATAATCTTAATAAGTGGTACTGGGACTAACAAATTTGCCGCCTCCATGAGAAAAAGGTAATGCTTTCCTTTTTGTTTGTTTATTTGTCTTTAAATCTATTGATTAAATCACTTGGGTATGATCACCAATACATTTGATTTAAAACACTATTCTAATAAGCTGATTGTGTGTTGAATTGAACAGAAGAATTCAATTATAATCGGTGCAATTTCCCTCTAATAGCTCAGTGTCACCCGGGAAGGGGAATCGCCCCCATTTAGGGAACTACTGGTTTGTAAGAAGAAAAAAAATAGTAAAATATGTAGGGATGTCTGATAATAACCTTTTGCTGATATCCGATGTGCCGACATTGTCCAAACACTTCATTTCCGATTCTGATATCAACCGATACCCATAATGCAGCTGTTTGTCCCCTAAACGGACGTAAACGTCTCAGGACCCTACAAGCGATTCCAGCATATTTGACAAAACCAAGGTATTGCGTTATCAGGTTTTCATGATTGGAAGTAAAATCAATAACGATTCTTACAGATATTACATATAATAATATCGGGCCGATAATATCGGTCGGTCGATATTAGCGGACATCCCTAAAAATATGTATTCTATAAAAATTTGAAGAAAGAGGGGACTAACTAGGAGCATTTCTACTAATAATAAGTACTAATAATTGCTTATACTTTTGTAGTGCCTTTCAAGATACCCAAGGAACTTTACATGAGCATCAGCAAATCTAAGAGTTGGGGGAGTAAGAAACCGATGAGAGGGAGGGGGAAAGGAAACACTAAAAGGGGAGGGAAGCAGAAAATGTAGACCAAGGAGTGGGCTGACTGACAGTAAGAGTTTTGTGGCAGTTTTAAAGAGGTGGGTTTTGAGGGATACATGTTTTAATAATTAATCAAATTCAAATGGAAGGCAGTACTAAGGACAACAACAATCAAGTGCAAGGACATTTATTAAATCAGTTTAGGTTGATAACTGTTAATCAAGTATGGACTCACAGCCAGTGTTGGTGGTGGTATCTGTGTTGACTCAGCTCCTTACAGCATGAATCAATTCAGTTTAGATAGACAGTATCATATCCTGGACCTCCTTTAATCCTACTGGTCGATCTGAAAAAAACAAAGCCACGCCTCCAACTTCCTGATACGAGAGGTTAGATTTTATACACCTGTAATAATATATTATCACCTCATAACTTCAGAAGCGCTTGTGATGTGAGATTTCTACTCCTATTTCGTAGTTTCACTGTCATTTTTCTCCTTCAAGGTGAGATTGATGTTTTATTTTTCTATTTCTATTTTCCATTTTAATATTAATATGAGTAAAGATCTAATAAAATCTATAATAAAAACGTTCCTAATGCATTTGCTTGGATAATATGCAAATATCCATCCATTTTCATCCGCTTATCCGTTACCGGTCGCGGGGGTAGCAGTCTCCATGACCGCCACCCAAATCACACTGCCCCGTACCAACCCCCCTGAACCTTCCTGCGGGTGGTGAGTCCACTGTAAGGTACCAACCGTCCTAACCGGGATTCAATTTTGCCCAGGAGGTGAACCCTGGGGTTCCACACCAATGACAGAGACATTGCCTCTGGGCCAAAGCGCCACATATCCAAATATATTTAATCTATATATCTTTGTATAACCAGGAAGTTCACATTTAAAATACCACCTGGCTTAACCTCACCAGCAGCAAAATACAGTTAGAGAAAGAGGCTAAATTACACTTTAACAAGCCCATTATGTAACCAAGTACCGTAATTTCTGGAGTATTGAACGCACCTGAATGTAAACCTCAACCACTAAATTTAAAAAGAAAAATATAATTGTACATATATAGGACGCACTTCTCTATAAGCCGCAGGTGTCCACGTTGTAACATGGGATAATTACACATAAAGATTTTTTTTTTCCACTTTCAATTAAATAAATGCTTTTCTACACTGTAACACGGCTTGTCACACGTTAGCTTTTTCCTGCCCCGACCGTAGTTGGAATGCACAGGAGAGACTTAGTTATCTGCTCCAAGGCCAAAGCTAACATTAGCTCCGGGGCTAACTCCCGTCACTTCGTGCTAGTCCACAGCAGAGGTAAACAGAAACACGGAAGTTGGGCTCTTTATTATCAGCCCCACCAAGCACAGCAGAACATAAACAGCGTTTTAACAGCTCCTGTATAACTGACTCACACTTCAACATGACACGACTCAAACTGTTGTCAACTTTCGCTACTGTTATCGCGCGCCCTACGCACATACGCACACAGCCATTCACAGACAGACATATGCTACTAGTATAACACACAGTAGCCTACCAGAAAAGTCATCTTCTTCAGTGCGGATATCAAACAGCCTTGGAATTGCTCCGTCACACACTTTCTCAGTCTCTCTTTCGTTGTCGCTCTCAATGTCACTTTCGTCTCGTGTGAAAAAAGTAGCGGCTTATAGTTCGGAAATTACGGTATATGTGATGGAGATGATTTCAAATACATCCATTTAAAATCTAAAACTGCCCATAAATTTACCTTGGTGAGTCACATGTCATTCTGCAGAAGAATCTTCAGGATGTACAAGGTAAAGGGTGAAGACAAGACTTTAAATTACCTGTGTATCCTATTACCTGTATATCTTATTACCATTATAAAAAAGGACCTGGTGTCCTAGTACATTTCTAAAATGTCGACTGTAACTATAGCAAGAAGACATTTTTAGTTATGAACGTCATTTGAAATCATCTGAAGAAATTCTGCAATCTTAGTGGATTATTTTGTTGTTGTGATGATCAAATATGCACTGTCTCTGCAATGCAACATACAAAAATGAGAATATGTGACTAGATTTGGATAATCTGAATCTAGAATTGGATATCAAAAGTCAAGTCTTATCTTATTTTTATAGAAACAATAAAAGGCCTTGTTGTCTATTTTATACTTGGATCAAACTTACAAAACGGGCTGCTGACTGAAGTCCATTTTAATATTTAATGTGTGTAGTGTTATATGGATTCATTTGGCCCTCATTGTTTTGTACTTCTGAATGAGATAACTGTAAGTGTTATTTTCCTGCCCACATTTTGAATTAAGAGGTTTACAGTCGGCATTTAAGTAAATAACATGTAATGTTTCGAATAAACCTCTAATCTCCCTGAAAGCTCATGTTTTCAGACAGACTTTTCCTCATTGTATGTGGCCCTCAAATATGAAAAGTAGTTATTTTGGTCAGAACCTGTTTAGATGTATTAGTGTGCCATGTGAAGATATGAAAAGTCTATATTTTATGTTAGTAATTCAGAGAATCTCAGGCTGAGAGGTCGACACACCAAGCGTTAATCTCACCTTGTAAAAAGTTTGAACACCCTGGGTTTACTGTAATTCAGTGGTTCCCAAATTATTTTATTTATTTTTTATTTTTTTATGGCTGCACACCCCTTCGATATCTCAACATATATTGTATATATGTACACAGTTGACACAAAAAATATTCACTGGAGAAAGAGAGATTGGTCAAAAATTGATCTCACAAAATGGCAGCTAACAAATGTAGTCACACACACATACTCAGTTACTGTTATTGATTCTAACCATGTATGAGAAATACATTGACCTGCCAAAGACATTAGTATTAGCTGCTAAATCCCTTCCTTTTTTCTTAAATGTGAGAGTAACAGTTGTATTGATGAGAAAAAAAACAAAGGATTAATGGATTAAATGACTAATACTAGTGATAGAAGTACTACAGTACTAAAGGGCTCTAGGATAATAAGGATTTAGCTCCAGCACATGACAATAACTAATGTGTGTTGTGGATTAGTATACAGAATATAGTTCTACTCACTAAGCAGATCTCTTTTGTCTTTTGTCTCTGCAGAGGTGAGCGAGCTCACACCAAGGCTTTCTGATGATCACTCTGCGCCACGTTGCCTTTGGCTTTGCCATAATTCTCAGTATCTTTGTCATTTTTCTGACATATTACAAACCTAATTTCAAGCTCCCTGCTTTGACCTTTTACCAGGAGAGGGTGAACATCTCCTGCCAATGTGCTAACACAAGCTGTCCCTCAGACCTCCAGGTCACACCCACTCCCACTGATGTCAAGAAAAACCAGGTGGACACTAGGCCTGACACCATCGTGTTGCTCTGGATGTGGCCCTTTGGCGTCAAACACCCTCTCAGCTGTGATGAATTTAACATCACAGGATGCCATGTGACCGTTGACAAGTCGGTTTACCATCAAGCCCACGGGGTTCTCTTTCACCACAGAGACATTGGTAACACAGTCATGCCAACAGAGCTCCGCCCCTGGTTTCAAAAATGGATCTGGTTTAACATGGAGTCACCCGTGTACTCAGGTGTATTACCAAGTCTTGATAATGTATTCAACTTGACCATGAGTTATCGACTTGATTCGACCATCTTAATACCTTACGGTACTCTGGAACTACTGCAATCCAAAAGAGAGTCTTTAGAACTGCCGGCAAAGAACAAGCTGCTCTGTTGGATCGTTAGTCACTGGGAACAACGTTTAGAGAGAGTACGGTACTTTCAAGAACTGAAAAAATATATCAACGTATCACTTTATGGAAACGCTTTTGGGAACGCCGTGGGAGACGATGACTACAAGGACATTGTATCCAGTTGTAAATTTTATCTGGCATTTGAAAACTCTGTTTGCAAAGACTATATTTCGGAGAAATTATTTCTCCCTTTGGAATTAGGGACTGTACCTGTAGTTCTGGGGCCTCCGAGGAAAAACTATGAACGTGTGGTTCCTCCTGACTCATTCATTCACGTGGATGACTTTTCCTCTCCAAAACAACTGGTAGAGAGGCTGCTTTACCTTGACCAAAATAATGAGGAATACCTGAAATTGTTAGAATGGAAGAACTGGTTTAAAGTGATACATCATAAATTTGGTCATGAGGCTGCCTGCAAAACCTGTAGATACCTGCAGATAAACAGAGGCTACCAGGTTTTTCATAATCTTAATAAGTGGTACTGGGACTAACAAATTTGCCGCCTCCATGAGAAAAAGGTAATGCTTTCCTTTTTGTTTGTTTATTTGTCTTTAAATCTATTGATTAAATCACTTGGGTATGATTCAGAAATTTCAGTGCGCGCATACAATAAAACTTGTGTCTTGTGTATGGGAAACCCTGTACCCTTAATGTTCTCCGTAATGGAATAGCTTAGAGTTACGGTCATCGGTCAATAATGTGGAATTTGTTCACGCAAACACCAAAAAGATCCTCATTGGACTTTAAAGTACCTTACTGTAAAACTAGCCTGTCGTAGGAAATGTAGTGTTGATAATGAGGGTCAACTTTTTGCTAATATCCGATATGCCGATATTGTCCAGACGCTTAATTTCCGATTTCGATATCAACCGATACCGATATATCCAACCGTTTTCCCCCTGAAACTGCGGTAAACGTCTCAGGACCCTACAAGCGATTCCAGCATATTTGACAAAACCAAGGCATTGCGTTATTAGGTTTTCATGATTGGAAGAAAAATCAATAACGATTCTTACAGATATTACATATATATTGTATATATTACATATCGGGCCGATAATATCATTTTATCAATATTAGCGGCTATCCCTAAAAATATGTATTCTATAAAAATTTGAAGAAAGATGAGGCTAACTAGGAGCATTTCTACTACTACTAATAATAATTAGTAACCTATAAATTTACCTTGGTGAGTCACGTCATTCTGCAGCAGAATCTTCAATACATACAAGGTAAAAGGTGAAGACAAGACAAGTCTTCTTATTACCTGTATATTTTATAACCTGTATATTTTATTACCTGTATATCTTATAACCTGTATATCTTATTACCATTATAAAAAGGACCTGGTGTCCCAGCCCATTTTTAAAATGTCAACTGTAACTATAGCAAGAATTCATTTTTAGTTATGAATGTCATTTGAAATCATCTGAAGAAATTCTACAATCTTAGTGGATTTAATTTTTTTTGTAATGATCAAATATGCACTGTCTCTGCAACGCAACATAAAAAAATGAGAATATGTGTCAAAAGTCAAATCTTGTCCTATTTTATAGAAATAATAAACAATAAAAGGCCTTGTTGTCTATTTTATACTTGGATCAAACTTACAAAACGGGCTGCTGACTGAAGTCCATTTTAATATTTAATGTGTGTAGTGTTATATGGATTCATTTGGCCCTCATTGTTTTGTACTTCTGAATGAGATAACTGTAAGTGTTATTTTCCTGCCCACATTTTGAATTAAGAGGTTTACAGTCGGCATTTAAGTAAATAACATGTAATGTTTCGAATGAACCTCTAATCTCCCTAAAAGCTCATGTTTTCAGACAGACTTTTCCTCATTGTATGTGGCCCTAAAATATGAAAAGTAGTTATTTTGGTCAGAACCTGTTTAGATGTATTAGTGTGCCATGTGAAGATATGAAAAGTCTATATTTTATGTTAGTAATTCAAAGAATCTCAGACTGAGAGGTCGACACACCAAGCGTTAATCTCACCTTGTAAAAAGTTTGAACACCCTGGGTTTACTGTAATTCAGTGGTTCCCAAATTATTTTATTTATTTTTTATTTTTTTATGGCTGCACACCCCTTCGATATCTCAACATATATTGTATATATGTACACAGTTGACACAAAAAATATTCACTGGAGAAAGAGAGATTGGTCAAAAATTGATCTCACAAAATGGCAGCTAACAAATGTAGTCACACACACATACTCAGTTACTGTTATTGATTCTAACCATGTATGAGAAATACATTGACCTGCCAAAGACATTAGTATTAGCTGCTAAATCCCTTCCTTTTTTCTTAAATGTGAGAGTAACAGTTGTATTGATGAGAAAAAAAACAAAGGATTAATGGATTAAATGACTAATACTAGTGATAGAAGTACTACAGTACTAAAGGGCTCTAGGATAATAAGGATTTAGCTCCAGCACATGACAATAACTAATGTGTGTTGTGGATTAGTATACAGAATATAGTTCTACTCACTAAGCAGATCTCTTTTGTCTTTTGTCTCTGCAGAGGTGAGCGAGCTCACACCAAGGCTTTCTGATGATCACTCTGCGCCACGTTGCCTTTGGCTTTGCCATAATTCTCAGTATCTTTGTCATTTTTCTGACATATTACAACCTTAATTTCAAACTCCCTGCTTTGACCTTTTACCAGGAGAGGGTGAACATCTCCTGCCAATGTGCTAACACAAGCTGTCCCTCAGACCTCCAGGTCACACCCACTCCCACTGATGTCAAGAAAAACCAGGTGGACACTAGGCCTGACACCATCGTGTTGCTCTGGATGTGGCCCTTTGGCGTCAAACACCCTCTCAGCTGTGATGAATTTAACATCACAGGATGCCATGTGACCGTTGACAAGTCGGTTTACCATCAAGCCCACGGGGTTCTCTTTCACCACAGAGACATTGGTAACACAGTCATGCCAACAGAGCTCCGCCCCTGGTTTCAAAAATGGATCTGGTTTAACATGGAGTCACCCGTGTACTCAGGTGTATTACCAAGTCTTGATAATGTATTCAACTTGACCATGAGTTATCGACTTGATTCGACCATCTTAATACCTTACGGTACTCTGGAACTACTGCAATCCAAAAGAGAGTCTTTAGAACTGCCGGCAAAGAACAAGCTGCTCTGTTGGATCGTTAGTCACTGGGAACAACGTTTAGAGAGAGTACGGTACTTTCAAGAACTGAAAAAATATATCAACGTATCACTTTATGGAAACGCTTTTGGGAACGCCGTGGGAGACGATGACTACAAGGACATTGTATCCAGTTGTAAATTTTATCTGGCATTTGAAAACTCTGTTTGCAAAGACTATATTTCGGAGAAATTATTTCTCCCTTTGGAATTAGGGACTGTACCTGTAGTTCTGGGGCCTCCGAGGAAAAACTATGAACGTGTGGTTCCTCCTGACTCATTCATTCACGTGGATGACTTTTCCTCTCCAAAACAACTGGTAGAGAGGCTGCTTTACCTTGACCAAAATAATGAGGAATACCTGAAATTGTTAGAATGGAAGAACTGGTTTAAAGTGATACATCATAAATTTGGTCATGAGGCTGCCTGCAAAACCTGTAGATACCTGCAGATAAACAGAGGCTACCAGGTTTTTCATAATCTTAATAAGTGGTACTGGGACTAACAAATTTGCCGCCTCCATGAGAAAAAGGCAATGTTTTCCTTTAAAATAATTTCTAGGTTTTGGTGGTCGCCTGGCAATTAGGGAAGCGAAATTATGTTAGGAATATCACAGGTTAGAATCCACCAGCCCACAGGTGCCACTGAGGTGCACTGAGCAACTGAAACAGTTCATGCCAGTAGGTCAGCAAATGTTCCTGGAAATGTGCTGCCAACTCACTACAAACAGTTTCAGTATGTTTTTCATGTGATGTTTACTTTTGGTATCCATGGGAAACGTGGATTCAGCTCTGTACAATACAAGTCAATTATCTTAGATGCACTATTATATCCTAGACTTCCCTCTACTAGTCTAACTGGAAAAAAAAAATGCCACGCCTCAACTTCCTGAGGTTGGATTGTATGCACCTGTTATATTAATCATCGCCTAACTTCAGAAGCGCTTGTGGTGTGAGATTTCTACTTGTATTAGTTTCACAGTCATTTTTCTCCTTCAAGGTGAGATTGATGTTTTACTTTTCTATTTCTATTTTCCATTTTGCTTATATTAATATGAGTAAAGATCTTATTGTGTTTTGTTTTTTTTTCAATATTTGCAATTCTTTGTCTTTGTTTAACCAGGACATTCACAGTTAAAATACCACCTTGCTTAACCGCACTAGCAGCAAAAACAAAACACAGTTACAAAGTACATATGTAATATGTAATGTAATGACTAAAATCCACCAACTTTTTTGAGTTGTACTTTTGATTTTTGATTGATTTTGATTTGATTATCACATGCATTTACACACATAATAAGGACAAAAAGGGGCAGTGGTGGCCTAGTGGTTAACGAAGTGGACTTATTTTTCACCTTCGAGAGCAAGAACAGCTTTCTGTTAATGTTTTAATGTCGAGTAGGGCTTTATTCATCCCCCTTGGGGGAAACATACTACGAAATATAGTAACGAAATATAGTAAAAATACCACTTTTAGTCCAGTGCTGACAGAGACATAATGCCATTGTAGACTAGAAATATACATTCAGTAGTAGATGTGTGGAGGTGTGGAGAGACTGGTCTAACAACATTCTGTTTTTTGTAAAAAAAACAACATGGCGTAAAACAAGGGCAATCACATACATCTGTACAGGTACTGTTATTGATTCTAATCATCTATGAAAAATTCATTTATCTGCCAAAAACATTAGCATTAGCTGCTAAATCCCTTCCTTCTTTTTTAAATGTGAGAGTAACAGTTGTATTAATGAGAAGAAAAAAAACACGGATTATGTATTATGGATTATGTTATATTACATGGATTAAATGACTAATACTAGTGATAGAAGTACTACAGTACTAAAGGGCTCTAGGATAATAAGGATTTAGCTCCAGCACATGACAATAACTAATGTGTGTTGTGGATTAGTATACAGAATATAGTTCTACTCACTAAGCAGATCTCTTTTGTCTTTTGTCTCTGCAGAGGTGAGCGAGCTCACACCAAGGCTTTCTGATGATCACTCTGCACCACGTTGCCTTTGGCTTTGCCATAATTCTCAGTATCTTTGTCATTTTTCTGACATATTACAAACCTAATTTCAAGCTCCCTGCTTTGACCTTTTACCAGGAGAGGGTGAACATCTCCTGCCAATGTGCTAACACAAGCTGTCCCTCAGACCTCCAGGTCACACCCACTCCCACTGATGTCAAGAAAAACCAGGTGGACACTAGGCCTGACACCATCGTGTTGCTCTGGATGTGGCCCTTTGGCAGCAAACACCCTCTCAGCTGTGATGAATTTAACATCACAGGATGCCATGTGACCGTTGACAAGTCGGTTTACCATCAAGCCCACGGGGTTCTCTTTCACCACAGAGACATTGGTAACACAGCCATGCCAACAGAGCCACGCCCCTGGTTTCAAAAATGGATCTGGTTTAACATGGAGTCGCCGGGAAACTCTGGTAAAATCCCCAACCTTGATAATTCATTCAACTTGACCAGTGGTTTTCGTCTGGATGCATCTATGCCTATGCCTTATGGGAGTATGGAGCAACTACCATCTGTGAAAGAGTCTTTTGAACTACCAACAAAGACCAGGCTCATCTGTTGGGTTGTGAGCAACTGGCACGAGAGGTTAGAACGAGTCAAGTACTTCACGGAATTGAAACAATATATCAACCTGACACTTTATGGAAGAGCTTTTGGAAAACCCCTAAATGACCACGACTATGAGAACCTGGTGTCTAGCTGTAAATTCTATCTCAGTTTTGAAAACTCTATATACAAAGACTACATTACGGAAAAATTATATCGCCCCATGATGTTAGGCACGTTGCCTGTAGTTCTGGGTCCTCCCAGGGAAAATTATGAGAGGCTTGTCCCTCCTAACTCCTTCATTCACGTCAATGATTTTCCTTCTCCAAAGGAACTGGTGGACAGGCTGCTTTACCTCGACAAAAACGACAATGAGTACCTGAAATACTTTGAGTGGAGAAAATGGTTTACAGTGACAAGGGCAAAGTTTGCTCAGGAAGCCTGCTGCAGGGCATGCGTTTACATACGCAACAACAAAGGCTACCAGGTTTTTGCTAGTATTAACAAATGGTACTGGGGCTGATGCTGCTCAGAAAGGCGAGATGAGAATGTGAAAGAGTCTCACTGAGTGAGTACATAAGGAATTTGAATTAAATGTTTTGGGGCACACAGGGGAAAACGTTGTGTTAGAAACAAATCTGTAACAATGCCTGAGAGTACAGTTAGCTGAAGACAAGGACGACAAATAATGTATGAGGAGTAATTAAGTGTCTATTGGTCACAGCAAGGTGTCGTAAAAACCCGATCAATTTACTGTGAAAAAATTCAAAGTTCAGTTAATTGGTCTGAAACCCAATATTTGTTTTTTTTTTTTTTTTTATTTATCTAAGTGACAGTGGCAGAACGAACCATTTCATTTTAATTTTAATTTTAGTTTTATTACATTTTCCAACTAAAAAAGAGGCGGACTTGCTTTGGAGGCAGCTGTTTAGATTATGTGTGTTTGTCTTGCAAATATATTAAATTATATTAAACTGCCTTTGCCCTAGAGCAGGGGTCGGCAACACGTGACAACCCGCATAAATGCAACACACTATAGTTTTTTATACACAGGATTGTGTATTGGATTGTGATGTAAAATCTCTATAGTGGCGCTGGGATATTTCTAGTTTTTATTTTCATGTTTTCGTCACAGCGATATAATCCACAGGAGCTGTTGGTTTTACAGAGACCTGTTTACAATTAAATTGTTGAATTTGACATCAGGCCATGTTTTGTTGGGCCCTAGTTACTTTTTCTTATGCCAGTTTTATTTTATTCTATATTTTTTGTTTGATGTATTATTGTTGGGTTTTTTTGTATTATCTCCAAGGTCATGTGACAATTAAAGATTCTTGATTCTTCTTGAATATCTTGTCATTTATTAAAGAAACCAGAAACATGAGCTTAAACATTGCTCAAGTTTATCCTCGACTGACAATGATTCAATTTCAGTAAATTATCATGGGGAAAAAATCCAAAGGACATTCAGGGTAAGTTTACTAAAAATAATGCTAACGGTGGGCTGCATGCAAGACTTTCTGTGGTATTTATGATGCATTCCATGCTGTGGCATTAACATAGTATACATAGTAACATAGTATATTTGAAGATCTTCTTCTCTATCCTTTCTTTCTCCAGAGATGAGCAATGTCTTATCTAGGCTGCCAGGTGAGTTCCCTGCGCATGTGTATCCTCATCTGTATCGTAGTGCTGTTGTTTGTTTGCAGTCGTTTTTGTGACGTATTACAAGCCTGATGTTATGGTACCATCTTTAAACTTCTATATGGATGGAGCCAATAACTCTGGTCAGCCTCCACGGGCGACTGAACTCCAGATGAACACTGTTGTCTTGATCTGGATGTGGCCTTTTGACGTTGAGCACGACATCCAGTACCACACATTTAACATCACAGGATGTCGAGTGACAGCTGACAAGTCGGTTTATCATAAAGCCCATGGGGTTCTCTTCCACCACAACGACATCAAAAAGACGACCATGCCAACAGAGCAACGTCCCAGGTTTCAAATGTGGATCTGGTTCAACATGAAATTGCCTGCAAACGTGGCTATGAAAGCTAATAACGCAAAACTGTTTACCCAGCGACTGCTCGGATGGAAATGTTAACCCTAACCATAACCCACAGTGGATATTAGTAAAATGAATGCAGATTGTAAATAAAATAACTCAATGTGTATTCTGTAAATTATGTGATGGCATTTTTAAAGACAGCAGTTTCACAAGTTATGCATTTATTTAGTATGTTTTGGGCTTTTTGGATCGCTGAAAATGAAATTTAAATCAAACAAACAAAAATAACAAGGACAGAACTGAAAATGACTCAACAAACGTTATTTGATGCTAACTTTAATTTTACAAAATATAGTACATTTGATCCTAATTTTCTTCATCTTCTCAAGTATAGTGCACGCAAACGAAATGCCAATAGTAAAACGTTTATTACCATCTAGTGGCCACTATAACATATTGCAGTAACGTTAGAGCACATCGAAATGTAAAAACAATTACGGGTAAACATTGATTAGCTATTTCACAATATTTAAATAATATTTTAATTGGTGGTTTTTGTGTGTGTTTTTTAAACAAAAATGTACGTATAATACTGCAAACTTCTAGCATTTTCTGTCAGGCATTACCTACTTTTGATTGGTTGAAAAACACGTACAGTGAATACCATGTTACAGTTAAAACTTTAAAGTAATGTGAGCTAATAAAGTAACAAGGTATTTTACACTGAAGTTTTTTTTTATTTTATCGACATAAAGATTAAAAAAGTTAGTGTATAATAGATTTATTTTCCACATATAAATTGTATCACGTGAAGCAGAATGGCCCGTACCACGTCAATCTAGTGCGGATAATCAAAATACGGTATGGAATATACGTTTTTTTCATTGCCACTGCTTGGCGTTATATAGATATAGATTCTCTCTCAAAATTGTGAGCTGTTTTTAAATGTTACTAACAGCAAATATTTGGTTACGCGGCTAAAAAAGTATATTCCTTTCAGATGCGACGACCCCCCCTCACCCCGACCGAAATAGTTTCGCCTGTTGTGTCCTCAGAGCCAGCTGGTGAACGAAGGACCTTTAAACAGAAAAACGAACTGTACTCGACGGTGTCGAATCTCCTTTCAGGGTTGAATCAGTTCTAGAGTTCTCTCCCTTTTCAGAGACTTTAATGAGGCAAGTCTCCATTTTATCTGACACTTGTCTTCCTTTAATGACTGTGAATAATTCGTGCTGTTGTTTTTAAGCGTTTTTTTTAGAAAGATATTTGCCTTGCCCTTAAGCGGAAGCTTGCTTACATACAGGCGTCGAAGGAATAGGCTCATGTCGGAGTGTTTTCTGTAACAAAGATTGCAAGAATCATATTCGGTGGGCTTTTTGATTTACGTATTAGTATGTGTAACTTTGCGTACAGAGAAGCTCTCCGCGCAGTGTGGAGTGAACTGCGAACTCAAATGTAATTTACAGTAAGGGTAAAATGCATTTAGATAACTTTCTTCGATTAAATTGGTATATTCGCAGCATCTACCCACATGGAGTTCTTGTTTTGGCCTGTACTCGAGATCACGTGTACCCTCCTCCCTGGCGTGTGTTGGTATTTTTTTATGTACATGTGCACAGCTCATGTAACCAAAGAGTTTCCATGTAGGGATGACAGACAGGAAGGTTCAGCCAGTGGCGAGAGTCCTAGCGCAGTAAGATCCGCCTCCTTGATCCAGTGTTTTGTTTACATTGTGCTGCAGTCGGATATGATCTGAAAAGATCTTTGGTTCTTTGTTTCTTCTGTGACAGCATGTCACCCCTAAGTGGTAGACACGTGTAGGCATATTCACTTTTGAGTAATCTACTATTATACAGAGACTAGAAATTGTTAAATTACTCCTATAAACATGTAACCCTATAACACGTGAAGCCTGTAGTCCTTACTGTAGACATTATTCCTTTTGTCACCCTGCCAGATAATCTCTACAAATTACCCCTCTTTCTTTTGCTGTGACCTAGCTGCCAGGTCTAGCAGATGATGTAATTATTAAGGTCTAAATGGGGGAGGGGTGGAGGGGACACAAGTCGTACACCATACTCACACTCAGGGGCTATCTTTAACCATGAAGAAGAGTGAGGGAGTTTGCCTTCATTTTTGGCAGCAGATAAGTGAGACCAGAGACTGGGGGGTGGGGGTGGGAAGGTTGGCAGGCACAACCAAGTGTCACTTTGTTTGCACTGTTTGTCCTCAATAACGTTAGAACAGCAGACTGTAGACTGTTACATTTTTAAAACCATGTACGAAGTATGAATACTAATTCCTTTAAATTGAAAAATGTAATCTATCTCTTTCTTATCTTGGATTCTTCATGGACCTGTTTAACAGGATAATTTCAACTGTCACTGCGTCCTCTTTTGTCTCATGTTGTCCTGGAGACAATAGCCCAGTACACAGTGTCCTTGTTTAACCTCGAGAGCCATCTTTTTTTGTATAACCCTGGAGTATTTGTTGACAAATTACCTTTGAGCTGTAGGGTAAAAACACCTGAAAGCTGAGTTTCTAATTGTGATAGGTCAATAGGTGTCTGGAAAATATTCTCTTGGAAATGTTGAATCAGTCCCAGACTGGAAAAAATTAAAGCTGTCAATTCAATGTTGGCTAAAAATATCTAAGTATTAGCTAATTTATTACAAAATAGTTTGAAGAATTGCCAAACAACAAATAAGAGCAAGTAAAAGTAACTGAAAAGCTTAGAGTTTACATAAGGAACATAAAGATTAGACAATTTGAAGATTTATTATGGTTTTCAGATGAATTAATTAAATAGATACATAACATTTGATAAAGGTAAAGGTTTAGCACACTGGTAAAGGTTTAAAGTTAATATTCTAATCTGTCAAATGCTGAAGGATTGTAGTTTTTCCCCTTGTAGCTAATAGCTTGTGAAATTGACTGACACACGTGTTGTTTTTTTTCCTAGCAATAAAAGACATTTTTTTCAGCTTAAGTAAACAAAGGTTCACATGTTCTGAATACTCCTAAAACTTTTAATGGTCCCTCATTGGTCAGATAACATACAGTTCTGGTAGAATACAAGTAATGCCCACCATCTGAGAATCTCTGCCGATCTTCTCATAGCTAACATGCCTCTGAACGACAAGCGACTCAACTCAACATCCAGCGGTGAGGACCTGGGCAGTGATGTGGAGTCAACTTCAGAACGCTACGACAGCCTGACCTCGTCCAGTGACCTGGACTGCTCCAGAGAAAGTTTCACCAGTGACTGTTCCAGCAAGCACTGCACTCCCTCTTGTGAGTATAACTGCTGTAGTTTTTCCTAGACGTCCAGGCCCAAAAAATTATATTATTCCTTTTGTTCTGGTGGCCATGTTTGTTGTCCCTCTTTTACAAGTAGAAATCTTTTAAATAAGGCATGGTATATTTTCACAAAACTGGTTTACCATTTGTCCATGATCCAAGGTTGAATCAACAGCCTTAAATGTGTTGATTTACAAGAGAACAAGTGGTAATAAACACAGATCTTAATGGTTTTCCCATTAGGAATACTATCACTATTAATTTTTTTTCTTTTAGCATAGCTTTTAACGTTAATTTGCTACTTTTTTTTTACTAAAAAGAGATTCTGTCTTTCTCATGGTATTCCTGTTAACAGGAACATAGTTAAACTTTACCTAATTTCAAACATTATATCCCATCACATCCATGAAAACTGACAAATATCAATTTTATCTCAACAAAATTGTTAGCCTAATTTGAACAAAGAACTAGGCTTTTCTTGCTCTGTTGGCTTCATAATATAACTAAGGTTAATAGGAACATTACCACCCTTAGAAGTAATTATTACATTTTAAATAGATGTAAACGTTTGACCATAGGCCTATATTTTAAACCAATCAATAAATAAGGTCTAGAACATTAAAATTAAATGTTTGTTTCTCACTGCTTCCATCTTTGTGGCTCATAGCAAGTCCCCCCAAAACACTAACTCTGGATGAGGTCATTAAGTCCGCCAGGGACCTGTCCAGACTCAGTCTGGCCCATGAGATCACCGTGAACCAGAACTTTCAACTCGAGCCCATTGGCCTACCTCAGGAAAGGTAAATAAGATATACATATATGCTTATACCTATGAGCCAAGTTTGATGAAAATAAATAATTTAAATGTATATAAAAACCCTCTAACTGCAATATACTGCAATACTTTGACAGTATTCACAGTGAGCTAATGCATGTTTGTGGTTCTCCTCCTAGTCTAATGAAGTTAATTAGGGATAACGTTCACAAAGCTTTTTGGGACATCCTGGAGTCCGAGCTGAGCGACGATCCACCTGAATATGGACACGCCGTCAGATTATTGGAGGAGATCAGAGAGGTGAACAAATATGAGCCAGCTACTGAATTCATTCTACAAAAACTGCTACTAAAGTTATCAACGAAATCCTTCTCTGACTGAGGTTGAGGAGAAGGATGTGTTTTAGTACCTTAACAAAATCCAGAAAAAACAAGGAACCCACCTACATAGTATTATATTTAGTGGTGATAAGTTACAATAGCTGATGGTAGCTAACTCAAAGGGAATATTTTAAAATAAAAGTAAGATAAAATTACAACTGCCTTAAGCAACAGTTGTAGAGAGAAGGCTTTTAGACTTAAAAGACTAAAACTTTTTAGTTTTGCCACAAACAATATTTCCAGTATGATATTTATATCAAAGTAATTACAACTACAAACAAAGCTGTGCTTGTTGAGCATTATCATGTAAACCTATGAAAATTACCTCAAATGTCAAGACTCAGCTAGTGGGGAATTTTAGTTTGGAATTTTTTTTAAATTGTATATGGATTCAGTTATTCACAAAGTGTCTGGTTTAAAATCACTTGGTTGAAATTTCTTTTTCACAGATCCTCCTGTCATTCCTTAATCCTGGAGCCAATCGAATGAGAACCCAAATCATGGAGGTTCTGGACATGGACCTGATCCGTCAGCAGGCTGACAACGATGCTGTCGACATACAGGGCTTGGCCTCCTACATCATCACCACCATGGGCAAGATGTGTGCACCCGTCCGGGACGAAGACGTCAAGAAACTGCAAGAGAGTACAGAAAATATTGTAAAACTTTTCAGGTAAGTGCCATGAAAAGATATGATTATCAGTGACTGTGACGCTGTCAAATCACAATGTCTGGATTTCTCTTTCATCTTCAGGGAGATTTTCCGCATCCTGGACCTGATGAAAGCAGATATGGTGAACTTTAGGATCGTAAACCTGCGGCCGGTGCTGCAGAGGCAGAGTGTTGAATATGAAAGAGCCACATTCCAGAGCATCCTGGAGAAAACACCAAGTACCCAACATTTTGACCATTCCTAAATGAACAACTAATTTTTATGATTAAATATTGTGTGAATGATCTCTAATTTGAAGTACTTTTTAAATAGTCCTGGCTGTGTTCATAAATGCTGACCTTTTAGTTTTTACTCACTTTTAGCTCAAATAAACAACACATGCTCTAATAATTTTTATTTAATTGGGCAATTAAAAGCCATTTAGATGTTATGTGACTATCATTATCTGACATCAGTAATTGTATTATTACTGTTAATAAAGTATGAACTACTGTACAGTTAAAAGAGCAGCAACTATTTTATTTTTAATGTAAACATAATTGATGTTTTCTGTTTAACATTGAATAACTCTCTGTGATCTCAGTCTGCCTCGTGAATTAGGACCATATGCATATATTACATGCTGAATTCACTGCAACAACTTTTGTTTTTCCAGATGCTTTGAACAACACCACGGCCTGGATTAAGTCAGCACTAGAGGAACTTCAAGCATCCATCCCCTCAGACCGGAGTCAAGGTAAAGACCAGAGGATTGTACCCGGGCCTCTGCAGATACTCGGTGTCGCCTTCCTTCAGATCCTTACATGGGACTACAATAGAAACCCATTGCCTGAGGTAAGGCTGTGGTGAATTTGTATTTGTAAAACATTAGCTTCATTAGCCTGAATGGCTGCATTTGGCAGATCATTGTTAGTTTATGATATAAAATGGAATTGTTACCTTGTTATCAAAAGTAAGGGGCAGGCCCCCTTTAGAGTTGCAAGGGGACAGTAACAAAAATGCAAAAGTCAGGTTGTGGAATGTGTAAAAGCTGGACGGAGATGACCTGCTCTTCAAAAACTCCAATCAAAAAACAAAAAGTAAAAGACAAAGATTTAGATTTACAATAAAGACAATTGTTATTGTTATGAAATCATTAAGAGAGGCCATTGTATCTGGCACTGTTACATAGAAAAGTGTCTGTATAGAGTTGTCAGCTTGTTGATGTGATGAACTGCAGGCTCTTATCCTTTCTCTCTATTTTTTTATCTAATATCTCTTTCATTTCATTCTCCTTCAGACCTGGATAACAGACGAGGTCCGTCTGCGAGAGATCCAGTGGAAGCTGCAGCAGCATCAGGCGCTGACTGAGGTGCTTCTCATTGTCCACAGCACCATCGGTGGACCCATCCAAGGTGTGTCGGCCTTGTCTGAGCGCTTGAAGAGGATGATCACAGTGCTGCTGGATGGGATGCACAGTGGGTCAGTTTCACCTTTTGCTGTGTCTTAAGTCTATGATATGTAACATACTACTGGTTCTTTTGTACTAAAAGCCTGACACGCTTTTTTTTTTATATTCCTATGTAGAGACCTCAACCTAAAGGAGGCACTAGAGGGCATCAGTGCACAGATCTGCTGTGAGCTCAACAAGTCTTTAACTGAGAGAAACTACCCACCACTGACCCCAGCACTTCAAGGGACACTCAAGGGGCAGATCTGCAGCATCACTGAGGAGGACAATCCTATCCGAACATTAGTTGGTAAGTCTGAGAAAAATGATCTTAATATACATGGCTTTTAAACACCGGGGGGTTTTTTCAAATGTTTTTCATTCTTTAAATGTTTCTGCAGAGGACCGTGTGCAGCAGTACTTCGTGGCACTCATCTGTGATCCTAAACCCCAGGCCAAACTTGAACAGGTACCAGCTGGCCTGACAGCCATCAAATCTGAACTGGCAGTGATTGGAGCCAGGTATATCAGCCTGGTCAACTACAACAAAGCCGTGTACGGACCTTTCTACGCAGATATTATCAGGAAGCTGCTCTTCAACAGCCATCCTCCTGCAGGAAGCTCAACAGAGAGCATGGCACAGGAGTCCCTTTCCTCTGACTGAATACAAACTCTGGCTCGTTCAGTCTGAGAAATCCTTTTAGCCCACAAGATGGAGCTGAAGATAAATAATAGACAAGTATGAATCCTCTTCTGATCAGCCAGTGTTCTCCAACAGTTGGAGTTAGCTTGTTGTGTTATTGATTTAGTTTATATCACCACATTCAGCAGTGGAGGTACTGCTTCATTGAGGGGCAGGTCATAAAATTTGAGTCATGTTATAGTAATAAATGTTATTAGATATGAACGTTCATATGTGAACCCTGCAGCCATGTTTGTTTTTGTAAAGTCAAACTGCTGATATACATAAAGGGAGATAAACAAGGGCAGGGCTATAAGTGATGCTCCAGTGAGCTTTATGAAGCAAAGAGGAATCAATTTTTTAAAAAATGTAAGAAATAGCAGTGAAACGTTGGTCTTTGATGACATAATAATGTAGAACCAAAAAGCCCTTTTTATTGTCTCCACTATTTAATCTAGTTTCATAGCAGATCTTTTTTAGTTCCTAACAATCACTGGTCAACACTGAAGTCACTTTGGAAACATTAACAAAATGTAGCCTCACATAAATGATACACTTTCATATTTGGCACTGTACACATGAGTGTATTACAACTCAATTTTAGAATATTTTATATGATTAGTTAATAGTTAAAACTGTAACTAGTTGTTTCAAATGGTCAACCTTTTTAATCCTAAAATATACTCTTTCTTACATATTTGTGTACTGGTCAAATTAGTGTCTTGTTTTTCATCATTCCGTATGTGAGTTGTTAGACAATGAACAACATTGTCATTGGAAAACTTTTGGTGCAACTGGAATTTTGCAAAACACATGACTTCAGTTATGAACAGTGCATGTGCAAAATAATCAGGATAAATAAACATAATTCTAATGCGATTAATGACAGTTTGACAGTCTGCATGTGTACTTTCTGTAGAAATATTCATATTATTGGTTTTATCTTGTACACATTTACTTACATTCGCTAATGTGATTTACTATGTTTTTGCTTATATTTTAGTTTTTCTTTTGGTACTGTGGTTGTTATAGTGTTACAATGCTGACAGTTTAAAAAATAACTTGCAATTTAAAGGCGCTTTACTCTGAGTGATTTCTTCAAAGCAACTCAAAGATAAATAAATGTGTTTATATTGTTCACGTTTACACAATGTTGCAAAAAAAATACAACTATTTAAAACACAACATTCTTTTCTTTTTTAATGTTTTTATGTATAAATACTTATTTCTTGTTAACAGGCTTTTAGCTGAAATGTGACAAATTGTATGATAGTTATACATGTTATGAGTTGATCACCAAAAAAGGATTAGAAAAGCTAACTAAATTTACAAACACTAAAAGCACAATGCTTAATGTCAATAGAAAGAAAAAAAATATGATCTAGAAATGGTTTAAATATATTACATTTGGCAAATACTTGCAAAGAAAGTAGACATAGATAGGACTTTCCAAGAAATAGCAAAACGATTAAACCAGAGAGGACCTGAAGTTGATTAGATTAGATCAGAAACTGTTGTTTTGCCTCAACAAAAGGGTCAAGGTGGAATAGACATCTTTATTGTGCCTACAAAGGCACAATAAAGATGCAATGAAACAAATGCAAATGTGAAATATAGTCATAAATACAATATACAAATAATAAATAACAGAAATGTATATAAAATACTTAAACAATATATGAAGATGATTTGTGACGTTCAAGCATAAAATATCACAACATTACTCTGAACTAAAATCCTACACTGTCTCTAGGCAGTTACAGCTACATTAAAGTACTGTGGAAATCTGGCGACTGCATTATTGACATACAAAAAGAGACAGTCTTTTGAGTTTTTCTACAGTTAAAGTGTTCTACAATAAAATATATTTAAAACGGTTAATTATTGTTGAATACAAGACTTTATTCTAATTATTTATAACTAGCATTAACTTAAGGAATTTCAAAACAGTGTGTGTCTTGTACGAGGTTTTTGCAGTCCTTGAATGCAGCATCGCTTTTGCCCAGTTACAGCTTCTGTAAGCGGGTGAGTTCATTTGTCACGTGGCTCAGATCTCGCACGTCGTTGGTCGCCTAACACCGGGGTAGTTGTTTTTGTTGAGAACCAGGAAGCGTTCTTTTTGTCATTCGGGCGTGTAGCATAACGTAAATATTAAAAAAAAGTAGTGGCGTGTCCCGTTAGAATACTTTTAAACCCAGTCTCGCCCGCTGACACGATTCGAGTCAACTGAACTGAAGGGAGAGACTTGTAAGTAGCATTTCTACGGTTTCTTCCTTTGTCTGTACGACAGAACTTGTCTAGACAAGTACTGAAAATGAGCACCAAAAGTATTTCGGCCTGGTGTAAGACAGAATAAGAAGAATATAGGAACCAATAGGAGGTAACAAGCTATACCTAGTATCTAATATTTATAAAATTTGATAAACATGTTTCGAAGATAATTAACGTGCCTATGTCTATGCTTACTTGTAGCTGTTTCTATGTTGTTTTATAGTTCGGAATAAACAGTGAGCCATTTGTGCCATGTTAGTTGTTAACTTTTCGGGGTAAATTCTAGCTATGTCTGTGGTTTGTTTTTGTGGTATTAAGGTATTTCTATGGTAAATTTAAGTAACGACCTTGGCTAACATTTTTTATTTCCTTGTTTGTTTATCGTATTGCAATCTCCTATCTTTTGTATGATAACCTGTCTGTTAATGCAGGGTTCATGCTTGACACTTGTTAATTTTGCTAACTTGTAGCTCCTTTTTTGGCTCCCTTACAGCTACAAACATGAAGGGACATCCCTGTCTTTTTTTGCCCAACTTCGAGCTTTTCCTAGATCAAATTTAAGCATCATTTTTGGCTAATATGTAGCCATTTTTGTTTTCTTTATAGTACTGGATGGTTGGTACTTCTTCGCAGAAATGGCGCTGGATGAAGCATCTCGCAGCTGTCTGTTGCGCTTCCGTCACAGACTGGAACAGGATATCAAGCCCTCATATCTTATGGATCACATGATCAGTGATGGTGTGATCAGTGTAGATGAGGAGGAAAAAGTCAGGATACAGGTGAGTTTTTGGTAGTGCGTTTGAGAATCATAAAAGCAGCTAGATACTTTTTTAAAAAAAATTCTTCTATTTCTCTCTCCATTCAGCCAACCAGAAAAGACCAGGCTGCTTCTCTGATCGAGCTTCTCCTGAGGAAAGACAACTGTGCCTTCATCTCGTTCTATAATGCTCTGGTCAAAGAGGCATATGACGATTTAGCCAGGTTGCTGTATGACAACCTTCCACAGATTTCCTCCAATGGTTATGAAAAGCTGTCTGATGAGAACACGTCCTATGGTGAGGAAGTAGAGACAATTGTTTGAACTGTCACTTCTGTGGGTGTGAAAATGTAAGGCCATTTTCAGGTATGACGTCTGGACAGTAAGATGTGCAAACTCATCCTATAATACCCAGGAGGCACCTTAAATAGATTAGTTTAGTGCATATCAAGTATTTTTGTTATGCATAGATCTCAACATACTAGATAAGTTGTTTATATGTTTTGGATACTGTACATATGTAAAAAAATAAAACAGACTCAGAAATGAATTCTTATCAAAAAGATTACCATATAATGATCAAAATGTTTGACAATGCATTAAAATATATATACAGTGACCTCATTCAAACTGCTTTTGTGCAGTTATTAGATCTCCTTCTAGAAAACTAGCAGAGAATGTTCACACCATGTCTTTTGATTCTTTTGGAAAGTTGCATTGTTTATTTTTCAAGTTTTATGCACTTTGTTCAACAGTTCAAATGCTGCTAAGTGAAGGTGGTGTGCCTCAGAGACCCGTAGTGTTTGTCAGCCGACCAGAGCTTTTGAACCGGCTTAGAGAGAAACTTTATCGTTTGAAGGAAGATTCAGGCTGGGTCACTGTTTTTGGGATGGCAGGCTCAGGAAAATCTGTTCTGGCTGCCGAGGCTGTTCGACACCAAGACCTCCTTGGTGGTGAGTCAGCACTGACCCAAAAATGTCCAATCATTTGGCAGATATTATTGAAGCACTCTCAAACACAGCAGTTTCATGTACAGCTCATATACTTTTTCTCCCTTTGCAGATTGCTTTCCTGGTGGTGTCCACTGGTTGTCCATTGGCCAGTTGGAGAAACCTGACCTTTTGCTAAAGATCCAGTCATTATGTTTCCGTCTGGAGCAGAATCTGCATTCCCACTCTGCCCATCGTTGTCCAAACTCTTTAGATGAGGCCAAGGAGCGTCTGCGCTTCCTCATGCTCCGCAGATATCCGAGGTGGTGGCACTTTCATACTACATACTGATGATGACACCATGTACTTATTATCTTTGGTCAACAGGCCTACAGACACAGTTACAGATTTCTGACCACTTCTCTGTTTTTGCTCTGGTTTATTAGATCTCTGCTGATGTTAGATGACGTCTGGGACAGCTCAGTGCTTAAAGTCTTTGACATCCACTGTCGCATTCTCCTGACCACCAGAAATAGAGGCCTCACCGATTCCGTTAGTGGTATGCACAACATTGTTTCCCGTGCTCAAAAAAAAGTTAAAGGATTGATAAAATCAACCTGACGTTACATTGTGTCTTAGGGGCCAAGTATGAGGTTGAAGTTGAGAGTGGTCTGGAGGAAAGCAAGGCACTGGAAATACTGGGACTGTACACTGACATCCAACCTCATGGACTGCCTGAGGAGGCTCGGCGCATCGTCGTAGAGTGTAAAGGTCTGTCAACTCAAACTCATCCATTTGTAACATTGAAGCTTGAAGGTTTATAGGACGTTATTGTCTCACACTCTCAGGTTCCCCCCTGGTGGTGTCGCTGATCGGGGCTCTGCTTAAGGATAAACCAAACCGCTGGCAGTATTACCTACGCCAGCTTCAGCAGAAGCAGTTTAAGCGAATACGTAAGTCCTCCTCCTATGATTACGACGCCCTGGACCAGGCCATGGCTGCGAGCATTGAGGTGCTGCCTGAGGAACATCAAGAGCTTTACAAGTATCTGACTGTGTTTGAGAAGGACATCAAAATTCCAGCTAAGGTTTGTAGTCCAAGTCACGATCTCCTCAAATGTTACACTTAATTTCCACTGTCTTCAGAAATACAGAATGACAGTGTCACTTGTTTTAGGTTCTGTCAGTTCTGTGGGACCTGGAGGAGGAGGAGGTGGAGGACATCCTCCAGGGGTTTGTTGACAAATCCCTGCTTTTTGTGGACAATAACAACAAACCCTGTCTGTATTACCTCCATGACCTTCAGCTGGACTTTCTGGTGGAGCAGAATCGCAACCAGCTAGAGGTGGGATTTTGTTGATAGAGCTCATATACAATAGCCTGTTTATAATAGAAATGCACCTATACCAAAACTAGTATCAGTATGAGGCCAGATGTTGCATTCAAATAGTCGTACACAAATATTAATAATAATGGGTACTATCTCCTCAACGTCAATTATTAACATAATTTACTTTTATATTTTTTTCAAAATCTTATTTTATCATTAATTATATTAACATTTTGTCTAATGTGACGACAGAGTCAGTTTGAAGACCTTTTGTTTTTTTTGGATTGAAAATATCCGTCTTTTCATAAAAGAAAATAAAACTGACTGTAATTTTTTCCTGCTTGGTGTCCTTACTGTGGTTTGAGTTGAGCTCATACCAACACGCTGTAGGCGAGTATGCACATAAATATACTCATACTGCATAAAAGGCATCAAAACAACTCTAGCTTTCTGCTAACAGACAACTGGTTTATGTCCAACACTTTCACTTCAGAGCCTTCACACTAAGATGGTGCGTCAGTACCAGCAGCACTACAGAGATGGTCCGCCGATCTCCAAAGACAAAGATTGTCTTTACTGGATTAGGTTTTTGACCTACCACATGGCTAAAGCTAGCCTTTCTCAGGTAAGAGACGTTTGCACAGGTGGCCATCAGACATTCTAGTAGTTCTTTAGCTACTCATGTTGATTTGGTTAAAAACTAAAAGCTGCTTTTTCTCTTTTGGTCTGATTCTACCTCTGCAGGAACTCTATTCACTAATGTTTTCTCTGGACTGGGTTTGCACCAAGGCCCAGATAATGGGTCCAGCCCACCTCATCAATGACTACATGGAGTACGGACCAAGTTTAGACAAAGAGGTCAGCACATGTCTTCAGTTAGGTTGTTCTGTTTAAGATGGGTGCATTTGCTGTGTGTATCTGTGTGTGTGTGTGTGTGTGTGTATATATGTATGTATATATATATATATATATGTATATATGTATATGTATATATATATATATATACACACACAGTATGTGTTTCTGTACATATATAAGAAATGTAATGCTTTCCATCCTCGTAGAACGATGGCGTGCGTAGTCATTTCCAAGAGTTCCTGTCCCTAAATGGCCACCAGCTGGAGCAGCGTCCCTTTCCAGATGTGGTTCAACTGGCATTGTCTGAGCCTCATACTTCAGATGTTTATAGACAGGCCCTAGTGCAGGCACTGGACAGAGCAAACAGAGGGAAACTCTACTTTGACTGGTTGTACGTAAAACCAAAACAATGTTATACTGTCTATAGTGTGTGAAAAAAACATTCTAATGTTATTCTTGTGTGTTTTTGTCTAGGAATAAGAACAGCGTAGAGAATCTGTCTCTCCTGGTGATCCACCCACACCAGGGCTCCATCAACTCAGCCTGCTTCTCCAATGATGGAACCAAGATCGCCACTTGTGGAGCCAGTAAGACACTCAAGGTATCAAAGCAGCTATTGTTTTGGGAATTGCACTATTTAGTTTTAATTGTGTCAAACTAGTGGAAAATACTAAAAGAAAGTAACTTTAAAACAAGTTTAAATGCCCTGGATTGAAACGTAAAAACCTTAACAGTCATGTGCAGTACAACTATAATAGTCCTGTCTTTGTTGTCAGGTGTTTAGAAGCACCACAGGTGAGAAGCTCACGGAGATCCAGGCCCACGATGACGAGGTTCTCTGTTGTGCCTTCTCCCCTGACGATTGTCTCATCGCCACCTGCTCTAGTGACCGGAAAGTTAAGGTAAAGTCACGACCAAAAACCTCATTTAAACCCAACTTAGGTGTAAAATACATTAACAAATATAATTACTTTTGCTAGATTTGGAATTTGGATCGTGATATGCTGCTGAGGGTCTTCTCAGAGGAGCATGAAGAGCAGATCAACCATTGTCAGTTCACAAACCTGAGGAGACAAGTCCTCCTGGCTACATGCTCCAATGACAAGTTCTTAAATGTGAAGGTGAGTGACTCTGTTGGTGCTGCAAAAAGTCTTCTTAAAGAACAGCTCCGACATAAAGAAATGTCCATGGTGGAATCCCAATCTCACCTGATAACTGCTGGATTTAAACCCTTGTCGTTCTTCTTCTCTTCCTGTAGCTGTGGAATCTGAACAAACCCACTTGCCAAAATACCTTGTTCAGCCACTTGGAGCCAGTCAATCACTGTTGTTTTTCACCAAACGACACATATTTGTCTACATCCTCCAACGATGGCACCGTCAAGGTCAGCATCTGATATTCATAAAGCTCACTTTTTTATGTGTACCTCATTTACAAGTTCACAAAAAAGGAAAATAAATGTGCACATATTCAGATCCCATTAACAAGTGTTGTCTAGGGTGTATTTAAATTAATGTTTCCTGTACCAATGCAAACAAATAAGAGCTGCAAAAATATTCTTACTTTTATTCTATAAAAATCCAATTGTCAATAGTAACATAATTGTTTTAGTTTTATACAAATAATAATAATTAATAATGAAAAAAACACTTCAACAAAGTTCAACATGACCATTCTTGGGTCAGACATTTCCAGATGATTTACATAAAGGTTAATTACATTTACAAGGATAATGTTACACAACCTTCAATTTAAGCAACCCAAAAATTATATCCAGTCTTTAACAATGGTCCTAAACTACATCACAGATGTTTCAGATACTCACCACACAATATTTTTGTCGTCTCTGACGGGATATCTGTGTGTGCTGTAGCTGTTTCAGGTGTCATCTGCCAATGTGTGGAAGACCATCAATGTGAGCAGCATGTTCTCAGAGAGTGACGAGACAGTCCCGGTTAAGTGCAGCACCTGGACAGGAGACGGCAAACGAATAGCATGTGCAGCCAGAAACGCAGTTTTGGTGAGTGTTTTAGAATAAAAACAACACATGGGTTTGGTCCATGTGACCCTGCAAAAGAATAAGCAGTAGATGATGGATCTATTGATGATGGATGAATTATTGATCAGTGACTTAGCTTATTGACTTTGTATCTCTCATGGCAGCACTGACATGATGTCTATTTTTTATATTATATATATATATATAATAGATATGTAGGTATGTATGTATGCATACAGTTTAGTTTGCTGTTCTTTTTTTTGTTCTCAGTTGTTTGATGTGGAGACGTCAGACATGTTGTTAGAGATCAAAACCAACCGTCTCAGCACAGTCCAGTACTGTCACGCCTGTCCCACTAGTAACCTGTTGGCCATCGCTTTCTCCAACTATGGTGTGGAGGTAAAACACATTTTCTTGCTGATATAAGTAGAAACAACCTTTGTCTACTGTGTAGTTTATGTAGTTATGTAGTGTTTTTTTTACTTGCAGCTGTGGGACCTCGTGGCTAACAAAAAGATGGCCGACTGCAGTGGACACCTGAGTTGGGTCCAGAGAGTTCAGTTCTCTCTGGATGGCTCACAGCTGCTCTCCTGCTCAGATGACCAGACCGTCAGGGTGAGATACAGATAAATCCTACTATCTTTGGCCTCACACAAATGTGGCTTCAAAGACGATCGGTTCCTCTTCTGAATTAAAACACTCTTGTTTTTTTTCCTTGAAGCTATGGGAGACTAAGAAAGTTCACACCACTTCTGCCGTCTGCCTGAAGAGAGATTCTGATGTCGTTTTCAATGATGGAGAGGTCGTAGTTTCTGCTGCAGACAACTGCAACAGGCTACAGGTGACAGAATTATATATGAAAATAATGAAACAATTGGTTTTTAAGTAGGTTTAAAAAAAAACTTATATCAATCAAATTCTGAAGTAATAAAGCTGAATCACGTGCGCTGTTTCAGGTACGTGAGGGTCCATCAGGATCGCTGCTGTTCCAGTCGGAAGAAAAGTCGTCCAGGATCAGGTGTACTTGTCTGTGCAGGCAGCCATTTGTTGTGGCTCTGGGCCAAGAAAATGGAACTGTACAGGTAGAAAACAAAAATTGTTGAAACACAATATTTCTGCTTTCTCTTTAATCAGCTGGTCTATTACTGAGTGCCAAGTTTGAACTTGGTCTGATTTTGGAAGTTGGATACATTTTTGTGACCCTAAACTTGAAAAATGTTAGTGTTTGCAGTAATGTTTCAATGAAATATGTCAGATGTTGGAACCATGTATTTTTTTAGGTTTTAGATTATTCAGTCTTCATGAACTATGTTGTGGCTGCTGTGTGTTTGTGAATGCCCTCCCTCATGCTTGCTGGCCTTAGTTCCCTGACCCATCTATTCTCTGACAGGTAAAACTCTGTACGAAAGAGACCGGATGTAATTAAATTAGCAAAATAGAAGCATTATCTTAGTCTAGGTCGAGAGAAATATTTAAAAGGATTGTTCTTGTTGTGCCCTATGTGTACGCCAGAGGGAGCTCTGTTTCTGCATCTGTTGGATCGTCGTTCCACTGCGGTTTGCTGCAGCAGTGTCATTTCCTTCTTACTCACCTGGTTGTGTCTACCAGGGGCTTAGAGAAGAAATTAAAATACTAATAATTCATGAGCTTTAATCCAGATCAAACTCACGTCTGTTTGTGTCTGAGGAAACACTTTTGGCCAAAACTGCAAAGTGCTGCAATGTTTGTTAAAGATAAATTGAGAGTCTCAAAAGTGCTGCAATGTTTGTTAAAGATAATAAGATCAAACCTTTTTTTTTTACATTGCGTATGTTAAGCTTGTTCAGGGCTTTCATCTGCCATTTCTCCTTGTGCTTCTCAGATTCCTGACGTTGAGTCACACATTTTTCTAAATAAAAATGAAGCAGGGATAGATATGTATATCTGTGGAGCATCCTTACAGAAACTGGTTTTTTATGCAGACACAGCAAATCCCGAGGCTTCTAATAGCAAAGCTGTTTTGTTCACTAACCCCCCCATGAACGTCTGCAGTGCTGTCAGATCCTCATCAGACCATCGCAGGCTGCAGAGGGCATTCAGAACTTTAGACTCTCTCCACCAGTTCCTACTTTTTGATGTTCCTATCAGCGTCTAACCAGCAGTCTCTCCTCACCTTCTTACTTCCACAAAGTACAGCTTCTTTTCTTTCAGGAAACCTTCTGGGACATCTTTGCAAACTCAGCTCTATTTTTAAGGCCTGTGTAACGAGATGCTCCAGATTTTTGTAGTCACATTAACGTATGTATGTGAAACATTGTTATTGTTCAGAGATCCTTCTGAAAGTATCTCTACAAGAGCAGTTTTCTTATTGGTTAAAAACCTGCTCACAAGTCATTAACAATGAATCCAACAAGTGATGTAAGTGGGTCAAAAAATACTGACTTGGTTTATGATTTTATATATATATATGCTGCACACAGTTCCCTTTAAGGTTTAAGATGTCGATGGATGGATGGTGTTCTGTGATGCTGATGAGTGCTGAAGACCAAACTTGAATAGTTTGGTAATAGAGCAGTTTGTGGTGGTAACGTTTGTTTTTTGTCATGCAGGTGTTGGAGTTGGCCTCAGGAAAGCCTCTGGCCACTCTGCAGGGACACACCAAGACAGTTCTTCACTGCAAGTTCATCCACGATGGCCAAACCCTCATCACATCGTCGGAGGACACCACCATCAGGGTCTGTAGCTCGATTCTTCCCTCTTCTCATCTAATCCATGGCCCGTTCTTTGACCTCCTTCCCTCGCCCCGCCTCCTGTTTCCCTCTTTCCTCCTCTTATCTCAATCATTTCTCACCTAGGGTAAAACTGTCTTCTCCATTAGGTTTCTCATGCTTATGGCACTGCGATTTCTTTGTAGTCTCTTCCTCTACCTGTTACATCCCAGTGTTTTTCTTCTCTTCATTTCCCCAACTTCTGTTTCCTCATCTTCTTTTTCCCTCTCGTTGCCTTTGGCTACACTTCTTATCTCTCCCTTCTCCTCCCTCACTGGTGTTGGTTGTGTGCAACTCCATCTTGTGTATGTGTGTGTGTTTGTATGTGTGCGTGTATTTGTGTGTGTGTATTTTCGGCCGTTACCATTTCCCAACTCCTCACCTGTCATGCTCTAGTGCTCATTCCCCCTTTATCTTCTCCTATCCCACCTCCTCCTCCTCTTCCTCCCTCATCCTTTCTTCTTACTGATGGACCTGTCCACTGCAGCACGTCCTTCTCTCTGCCTTCCTCTCTCTATTTTTCCCCCCCCGACTTATCCGTATTCACACTGCAGCTGCCTGCAGCATCGCTTTCTCTGGACCGTCCGCTGCACATTCACATTCACCCGTCTTGCAGATTTATGTTGTTTGACATCTGCTGGCCTGATAATGAAAGTGTGTTATCTATAGATGTCAGTGCAGACACAAAGTGAATGTAAAATGATCTAATGGCACTGGGACGTGGGGGCGGTGATGGATTCTAACCTTTGGACCAGTGACAGATTTTATTGAGAAGGAGAAAAAGGTGCACCCAACAAACCTGGAGCCTGATAAGAGGCGTCCGGCTGAACTCCCGTCTTCATTCATTTGCATACTGACATGATATAAGCTCAAGGTTGACAGATGTACGGGTCCATCGTTTGCATTAGCTTAACCCAAGTAGATTCAGGTTGCCAGAAAATGGAAAAATAATATTTTGCACTACCTGGATCTGAGCAGTATCATGCAGTTGTTTTTCTGCCCTGACAGCCCCAGTATGTACTGTACAGTACATGGCTGCAGTGCAGCATCTATGGCTCCCTGTCATGTGATCAGTGGATGTTGTGTGGCTGTAACAAAGAAAGCCGACTTTTGATTTTTTTTTCTCTACTTAGATGTCATGTGTTCAATAAAATCTTAGGCATCACTGATGTGGTAAGACATGTTAAGCAGTCACCCCCCCCCTAAGTGAAGTCATTGTTTAGCTAATAGAAGTTATATGGTGCCATTGTCACATATTTTGCCAAATTTAAATCAAGGTTGATTGATGGAAATTTACAGGAATCCATGGGAATAAATGAGAATCAACCTGGAATATAAAATGATGAGGTTGGCTCTTTGTTGGAATTTTTAATAATTCATAGGGAACAATATATCTTGGCATAATCTGGACCAAGGATCTTCACATATGTTCAGGCTTGACCACCAGATTCTATACTCTGCCTTTCATATGATGCTTTTCTGTACCTGCTGGACTTGTCAATTCCTACAAAACTGATTCTCTCTCTCTCTCTTCGTTCTCGTTGAGCGAAGGAAGTCACAGTTATTTTCCTGTTTCCCAAAAAAGAAAAGAAAAAGAAATTCAGATTAATTTGTCTTGCTGTGTCCTGCCAGCAATAGCACTCTGTGAATTGGGACCGAGACCACACTTTGGGAAGTGCTGCTGTAATCTATATTATAGGTTGTTCTGCAGAATATTTTAAATTAGTGACAAGATTAGATCATGGCCGACACAACTGTATTATTAGCGCCATTTGCAGGAAAGGGCGAGAGTTGACGTAGGTTGACCTTAAGTTAACAAATACTTTACTGTTAGTCTGTGTGCAGGTTGTAAACCAAGCTCCTCCTTGGTTGCGTTATGATTATATATACAGATCCTTTCCAAAAAATTTTATGATTTTATATATATATATGCTGCACACAGTTCCCTTTAAGGTTTAAGATGTCGATGGATGGATGGTGTTCTGTGATGCTGATGAGTGCTGAAGACCAAACTTGAATAGTTTGGTAATAGAGCAGTTTGTGGTGGTAACGTTTGTTTTTTGTCATGCAGGTGTTGGAGTTGGCCTCAGGAAAGCCTCTGGCCACTCTGCAGGGACACACCAAGACAGTTCTTCACTGCAAGTTCATCCACGATGGCCAAACCCTCATCACATCGTCGGAGGACACCACCATCAGGGTCTGTAGCTCGATTCTTCCCTCTTCTCATCTAATCCATGGCCCGTTCTTTGACCTCCTTCCCTCGCCCCGCCTCCTGTTTCCCTCTTTCCTCCTCTTATCTCAATCATTTCTCACCTAGGGTAAAACTGTCTTCTCCATTAGGTTTCTCATGCTTATGGCACTGCGATTTCTTTGTAGTCTCTTCCTCTACCTGTTACATCCCAGTGTTTTTCTTCTCTTCATTTCCCCAACTTCTGTTTCCTCATCTTCTTTTTCCCTCTCGTTGCCTTTGGCTACACTTCTTATCTCTCCCTTCTCCTCCCTCACTGGTGTTGGTTGTGTGCAACTCCATCTTGTGTATGTGTGTGTGTTTGTATGTGTGCGTGTATTTGTGTGTGTGTATTTTCGGCCGTTACCATTTCCCAACTCCTCACCTGTCATGCTCTAGTGCTCATTCCCCCTTTATCTTCTCCTATCCCACCTCCTCCTCCTCTTCCTCCCTCATCCTTTCTTCTTACTGATGGACCTGTCCACTGCAGCACGTCCTTCTCTCTGCCTTCCTCTCTCTATTTTTCCCCCCCCGACTTATCCGTATTCACACTGCAGCTGCCTGCAGCATCGCTTTCTCTGGACCGTCCGCTGCACATTCACATTCACCCGTCTTGCAGATTTATGTTGTTTGACATCTGCTGGCCTGATAATGAAAGTGTGTTATCTATAGATGTCAGTGCAGACACAAAGTGAATGTAAAATGATCTAATGGCACTGGGACGTGGGGGCGGTGATGGATTCTAACCTTTGGACCAGTGACAGATTTTATTGAGAAGGAGAAAAAGGTGCACACAACAAACCTGGAGCCTGATAAGAGGCGTCCGGCTGAACTCCCGTCTTCATTCATTTGCATACTGACATGATATAAGCTCAAGGTTGACAGATGTACGGGTCCATCGTTTGCATTAGCTTAACCCAAGTAGATTCAGGTTGCCAGAAAATGGAAAAATAATATTTTGCACTACCTGGATCTGAGCAGTATCATGCAGTTGTTTTTCTGCCCTGACAGCCCCAGTATGTACTGTACACTACATGGCTGCAGTGCAGCATCTATGGCTCCCTGTCATGTGATCAGTGGATGTTGTGTGGCTGTAACAAAGAAAGCCGACTTTTGATTTTTTTTTCTCTACTTAGATGTCATGTGTTCAATAAAATCTTAGGCATCACTGATGTGGTAAGAAATGTTAAGCAGTAGCAGTTTATAAGTGAAGTACATGTTAAGCAGTCACCCCCCCCCTAAGTGAAGTCATTGTTTAGCTAATAGAAGTTATATGGTGCCAAATTCTTTAGTCATGCTAATAGAAGTTATATGGTGCCATTGTCACATATTTTGCCAAATTTAAATCAAGGTTGATTGATGGAAATTTACAGGAATCCATGGGAATAAATGAGAATCAACCTGGAATATAAAATGATGAGGTTGGCTCTTTGTTGGAATTTTTAACAATTCATAGGTAACAATATATCTTGGCATAATCTGGACCAAGGATCTTCACATATGTTCAGGCTTGACCACCAGATTCTATACTCTGCCTTTCATATGATGCTTTTCTGTACCTGCTGGACTTGTCAATTCCTACAAAACTGATTCTCTCTCTCTCTCTTCGTTCTCGTTGAGCGAAGGAAGTCACAGTTATTTTCCGGTTTCCCAAAAAAGAAAAGAAAAAGAAATTCAGATTAATTTGTCTTGCTGTGTCCTGCCAGCAATAGCACTCTGTGAATTGGGACCGAGACCACACTTTGGGAAGTGCTGCTGTAATCTATATTATAGGTTGTTCTGCAGAATATTTTAAATTAGTGACAAGATTAGATCATGGCCAACACAACTGTATTATTAGCGCCATTTGCAGGAAAGGGCGAGAGTTGACGTAGGTTGACCTTAAGTTAACAAATACTTTACTGTTAGTCTGTGTTCTAATTTTCTCATGTCCGTCTCTCCTGGGTCTTATGAAGGTGTGGGCGTGGCCGTCTGGAGAGTGTAAAGTACTTCGGGGTCACAAAGAACAAGTCCGATGCTTCTCACTTCTCTCCAACTCAGCATCTGAGTCCCGACTCCTGTCCTGGTCGTACGATGGTACCGTTAAGGTGACTGTGGTCCTGTGACACACTTAACCATTTACAGTCAGTTTTCAGCAGCAGCATTATCGTAAACATTAAATATTCAGCACCGTCTCATTCCTCGCTCTTAGGTGTGGGACATAAAAAGTGGAGAGACAATGCGGGACATCGACGCTCATGTGGGAGCCATTCTGTCCTGTCATGTCTCGCCAGACGGCTGCTTTTTTGCCACTGCCTCTGCTGACAAGACTGTGAAGGTTAGTCACATTTACACACACACACACTCGAGTCAACACATGTCTGTTACGCTGCCGGCAACATTTTGACCTATTACACATTAGCATCTTCCCTCCAGACTTGTTGTTTTCAGCACATAGGCTCATAGTCTGCCAGTGATATTAGAGGCTGAAAAGTTTGTGCAGCAGTGCAGTTGAAGGACCAGAGGGACTTGACTCAGGTCTGGGGATTCAGATACAGGTCAACGCTGCCCTGCTACGCTCGCGCTGGACTTGTATTTACTCAAAGCAAATTGAAGTCAGTGGACATTCTGAACCACTGCCTTCCTGTCAAGGTGTAATTTTGGACAGACCGCATTTTACCAACACTGCTGCACTCGACTTTGGCCTGACTTTGACTGACTTTATAAACTGAATGCTGCAGAATATTAAAAAAAAAAAAAAACTCAACCCCCACGGAGAAGGGAACAAAGGAACAGGACATGCTGAACATATTCAGAACTGTCTCTCTTTTTGTGCCTCTGTTAAATATTTCTACTCTGAATGAAAGGACATAAACTGTGTCCTCAACTATTCTTGGATCATAAATGACTGTGGATTCGTGGTTAGATTAAAACATCTCTTAGCTTCCACTCATGACTGATGACTGGTGGCTTAGTAGAGTCCAGAAGCGAGGCTGTTTCTCAGTCATTGGTTCACACAGGAATCTGGGTTTAGTCCACACTTTCAGGCAAAATAATAATTAAGCTGTGTGTGTAATCTTTTTTTCAGGTCCCCATTAGGTTGAGGTTTAAGATTTGCCAGTTGATGATCACTGGGTCAGGGAATGCATTATGTCTACGTGTATGTGTAGTTCTGACAGTTTGTGAAAACCAGAAGGTGTGTGACATAGTCATAGTCAAAGTCCTTGTTTTACAAATTAAAATATTTTGTAATATGAAACAAACCTCAAGATGTTTTTTTTTATGTAAGTGAAGAGTTTAAACCAGAATCCATGAATGTTCTTGTTGGAAAAAAAACCCCTTTGCAGTTCTGCTTATTTCCTTTCCTCCATTTCTTTCGCCTGGCCTTTAAATGAATGGTAGTTTCTGTGTACAAGTGTCTAATTATGAGCCATGTTATTTTCTGTGCAGCACAGGAAGCAACTAGAGCAAGGAAGAAGAAGAGGAAGGGGGTGAGGAAGGTGGGGGGAGAAAAAAATGTGAAAAGAAACAATGAACACAGAAGAAAGGGATCAAAAAAATAAAAAAGAACATGAAAGAGATGACAGCAGGGAATGAGAGCACTTTGTTACTAGGACTCTTTAAGGAAATTACATGGATTACTAGATATAAACTCTCTAATTGTTATCACCAAGTCTTTGGTGTAAATAGTTTTACTATCAAATGGAACAATGAGACACGTTCAAAAGGATGGTGTGAAGTCAGTAACGGTCTCAGATATAATAATATAAAGTGTCAGGTTTTGCACGTTCATTCCACATCTATGACTGTGCTAAAATTAAATGTTGTGTTTTTAAAGTAAAAAAAACAAAAGCTGTGGTTGGCGGAATGCTTTAAAAATTAAGTTGAAATGAGGACAGAGTCCTTTGTTTTCAGCCAATGGCATATTTATATACATGAACCATAGATTTGAAACATTTCAACCTTGAATAATTCAGAAGCTGTCACACACAAAATAAGGTTTTTATTTTTAGATTTCTAACTCAGTTATTGCTTGTTTTTCCTCACTTTTGTCTTAACTTTCTGCTCTTTCACAGTTGTGGCTCTGTGAGACCTGGCAGTGTGTCCACAGACTCAGCGGCCACCAGGAGTGCGTCAGGAGCTGCAGGTTCTCCTGGGACAGTCGACGTCTAGCCACTGGAGACGACAACGGCGAGATCAGAGTACGTGTTCAGAAGTTTTTAGCCATATATTGTTTTTAAACTTTAGTATTTAGTGTTTAATTACATTTTATTTTTCATTTGGTTATATGTAAAGAGTCAACTCTGTCATTTCCACATGTGGTTACTAACTCGTCATGATTGCTGCAGAAGAGGGCTGAGTTGAAAGTGAGGTGGCAGGGCTTCCTCTCCAGGTGCTGGAGGAGGTGCAGGTTGTAGGAGAATGGTTGATGAAGGAGATCAGTAAGAGGAAAAGATGTTCTGACAGCAGGGGGTGAAGGAGCTGCCAAATTGGATCCCCAAGGTTTTGAAGAATTGGCAGCGCACTTTAGCAGACACAAAGTCAGTGAAAAGTCGGACCGTGTGAGAAGCAGAGCAGGGTGGGAGCAGATGTGAAGAAGCCTCTGTGGATAAATGGCGGAACTGCAGCAGTTAGAAAAAAAAAAACAGTCGATGCCCTCGAGGGGGCTCTGGGGCCCCCCGGGCCCCTTTACCCGGAAAAAACCCACGCCACAAAAAAATCTTTTTTTCAGGTCCCCATTAGGTTGAGGTTTAAGATTTGCCAGTTGATGATCACTGGGTCAGGGAATGCATTATGTCTACGTGTATGTGTAGTTCTGACAGTTTGTGAAAACCAGAAGGTGTGTGACATAGTCATAGTCAAAGTCCTTGTTTTACAAATTAAAATATTTTGTAATATGAAACAAACCTCAAGATGTTTTTTTTATGTAAGTGAAGAGTTTAAACCAGAATCCATGAATGTTCTTGTTGGAAAAAAAACCCCTTTGCAGTTCTGCTTATTTCCTTTCCTCCATTTCTTTTGCCTGGCCTTTAAATGAATGGTAGTTTCTGTGTACAAGTGTCTAATTATGAGCCATGTTATTTTCTGTGCAGCACAGGAAGCAACTAGAGCAAGGAAGAAGAAGAGGAAGGGGGTGAGGAAGGTGGGGGGAGAAAAAAATGTGAAAAGAAACAATGAACACAGAAGATAGGGATCAAAAAAATAAAAAAAAACATGAAAGAGATGACAGCAGGGAATGAGAGCACTTTGTTACTAGGACTCTTTAAGGAAATTACATGGATTACTAGATATAAACTCTCTAATTGTTATCACCAAGTCTTTGGTGTAAATAGTTTTACTATCAAATGGAACAATGAGACACGTTCAAAAGGATGGTGTGAAGTCAGTAACGGTCTCAGATATAATAATATAAAGTGTCAGGTTTTGCACGTTCATTCCACATCTATGACTGTGCTAAAATTAAATGTTGTGTTTTTAAAGTAAAAAAAACAAAAGCTGTGGTTGGCGGAATGCTTTAAAAAGTTGAAATGAGTCCTTTGTTTTCAGCCAATGGCATATTTATATACATGAACCATAGATTTGAAACATTTCAACCTTGAATAATTCAGAAGCTGTCACACACAAAATAAGGTTTTTATTTTTAGATTTCTAACTCAGTTATTGCTTGTTTTTCCTCACTTTTGTCTTAACTTTCTGCTCTTTCACAGTTGTGGCTCTGTGAGACCTGGCAGTGTGTCCACAGACTCAGCGGCCACCAGGAGTGCGTCAGGAGCTGCAGGTTCTCCTGGGACAGTCGACGTCTAGCCACTGGAGACGACAACGGCGAGATCAGAGTACGTGTTCAGAAGTTTTTAGCCATATATTGTTTTTAAACTTCAGTATGTAGTGTTTAATTACATTTTACTTTTCATTTGGTTATATGTAAAGAGTCAACTCTGTCATTTCCACATGTGGTTACTAACTCGTCATGATTGCTGCAGAAGAGGGCTGAGTTGAGAGTGAGGTGGCAGGGCTTCCTCTCCAGGTGCTGGAGGAGGTGCAGGTTGTAGGAGAATGGTTGATGAAGGAGATCAGTAAGAGGAAAAGATGTTCTGACAGCAGGGGGTGAAGGAGCTGCCAAATTGGATCCCCAAGGTTTTGAAGAATTGGCAGCGCACTTTAGCAGACACAAAGTCAGTGAAAAGTCGGACCGTGTGAGAAGCAGAGCAGGGTGGGAGCAGATGTGAAGAAGCCTCTGTGGATAAATGGCGGAACTGCAGCAGTTAGAAAAAAAAAACCAGTCGATGCCCTCGAGTGGCCTCTGAGCTCCACGTGCTCCATTACCCGGAAACAACTCGAGGCCACAAATCAAATGATATAAACCGCACTAAACTTTCAGCCTGCATTTAGTCAGTCAGTGTAACAACAGAACCTGGAGTTTAATGTTACCTGACATAAGACATGTCACAGTTGAATAACAGCTGCAATACTCATTAGCTGACCACCAACCACGTTTCACACTTAGACATGGTGTTTTATGGGAACTTTCTCAGTTGTATCCACATGCTAAGGTCAGAAATTTTCTTTTCTTCTTTTTTTTTAACCAAGTCTATTTTTGTCCTTGTGAAATGGAAACCTAATTTCAAGAATGTTGGCACAATTCCTTAAAAGGCAAAAATACAAACTCTGTACTTCTGCCATTCGCTCTGAGCTTCCCTTAATAGGTCAGACAAGGACAAGGGAAAAAGTGTATTACTAACTTTGTGATTCTTTCACTTAATATTTTTTTCTGGTTTTAGCTATTTCAAGGCTACGGTTAATTTGGCTTTTGGCTAATTCCTAGCACAATCTTGATGATCTGTCAATGTTATTAGCTAACTTTCATTTACTAGAGTTGTGGTTGATGATGTCCTGCTGTCCCTCACAGCTGTGGAACGTCAAAGATGGGACTCTGCTGAAGATTTGCTCAAGGGACGGTAAAGACGGCATGGACTCACTGCACGGAGGCTGGGTGACTGATCTCCACTTCTCACCCGACGACTCCCTCCTGGTCTCCACCGGAGGCTACATCAAGGTTTGATGATCCCGTTCATTGGTGTTACTGGTTGTGTTCAGTGTATAAGGGGTTACAGCAGCGGTTCCAAAACTTGTCTTTATGAGACTAAAAATGAATACTGAACAAACAGTCTGTCAAACAAGCAGCGTCTCCGTCCGCAAGTATTGCTTTTGGTGTGAACGCCACATAAGAGTTGATGCACTTAGTAACTTAGTGTGTGCGCGCATGTGTGTGTGTGTGTGTGCGTGCCTTTATTTTATGGGGTCACAGAGCGGCCAGTATCCTCCAGGCTCTGGTCATTTTGTGATACAGTGATGTGATTCTCCAGAGAGAGAGAGTGACTGTGATTAAGGTTTTATATCCCAGATAACGTTACCTCTCTGATACTGCGTTAGTGTGTGTGTGTGTGTGTGTATGTGTGTGTACCTGCTGTAGTTATATTTGTGAGTTGTTGTTGTTGTTGTTGTTGCAGTAGGGATACACTGTATACTGTCTTTGGATATTAAAGAAATAGTTTGGAATTAAGATTTATTTTTGGGTATCATTAGAGATGTGTATCTATATGTGCAAGCATTCGTCTGTGTCTGTGTGTGTGTGTGTCTGTGTGTGTGAACAACAGCACATTTAACTTTGTTTATATCTGAGATGATACAGTTAGATTGCAGCTGTACTACAGCCTAGAGTTTAGACAGATGGACCGACACTATAACAATAAACCAACCCATGAAAACCCACAAAGTATCACCGACAGCATTATAAAGTTATAGGAAATGAACTAAAACGCAGGATGGAGCCCAAATGTGTTGCTTTTATACCATGTCTTTATGTCGTGATTATGTTATTTTAGAGAAAAGTGAGGTCTGTTCTCAGATCGATAATCTCTTTCATAAACCCCACATAAAAAGACGTGATTTTTAATGCCAGAGAAAGTGGTAGTAAAACGATGTGATCCCGGTAAATACCAAAAGAAAACTAGAATATATTTCTCAGTGGAATTCACTGCTTTGTTGATGAATTTAACCAACGTGTTGAAAAAGACTCGTCGACTTCAAGACTTGTTTATTGGAGGATGGTGATTAAGAATTTAAAAAACCCACAAATGTATATTAATCTAGCACTTCAATAGTTTCATCCATGGCTTCTATTTATATTAAGACATTTGTGATTGTATTGTGATTTAGAAATGCTGAGAGCTGTCAGTCATTGGGTCCAAAGTCTAAATAAATGTAAAAAGTGAATTGGCACCAACTGCTGCAGTAGAATCTCTCAGGGCCCTGGGCTTCCTTCAGTGAAGGTTATGGACTTGATGGATCAGCCTGTGGATGTTGAGAGCAGTGATGGATGATTACTTCTGTCTGAGAGAATGAGACCCCATGTCGGGAGCATTGATTGATTAATCTCAATGTTTGTCAAGCGGGCACCGATCACAGGCCGTGTCTGTCACAGCAATTACTGCGTCAAAGTGTGGACGTCTGGTGATGGATGGAACACTAGCTCTGTGATAAGCTGGAGTGACCATCATTTTAATGACCGTTGTCGAGAATATAACAAAAGCTTTCATGCTCGGACTCGGCACTTTAACAGTTCCAGTCATTACCAACTCTTAGGTTCCACTGGTTGTATCAATGGCGCTGTGTCCTGTTAAATTAAATAAAAAGCCACTGGTTGTATCAATGGTGCTGTGTCCTGTTAAATTAAATAAGAAGCTCTCTTCGCTGTTTTGCCTCCGTGGAACATTTTGGACAAGAAGTCTGCAAAATATGCCAAAAAAGCTAAAACTTTCACAAATAATTGATTTAGGAAAAGGGATAATGAGGGAAAAAGCTTCGACAATTATCACCTTCTGGAAGGTATTTGTTTTTAATTCATGTTCAGCTGGTGAGAAGGAGAAAATTCATTATGAAGGATCAGAAAAATATTCCATGAAATGTGATAAATCTGTGAGTCACAGATGAAGCATCTGATGTTGGAGTTTGTTTTAATTATTCAGAGTTCATTCAGATACGTACAACAACTTCCAGTGTAGGAAGAACCTTTGATCTCTTTTGCTACTTAAGCTTTTCGGGTTACACAAGTATTGTCTCACTGATGCCTCAGAGGCTCGATCACTGCGGAGCGTTAGTATGAACTCTGAAGAGAACTTTTATTGCTGCAGGAAATTGAGCTGCGAGTCAAACATTTTCTAAAACAGAAAGTTCAAAATTCTTTAAGACACACAGCCCTGCTGTGGCGAAGTTTTCTTTAAAGAGTTTTTGCCTATTCCGATTATATTCAGTAACCCATTTCTGTATAAATTCTTATAAAAGATATGTGGACATTTTAATACAACAACAGTAGAAGGTCCTGAAATTTTCCCCAATGTTGGGCCGATACCGATCCTGAGTATCGGACCGAGGCATTTCTAGTTTCAATTTGTCATCTTTTGATCCATATTTTATTAGCCAGTGAAAATGTCTGGCCTTCCTGACTTTATAGTCCTGAAAATCTGCCCCACTGGATTTAAAATTAAAAAAGCGAGGCCGCATCTGGTTAAGCTGTCAGTTTTAGCAAATAACTCTGAGAGGATCTCTTGTGCAGTGAGTTTCAGGAAAAGTAACAACTGCATCAGTGCACCGGAATGTATATAATACCGGATATGGATGTTGAGCTAGTACCAGCCAAATGAGATTATTATGGATTACGTGCTAATCTAAACACCGCCCCTCGGAGATGTTAATTACTGAGATGATGATTTATCACTGTGTGGACTGACTGAGAGCCCCTCTGGTGTTGCAGTGCCTGAGTGCGTCCTTGCATTAGAAATAAAAAACGGTGTCATTTAAATTAAACATGTGACAGTTCTTGGAAGAACAATTACTTGAAAATAAATGATAACACCATCACGGCGTGATTCACCCGAGACCTTTCTGCTCCTGTAACTCCTCTGTGTTGCTGGGTCTTTTATATTGGAAGGATGATTTCTCAAGTGGTTTTACTCAGTTAATATGATGAACACTCATAGTTTTGTTTTGTTTTTTTTTTTGGGTCCACACACAGAATGATGTTGTATTTTCACCCTGGCAGTAATTCCATCAGTTATCACGCTGCCTTTTCTCTCTCTTTGTCTTTATCTCTCCCTCTCCGTGTCTGCACGGTCAGGTGTGCAGTGTGAATGTAATTAAAATCAGCAGGCATCCGTGTGCGTGGTGTGTGTGTACTTGACCAATATCCCCTGCTGTGTTCAGTTGCCTGTGCAGAGTGTTTAATGAAGCCTTTCTTCCGCTCCTTATCACCCAGGTTTCACTTTTTACATAATGAAAACACAACCTCTGTGCGTGTGTGTGTGTGTGAGTGTGTGTCAGAGTATGATGAAGTGCTATCTCTCCAGCTCACTGAAAAAGCCTGTTACTTCCCACACTGAATCCCATCAGTCCACTGTCCTTCTGCTGCACGTCCTGTTCAGAAAGGCCACTGCTTTCTGTCTCACACCTGCCCCTGCACACACACACACACACACACACACACACACACACACACAATCACAAAATGCTATTGCACGTTGATCTACCGCGGTACTGCAATCTGAGAGGGAAGCAGCAGGTGTGAAAAGACTCATCCTTACAGCAAGAACACACACACACACACGCACACACAGGCCCAGAATAACTCTCCAATATTACATAGAATACAACTTAATTATAATAGACTCTGATCTCCTGCATTGACAAGTGGCCATGTTTAACCTTTAATCCATATCTCTGAGGTCTGTTTTACTAAGCTGCCGGCTGTCAGTCGACAGACGGAGGCAGTATCTCATCAGCAGGGAGGTCTGATCTGATGAGTCTAGAGTTCTGATCTGCTAATTCTTCCCAACTTGGAGATACATCTGTCACCACCGCTGTTGAAATGTTATCTAAAAGACCATTATCGTATAAGGACCGAAGTCTTATCAGAGTGAGGAGAGTGAGCAAAATACAAGACTCTGATTTGATCAGTCATCCTACGATCAACACAGTGAATCCTTGCTCCAGTCGAGCGTGTTCATAATCAAGCTAGGCTAATTGGTTTTGTCCAGACATGACCCATTTTTTGTGATGTTGTGAGCGGTACAGATCTGATTCTTTTGAAGTCTGAATCGGAACCAGGCCATCTTCATACGTGGTCCCAAATCTGATACCTGATCTGATATGATGTTTTGATGTCAAGTCACATTTTATCTGACTTTGACCTCAGTGATACAAAGGTCACGGTTCTGTGTCAGAGCGGGGGGAAACGTGGTTATAAACTCTAGTGTCGTAGACTGTTCACGACACTTTTAAACTCTTAACATGAACAACCACACAAAAAAAATCTGAATTGAGCAACAAAACGTGGCGTGAAAATCCCTCTAACTTTATAAATATTTTATGTGGCGTGAATCACTTTTCTCTTAGAAACATTTTGGAAATGTTTGTGCTACATTTTTCTTCCCTTTTTTTTAAAAAAAATCCCTCTAACTTTATAAATATTTTTACCATGTTTTTTTTTAAACATCACTAAAAGTAGGTGAAAACTGGTCATGTAGTCTCTTAAAATTAACATGTATTATATATTCGTAAATAGAGTGACTTAAATTTAATTACCTTCCCAGATTTTTTTTTTTCTTTGCTGATCATGATCATCCCAGGTAGCCTATCACGACAGGATAGTTGCTTCCAACATCTGTATTATATAGTTCATTAGCTTGGTCTCTGTAATATTAACAAATACTGTAATTAATTCAGTTGGTTTAACTGCAGCATCACCTTGAATCAATGTATATAATGATGGTAAAAACAAACACATCTTCATAACACGTTGGCTCACATGGTTTACGTGAAAAACAGCCTTGCATTATGTGTTTGGTCTTTAATATATTTCTTCTGAAGACACATAAAACCAACCAACTCCTGAAAAAAAGTATTTCTTTTACCTAAGGGATAATGAAAAAAACATGAACAAACCATTAAATGAAATCAGATTCTCACTATTCCCAGAAATACCAAGGCCAACAACAGTTTTTATTCCCTGTTGTTTTTATTTCCTTGACTCACAAACACACACACACACACACACACACACACACACATATATATATATATATATATATACACAATTATTTACTCAAACACCCTGTGGTCATTGTTATACACACACACACACTACTCTACAGTGTATTCCCTCACGAATGGCAGAATTGGAAATGACATTTCTCCCCTGCCACCGCTGGTGTTGTCAGACATCACTTATCACCCGAGCTTTGACAGCAAAAAAATAGGGAAACAATTTTTCCCTATCTCACCTTCTCACCCTCCGTTTACTCTCATTGCGTATTTTCCTGCAGCTGCGTTCCTCTCAGAATTCCAATTCTAAGCGTCTTTCTTCTGTTATCTTTCCGTTTCCTGCATCCTTTTTTTTTTAAATTATTTTCTTTTTAAATGTTGTGACTCTCTTCTACCCCATTGGTGGATAGGTTATAGCCAACTTAAACTATTTCTGCCAAACTTTTCTTAATGATTGACTGTGTCACCATTCAATGATTTTGCTTTTTTTTTAGATCTAGATTTTTGTCTGACAGTGACAGTGACACATTTATAATTCACTATATAGTTTTGGTGGTTTTTGCACACTTTAGTCAATTTGTATTTCAGGATTTTCGTCTAAATTCATTGCAGAGTTAAAAAACCCCTGGGTCCTAACTAAGTGACAAAGCACAGCTGCTGCAGCTGAATCACTGATGGCTTTAATGGCCCATGACCTCACTAAGCAGGTGTCCAGATAGAGGAGGCGAAAAGGGAGGCTGGAGATTGAGAGTGACATCAAAGTGTAGAGATTGCACTGACCTTTTCTCTGGAGATTTCTGATGATGCTCGATAATCTGTCAGAGATCAAGACACAGATGGTGGAGAAAAGAGTCCTCACACAAGGAGGAGGAGTTTAGTCTTCCTTACAGGAAGGATACGGTTATCAAGCTGTCAACATTTCCACATATTAACACTGGATAATCTCTATGTAAATATTTTCGCAATCTCTGATCATATCTCTGTGCAAAACATTGATCAGATGATTGAACAGCTTGTGTAGAGAGCAACAGCTCAACATTTTTCATTAGAATTAATTGGAGGACAGACATTACAGGGATATTTATTGGTTCAGATTGATAGCCATTATTGTCAGCCATATGTGTGAAGTAATTTACGTCACTCATTTTCTTGCCTTGTCCTTGGAGAGTGGTGAATAGGAGCTGGAGCCAATCCCAGCCAAACGACCATCTAATGATTACAATTACAAATGCTAAGGACAGCGTGTCGTTAGACTGTGGCAGGAGAGAGGCAGATGTTTCTAATCAAGTCAAACTGTTCAATATTTCGTTTGTGTGTTTGTGAATCAATAGCAATTTTGGCAAATAGAATTAAAAGACACGGATGCTTGAACTGAACTCCCGATCAATCCAGGAATGTTCTTGCTGTGAGCACCAGTGTTAATTAACAGACCAACCTTTTAATACAAATCAAACTCCAGACACTGTTATTGCTATGATCAGATTGGCATTAATGCTTGATCTATAAAAATGATTAACTACATTCTTGTCATCTAAATTGAAATCCACCTTAACGGTAATTTTCACCATAATTTTCACCATGTAAGACACAAACTGAAGGTGATCATTTGAGAAATGTGGAGAAGAACCAAGGGGAACACAGTGAGCGTGTAGAGAGAACTTCCTTTAAGAGACGGGGGGGGGCGGGGGGGGGGGGGGATTACAATGTTCTCGGTAGCCTAGCATGATGCAAGTCACTTGTGTGTGTGAAAGTGATAACAGCAACATGTTGCTCTCAAAGCAAAAAATGTGAAATTGCCTTTGAAAATTGTTGGTTCGACATTGGGGATGTGTTTATTTTGCAAAGTAAGAAAAGTTTTTTTTTTTTTTTCAATACATTATTTGTTATGCTAACTTTTTTAGCCTCTGAAAGTTTCTGGCCCACCTGACTTTCTTGTTTTAAAAATCTGCCCAACTTTATGTACCGTATAATTGCATGGCACTGACGTAGATCCTTACAATACGTCAATACACTCCAGTCCTTTATGCAGTATTCGGAAGAAAAACATTATGTTCTGAAGTGAACCACCACAGGGAGAAGATTGCACAATCTTACTTTAAACGGAGTTAAAGTAAAACGGAGCTGTATCCACATGACACTGTGCTGTTGCACGGCAGTCACTGTTTTCCTCACTTCACTCTGTCAGATGTAAGTATCCGACGTTGCTGTTTCACCATAGCAGCGCATTCTACCTCTAAAAATAACTACAAACACTGAGATACAGAGGAGGGCCAGTATTTCTGTTTCATTCTTTGGTTTTTTAACCATCTTTTTCTCCTGGTTTCTTCATGTTCGTCTTTGTGAGGTCCAAATTCATCTGCGGCAGAAATTCTTTTTCCATATTTCCTTGACTTTGCTTCCACATTTACATTTTTGTTTTTTCCCCTCCTGCACGAGGAAAAGAAAGTTGTAGCATTGAGAGTTGAGCGTGCCGTGAACTTGGCCTGGTTTCTGGGCTCTTGTTGTCGGATATAAAAACAGGGTGGTGAAATATTTATCTGTCTCTGGGAGGCAGTTGTTTCCCCTCCGCTGCTCATTAAGCCAGGGTTAATAGTCTTTCTGGCTGAAGAATAAGTTTGTGTGTGTGTGTGTGTGCACTTATGTGAACGCCAATGGCAAGAATATAAAATGAAGCAGAAGGAAGATGGGTGATCAGAGACAACTGCCTTCTCTTACATCAGCTCTTTTCCTGTTCATTTTTTTCTCATTCATTTTTTGCTCGTATGTTTTACTCATTTTAATATCTCTTTTATGTTGGTGGTGGAAAAGAAAGCTCTTTATTATTGTCCACTCAGCAAAACCAGTTGTACCGTGTGGTTTTGCTGTTAGCAAGCAAGCTAAAAAGTGACTTCAATATTAACAATTTTGAAAACAGTGGAAGAGCTTGAGTTTTTTCCAGTTGTTCTGATATGTGGAACATTTGCCTTTGATAAAAATGGGTTTGGATTTTTAAAATTTTAAAAGAGTATTGTAATTATTAAATCATGATAAATCACTTTTTTTTGACACGGTAAGCAAATGTTTTCCATTCAAATTAATTTCTCACAGGTGAAGTTTTTCTTTCAGTCTTCTGTTCTGACATTTCTGTTAATGTCTTCTTCTGGCTGTTCATTTTTTTATTGCCGCCCATAAGATTTCACTATAAAATATTAAATTACGATCACCTAGTTTTCAGTGCTTAGCATTGAGCATAAGCTTGGCAAATAAAGAAATGTAGCGAGCATCATTTATAACAGCTTTCTTTTTTTTTTTGTCTTTTGTCTTTTGTCACACCAGCGTCGGTCTGTGAACACAACCCTCTTTTCATTTACTGACTGGGTTCATATCGACCAAATCTTATTTCCAGGCTTTAGTCTGTGCTTCATCCCTTTCTGTTCTCTTTATTAGTTTCCTCTGTGTCTCTCTTACATGATCATTTTTCTTCTTTTATGACTCTGTCTTTTTTCCTACTCAGCAGCTCTTTTTTTAACCCACTAGCGTGTTTTTTTTTCTCCCCTCTTTCAGTGTCACTTAATCTCCTTTCTAGGCTGAATCTTTTATTCTTTTTATGGCACTATAGATTGACAGAGAAGAGAAGATTGTGAGAGAGATGTAAAAGACAACATAGATCAAATTATAAAAAAAAAAAAGGGAGGGGGAAAGAAAGAGGGCAAAAAAGGGAGGGGGAAGAAAGAGGGCAAAAAAACGTGCTGTTAATTGTCTGATCATCAATTTTTCAGTGGATGGAGCCTTGAATAATTCAGTATCAAACTGTTTCCTTCACAGTGAGACACATTGGCCTTAACACCCACAAACAAAAATCCACACAAGCAAACACTAAATCCCTCACCTCTTTCTGAAATAGTGGTTGCCCTTGCAAAATCTCCTGAATCTGCTCCTCCCATTGCCTCCTCCTTCTTTAATCCCTTCACTCCTTCCTCCCCGCTGTTCATCGCTCCAGTCTTGTGTTTTCTCGTAAAACCGCGTCGAACCCGTAGCAATTCCCGCTGGTCTCCGAACGTGATCTATTTCTGTAGGAAGGAAAGATGAATTACTTCCTGTCCATCCTTGTGTAAAACTACAGGCTGGCTCATATGTGAGCGTCTCCTGGTCCCTGGACACACGGTCAGGTGTTTCCATTATGTAATTTTCCATCAACTAATTTCAGATCCGTCTGAGGAGATGTGACGGCCCCGCTGCTATGTTTGCATGAATAAATTGAGATGAACCCTAACACACACTGGGATGTGGAATTAATCCTGGCTTTTCGTAGATACGATTTTTGACACATGTGTCCATCAGAGTGACGCTGAGAGGCAGCTTATCTAGACACACACGGGTGGATGTGATAAGGGTTCACTGGGCTTCTGTCACCAGTTGTTCTGTCTTTACTTCTGCCAAAATAAGTGGATATTGTGGATGTAGTTAAATATACAGAGGGATTATGTTTGATGTGGAAAATCTACAGAGAAGACGGGTGGATGGAATTAAGAAGGAAGGAAAGTGAACTCCTTGTCATTGTGACACAGCTCACCACTGCACACAACCAAACGTGACCTCCGCTTTTAACCCATCACCAAAGTGAACAGTGGGCAGCAGTGTGTGGGGACGGTGCCATGCTCAGAGCACCTCAGTGCAGCTCAGTGGCAGCTGGTGGACTCAAACCCGAAACCCTCCGGAACCAAGTCGGCTTCCTTAACCACCAAGCCACTATTGCCCTGAAGGAGCGCAAGATGGTGGGTGGAACAGAGTCCAGCTGTTAAAAAGTGAATGAAAGAAAACAATAAAAGAAGGAAAGAAATACTAAAGGGACGTAAAAAGAACAGGAAAAGGTATGTTCCACTGGAGAACAAAGATAAACAGAAAAGAAAACCTGGAAGAAGGGCATCAAAATAGTAAAGATACACAAGGAAGAGAAGGGGAAGAACAAAGGCCTAGAAAAGAAAAATAAAAGGAAATGAGAACAGATAACATATTCGTCCATTCCACTTGCCAACTATTTCCCGTACATCGGCATGATGGAACAATACTTTCCTAAAAAAACGTATGGGAGCTGGCGACGTAACCACAAAACACCGTAGGTTGAGGACGTTGTAAAGCGATTACCTCCTGTATAGAACTACAGCCTGTGGTTGTTAATCCACGTTAATCCGGTCAGGTCTCTGCAGGTCCACGTCTCTGCAGGTCCACGTCTCTTTCTTTTCCATTAGTATTCCTCCGCTGTACAGCACACACCGTGGCTGCTCTGTGTCCCTGCCATTCGTCAACTTAATTTCAGCAGCCGCAGCACAGGAGGCAGAGAAGATACTGGTGGTTAGGAAAGTGGCTCTGGCTACTGTGAGGAACACAAAAGCTAAGATGGTTTTTCGCACAAACACACAGAGTAAAGACACCCAGGGGTATTGTCCTCCGAGCAGCAGCAGCAGCAGCGATGTCTCAGGGATGTTGGTTCATACTCTACAGTCGTTTAGCGTCTACGTGCCTCTGCAGCTCTGTCATGAATCAAAGTCCTCAGGTGATCCTGTTGACATCAGCACATCAGCGTCTGCTCCGAGGACGCTCTTACATACCAACTGTGTTCCCTCGCCACAGCTTTCAGAAACACACTTTGTGTTGTTATTTCATCTTCCTTCACCCAAAGCTTTATTTTATCAAATTGTTTTTCACTTTTTTTTTCTTTCTTTATTATTATTATTAGTTATTATATTTCTCTCTTTATTATTATTATTAGTTATTATATTTATACAGAAATGAATTTCTTTGCAGGTGGTTGAGTTTAATGTATTCCTTGTCTTTACAGTGCGTTGGCAGCTATTCACAGCCAGTTGGCCTGGTCTCCAAACTATGTCTGTTTCCTTGTTTTATCACCACAGCCTCGCTATCAATTTCCCCTTTATCTTGTCTTTTACATCTGTCTTTCTTTAAGGGACATAGTAATATTAATTTTGCCAACAGTTAAAGTCCTGTTCACACAGTGTAAAGCAGGAACTCGATCACTCAAGGGTCAGAAATTGCTCACAGGTCTCAGATGGGGGACAATGTTTGTCTGTTTTAGTGAATTGTCTAGTGATTAGCAAGAATGCAACGAGGCAGGTCATGAATCTAACAGGCATTATGAGAGATGTAGTTAATGGTAAACTCACAGAAGCATAAGAACAAAGTGCCATGCATATGTTATAGAGAGCAAATTTGAACACATTAGACTCTATACAATAGACTTTTAAGACAAAAAAAAATTAAGACATAAAATGATGAGGTGGTTTGGATTTGATCCATTGGCCTTGTGTTTGACATACAGTATGTGGTGTAAAGGGTTCAGATATGGCAAAATATATATAATAATATAAATATATTTTTCCCTATATTTTAGGTTAAGTCCTAATTGTGCCCACCACTACTCTAAAATCTATTTTAGTCATACTCAAATTTAGATCTTTATGCTATTAACAAAGCTTCAGAAATAACAACTAAAACTCACAAGAAAGATTCTCAACACACACACACACACACACACTCACATTAATCCCAGGCTATAAATAATGGACTTTGTTTGGCTTTGATGAGTCATCACAGTGAGATGGAGCTTTGGGGGAAAATGTCAAACTTTAAGCCGAGATTACGCAGAACCGCCTGTAGGGGGGTGAGGGACCAACAGAAGATTGGACTTTCACTGATAAACACTGATGACTTCCTTTCAGTTTCAGTGAAAAAGAAGAAATCAAAGTGGAATAACAACCAAAATGACTGATGTGTTGGTCCTGGTGTCGAAACACTGAGAATGATCTTTCTCTCTTTGTCTGCAGTGGTGGGATGTGGAGCGAGGCGAGGCCTTGCAGACTTTCTTCCCGAGGGGAAACGCTCTCAAAAGGATCCACGTGTCGTCGGACTTCTCCACCTTCGTCACAGTGGACAGCATTGGTTTTCTCTACGTCTTGCAGAGAGTGGTCTGAGGAAGACACGGAATGAAACAAAAAAAAAATTTACATTAATTTAGCTCCTGACTTAATTTCTGCTGTTCAACTCAACTGGGTCCAGATTGGAGGAGCAGCTGTAAGGAGCAATGAGGCCCAGAACCTCCACTAATAGACCAGCACTTTCAGTCCAGAGGGGTGAGGGTCAGCCGTGTGGTCTCCTTGACCCAACTGTGACCTGTTAATGTGAGAGTGCAAAGTTTTATACTTGGAACGACTTCAGGATCCTCAAATTCTTTTTCTTGTTTTCAAACTCTCTTCACATGAAGTGTGTCCCTTTTCGATTTTTGTCAACAACTGGATGACATTTGTGCAACTTCTGCTCCTTATTGTTTGTGTGGTTTTCCTAATGTCAAGATGAGTGAGGAAGAAGCGAGTTTCATTTCACCATCAACCATAGCTAAAGCCACACAAATTGTCGATTTCCCCTCATGTGTAGAAACACCAGGAAACTGGTGAAACAACAACATCAAACACCAGCCACAGCCTGAAGTGAGGACATGTGTTCATTGAATTATCCCTTATGAGAAACATCAATGCAATTTTTTCATCACAAATCAAACCACAGATTAGCTTACAGGAGTCCAGTGAACTTTTTTCATGAAGAAGAACAGGAAGAGAACCTCCTTTATTGCCACTGTACTGCAGTGAACTTGAGAACATGAAGAGAACCTCCTTTATTGCCACTGTACTGCTTCTACAGACAGTAAACCCAACAACCATCGCTTACAGAAAGCTAACCTGCGTCTTAAAGCTACAGGAACAACTTTTCTACTTCTGCTAGGCTCAACCACAAGCTCCATTAGGGGGCAGTAACTCCTCGCCTACTCGGCAATATACTCTTTGACCCCCGAAGACTTTGACTTTATGGAGTTATACAATGAGGAACAAATGTGCAGAATGGTGAAAAGTTGTGTTGAAAACAGAGACAAATGTGAAGTTTTTTTTGACAAATTTTCTATATGACGAAACATATCTAAAAAAACAAAGCCAGCATTAGAGTTTTAAAAAACTCCTGACAATCTTTTGCATGATTTATACCACATTTTTATAAAAAATGAAATCATGTTTTTCTAATACATAATACAATATTTGATAATATGTGACTTTGATCTGCGTAAACAAGCTCGTTGTTTGCATGATTCTCATCTTCACCAGCATGAACCAAACTGCATCTACACTGATAAATGATGAAAGTAAGGATAACATTTTTATTGTGACTTATTTAAATGTAAAAATGTTTTTGTAATCCTGATGGTACAAAAATGTCATAAATTAAGTTTAAACATTTAAATATTTTATTTTTAAAAAATTAAATAGTGTAGTTAAAAAAATATATATTAGAGTTTGATTTGAAACAAAAGGGAAAACTTTGAATGACTATTACTATTTAATATGTTGACACGAATTACGAACTCTTTTAGGCTTTTGTGTTTCTCAAGTTGCGGGTCATGACCGAAAGATGGGTCACAGAGCAGCATTTAATGGACAGATAACAGTTCCTGTCTATTTTTGCAGAGAAATCAGCACCGACTCTGGCCTAAGTTTTGAGTTGTTTGTTGATTCATCATTTTTGATGCACTTGCACAGTTAATTTTGTCAAGCATGTTTTCTTTCAAGTACCTTTCTGTACGTACATATATGGTGCTGATGTGGGACAATATAAAATAAGTGTTTTCATTGAATCACTTTGAATTTTCAAAGCACAAAAAAGAACCAAAATGGAATCACATTACACACACACAATACTTTGAATTTTCAAGGTTTAAACGGCGGTTCACGTCCGTCAGTTACACCAATAGTCTTCGGCGGTGCACGTCCGTCAGTTACACCAATAGTCTTAAGAAATGCTCAGGTGATAATTGTCTTTTTCTTAGATTTTATTACTAGTTGTCGCACTGTGAAGCAACTCTTACAATCTCGAACAAAGCTTTTGAGGTATGGAGGTAGGATTTCTAGAACAATCTGACCTGTGAGGACAGAACTACAACTGAATCTGATTCAGATTATTTAAACCAGGTTAATCACATGACTGGTCGTAGTTAATGTTTACTTTCTAAATGTACTGTGAAAAGCATATGTGTATCTCAGGTTTTTAACTTTTGACTTTCAATCAGCAAATTAACTTCCTGACCGGACGTTTCATCTTGGTTTTTTTTTTGTACACTGTGCTGTAATGCTAAATGAAGGTGTTTACAATTAAACGACGTCACCTGTAAGTATCCTCGTACGCCTCTGTTCATTTTAGTATTTTGAAGTCCTGACTTGTTCAACGTGTTACATGCATGATGTGATTTTACAGAAGACGTTCTTCTTCCTGCTCTTCGTTCTCTCAGCTGTTCTTACGTCATCTTCACCCTTCACTCCAGATTCACAGAACATTCGTTTACACCTTGAGACGAACTGAACTGATCATGAATTTGTTTCCCAGTGAAATAATGCTGATAATTTACCACCCACGTAGGTAAGTATCACTTTTTTTTTTCCTGAGATTTTACAAAATTGTTCTTGAGGTAAATTCATATTTAACTGTTTTCACTACCACATTTTCAATTCTCAGAAAACTTTTAGGTATTTCTAACACAGATATTTGAAAAAGTATAAACATTTTATGTAAACAATGATTCCACCAAGACAGAGTGAAGGAGAGAGGTCTGTGTTACCCAGGGCACCAGATGACATGAGTTAGACTAATGACAGAGACACAGGTGACTGTGACCACACTCTCTCCATCCAGCAGCCAAGACAGGAAAACAGGCAGCTCTAACAACAATTCCTGTAAGTCACTTTTTTTTTTTCATCCTTTTGTTGGTGTGGTGTTTTGTTTTTTTTTTCATTATGCATTTTTTGGCTGGTGTGACTCGTAGAAAATACAGAGTTTAACTCACTCCATAAGTGCAGCTTAGTGCAGTTTCAGCAGCCTGAGGCTGATGTCTGACAGGAAGACATTTCACCAAAGTCGGGTTTTATTTCCCACTTTCTAGTAACAACAACGTCCTTAAAGTCAGGTTTAACTTGGAATCCAGCAGCTCAGGTTTTCTGTAATTCTTCTTTCCATGCACCAGGACATTATTGATTTTTATTTTTTTTTTGGCTTCCTCCTCGTTAACACAGATGTTTGTGCTCAGTGCTGCCTCCACTGGGACACTGGCTACAAGAGGTCTCTTTTAAGACTGCTTCACTTTTTGTGTTAACCTCATTAATTCTGATCCTCTCCTACTTAATTAATCTTTGTCTGCTGCTGCAGTAATTATAGCCTTTCTCGTTGCCTGAGTGTCGATACACACACACACACACACCACACACTCTTTTCTTGCCTCTGCTGGCTCCAGGAATTTCCTGTCGTACGTCTGTGGTTCTCTCGTTCACTGAGGCTTTTACGTTGTTTCCTCTTTATTTCTTCACTCACCTTCGTCAGTCTCACTCTGTTAATCCTTGGTCTCAGCCACGACCCAGACGAATGTCATGTCTTTAACACAGTACGTCTCAAATATTGGGGTGGGTCCCCGTGGTGGTGGTGGTGGTGGGGGGGGGGCACAGTGAGGTTCCAGGGTGGGCGTGAGGGACTTCCAATGGAATATGGCATGCTGGACATAAGTGTCCCACTGCTGTAATACTTGTATGATAACAAGCCTCCAGTCACTAGGTGGCAGCAACTCATACAGTGGTTTGTACAGATAAAAATGTACATGTTATCAAGTTCTAAATAGTATTTCAATTTCCAAGGGAGGGCATGACAGAAAATAATTGAGAGTCACTGGTTTACGACAACAAGTAGTTAGCTAGTTAGACACTTAGCATTTTGCTGCACATTTGTTTTCATACATATTTCAGTATGTTTATCAAATAGTACTTTTCCCGATGCCCAACCCTAGTCTGCATATGTGTGTGTGTGTGTTTGTGTGTTATTCCTCCTGACCTTGGCCAATCATTGGTTTCTCCTCCTGGCAGCCCTTGGATCAGACAAACACCATCTTCTCCTCCACCTTTGCTGCTGTCGTCTTGGTGTACGGAGGCTGAAAACCCGAACCCATTCCAAGTGGGCTAGGTTCCCACTTCTCGTTTTCAGCTTCACCTTCTCTGACTGATCGGGACAGATGGGAGTGAGAAGGTTGACGAAGGTAACAACACACTCTTGGCTTCACCCACCATAACAAACCTAAATACAGTTGGTGTGTTTCAGAGCCAGGGCGCAGATTGGACAGGTATTAATGGCACAAAATGTCTGTAATTATGTCTTAACAGACGCTATATATGACATGCATTCATGTTGGGACGGTTCAAATTATATTTGGGGACAATTTCAGATGAATGGTTTAAAAAGTTAGTCTGGAGCCTGGTATTACATAATAATTTGCTATGCTACAACTAGCTGCTAGCTATTTCCTGGCTAATTTACTTTGCTATTGTTTTTTATTTTGAATCTGTTTAATCTTTATTTTTAAACAAAAACATGTTTCTTCATCCAATTTTGCAAATCCTGAACTTTAGTGATTCTAAACTTCATTTTGTTTTGAACTCTTTTGCTATGTTGTCAAACTTAGTGATTTTAGCTGGACGAATTATGAACATTTTTCCATGTTGAAGCTTAATCATAGTTTAACTTGATCAACTTTCATCTATTTAAACTACATTCAGTCATTGGTGTTAGTTTTATCCTACAAATATGGCGCTAATTCTGTGTTAACGTTCTCGTCGCAATTTTGTTTTTTGTATTTTCTCTTCTTATCTTTGATCATTTACTCAATGCAAACTTAATTATCTTTACTTCGATCAAAGTCTGTTTTGAAGTGTAAATCATTCCTAATCCACACAAACATAAAAACAGCATTTATTCAAATTAAACGACCAATTCTAGGTCCGCCACTCATTTGTCAGTGATGTTTGTCTGTAGCCTCCTCCGCCACACAGCTCCCGTCACTCAGCCTGGCTTTAAATTGCACCATGTCAGCTGTAGAGGCGCTGAGGAATTATGAAGCAGCAGCTTTGAGGAGGGAGCAAGGTGCTGCTCTCAGCAGATAAAACCTCCGCGAGCACATCTGCACAGACAAACGGCTCCAGACGGAGCTTGATGCTTCCATTTGGCCCCCACCAAGAGACGACTGCAGGCCCCCGCCGCAGGGAATTTTAAAAACCGCTCGCCGGCCGGGGGGGTTACA
>NC_024314.1:19288585-19294434 GCF_000523025.1 Cynoglossus semilaevis
AAAAAATCTGACCTAGGTCCCAACTGAGCCCCAAGTTAGCATACAATTGCTAAAGCTGTGCTACGTACTGTACAATAGCTAGCCAAAGAAAAGGAAAACCAAAAATGCTCAAAGTTGACCAAAAATAAATTGTATTTATTTATGTCGCATATATATCCTGTGACCTCACTCTTTGTACTTTGTGCTGCATTTTATGCTGTTTTCTAGTTAGTTAGTTGGTTAGTGGACCAAACAACTTGTCAACGTGTTAAACAGCCGATTCATCTAGGATGGAAATACTCTGCCTCAGTGTAGGCTATTGAAGTATTCAGGAGTCCAAGTCCTGTTTTCTGTGCAGTCACTTTGTACTAACAGTGGATTTTTCAGTCTGGACCGACTCCAAGCTGCTCCACATTTGTCTTGTGGGACATTTAATTGGAATTATTCAGCAGGCTTGAATCAATAGAGCTGGCCTTGTGTCTGTGCTGTCATTAAAGAATCTTACTGGAGAGGCTCCACAGGCTCAGCTGTGGGTAAAACTGGCAGCGTTTAAACCATTTTACTTTTTCTTTTTTTTCTTCAAGTCTTTAAGACACAGTAAAAGTTGAAACTTTTTTTTTTGTGACTTAGTGAGAGGTGACACTGTGAATTCAGGATGTGAACAGACCTTGTGGATGAGATTGTTTGTGTTTGTGATGGTGCTGTTGCAGGAGGTTGGTTTATGATGCTCAGGGGTGGGGAGGGTGCTGGAGGATGGGGGGCGGGGGGGTAAGGTGTCTGAGAATTGTTTTGCTCTGGGGCAGATTTGCTCCCTGGTTGTCAGGTTTATGACATAAATATCTCTCTGCAGCCACACAGCACTGACTGTACACAGGCCTGATTTGTAGGCTGGTCGGTGTTGCAGCATCTTTGCTCCATGGTTTCTGTGTTTGGAGGTAGATTTATGCTGATGCAGCATTTGTATTTAAGTAAGTACGTTTTATTAATCCCATTTGGAGCAATAAAATAAAAATTCAACATTCTGATGACAAGTTTTATATAAAAATCAAAGTAGAAGTCACCAGAAACAAACCGACTAGTTCAAGTGGTTCTGAAAAAAAAGAAGAAAAAAAACAACAAAATAATTAATTAGCTACTTATTGTTTCTTTATTTTTCAGAAAATCAAAATATCAAATACAAGGTTAGCTTCTGGAAATTATAGTTACGGGTTAGTTAGCTATAAGGGCTTAGCTGTTATCTACCCCTTTAGCTAGCCGTTAGCTCTGACTTGCAATATTTTCCTAACTCCTAGCTATAATATTGGTCACCCAAGTTTTCTTTTATCCAGCTACTATATATTTGTCATGTCTTAGCCACTTAAAAGAAGGTATACTTTTTCACAGCTATTAAAAAACCTTTTTAGCATTTAGCAATTTTCTGGCTCAGAATAAACAGTTTCTGTCTTGTTCTGTTTTTCTTCTTTCTGTTTTGGGTAACTTGGCTAACACTAACGGTCAGTCTGGTTTAGTCTTCATCATTTTATTTAATCAGCTTTTGGCGCTCATCTGTCTCTTAGCCGTTAGCTATCTCCTTTGCTAGCTTATAGGAATAGTGATTGGATCATTTTTGCTACATTATAGGCTAATTTCTAGCTGTTATATGGTCTTCATTGCCACTTAAAAGTATGTGTTCTTTTTTGTGACATTCTTTAACTTTTTGACCGCAGAGGTCATTGTTCTCCAACTTAACTCACTGTTAGAGGAAGCTGCTCCCTGTCTGTGGAATTAAGGTTAGGCTTCAAAATGGAGCACCTGAATGTGCCATTGTTTTGGATGAATAAGTTTGTGTCCCGTCTGAGCTCTGGAGAAAAAAATAAATAAATTCAGGTCTACTTTCTGCTCACGATAACAAGCTAACAAAGCTCATGGGAATTTGTGTCCTAATAATACCACGAATACAGCAAACAGGTCAAACAGTAACATAGAAATGTTCTTAAAAAGCATATAAAAAGGAGACCTTTTTAATTGTTTAAAAGACTTTTAGTTTCAACATTATTAACCTTATTTCCAAATGTGTTGCCAATAAAAGTAAAATAAAATTGACAGCTTATTTAACCATTTATTACTGTATTTTTTTTTATCGAGCATTAGAAAAAACTAAATCAAAAGTTTGAATCAATAAAAGCAAAATTTAGTATCAAGCATTAGAAAAACAAAAACAAAAGTTTGAGTTTGAATCAATAAAAGCAAAATTTAGTTGTGTATATTTTGCACCCTGATTTCAAGTGCAGGCAGGTCAGTAAAGCATACACACTGTCTATGTTGATGACATTTTATTAGTGTAGTATAAAATTGTCGTCTTTGATAGATGCTTAATTTATAGCTGTGCTCTACTAGTTTGTTCCTTTAACTTTTATAAAACTGTTAAACTATAAATCTATAACTGAATATAGTCTGATCCAGTGTTTTTGCAGACATCGACTCATAAGTACTTCAGCTTTTTTCTCTTGTAATTTTAGTAAACATTAGAAAATATGCACTTCTCGTTACTCAGATCATTCTGTCAAATATACATGAGATAAATCCTCAGCTTTTTTTTTTTTCCTCCCTTCACATAAATATTTCATCTGCAGTTTTTCTCCGCGCCTCACTGCCTGTGTGATCTCCGTCTCTCTGAACTCCTCTACAGTAAATACAACATGAGCAGCTTTATGTGACGGCTGAGCCTCAGTGCTGTCACTTTGCTGTGACTGACGCAGACAGACTTGCTCTGGGCCCTCGGCTGTAATCTCAGCTCTGGGCTCTTCTCTGGGGGAACGGACGTCAAACTCAGTCAGTTCCAGGATGAAGAGCGAGGGGCCGTCGGCTCTCATCGCCCTCGTGCCAGTTGTAGTATTTCTGTGTTCTCTCGGGGAGAGCACACAGAGTCGACTTCACACCACCCACCTCTGCATTTCTGCTCTGAATGGAGCTGTACAAATGTGTGGTTATGTAAAAACCTCCTCCTCGGTGCTTTGTTTTTGCAGTGCAGTCAAACCTCATTTCACTGCAGGACTTAACCTGCAGGCAGATGCAAGAAAAGACTTGTGCTGTGTATCATGCAAATTGTGGTTGCCAAGTCAGCTTATTTTAAGCATTTTTTTTATTCTTAAATGACTTTTTTTTTAAATATCAATATATGTATAGTGAAGCTGTAAGACCTTTCTTGTATCACTTCTCTATCTGGCATCATGTAGTGTAGCTAACGTTAGCACAGCTAACAAAGAAGGACACAGCACCACCGTCTTTAACCATCCAAATTCTGCTCCAGTTTTTAAGAATATTCTTGAAGTGCAGTATGTCCGCCAGTTGTGTGAAGGGTTAATTTACACTAGAGTTAAAGGATTTCAAAGTTAAACTTTTTACTATACTTGAACAGTACAGAATGTACAGTAGCGCTGTAAACAACCAAAGAAAGTCTTGGTCGACTGAAGCCGTAAAATTTCTAGTGAAAATTGACTAATGGCTGTTATCAAACCAACAAAACTGTCATTGCTATGTATTTTAAGGCAAATTAGTGCATTTTTATTCATTTTTGGAGACTTTCTAGAATTTTATTAGTAAAGTGTATTACTGTGGTCAGTGGTTGACGTACTAAAAAAGTATATTTTCTCTGAACTTTACCATTAAAAAGGTCATCGCTATATATCTTAAGACAAATTAGTGCATTTTTATTTATTTTTGAAGACTTTTTCAGAATTTTATGATTATAGTATGTTGCTTTTAAGGAACGGTTCATGTACCAAAAACAATATTTGTGTATCCATTAAACAGGTCAAATATTCAGGAAACCACTGGACCCATCCTTTCTAACAAGGGGGGTCGGGGGGGGGGGGATTACAGCAACGAACAGCAGATAGTTCAAAGTAGTTCATATTGTTAAACTGTATTTTTGTTATGAAGAAAATATTTGAAGCACTGTATGTTTACCAGTTGTAGTCTGTTGAGGTGCAATAAATATTATAATTAGTAATAACCTGATCGCCTTGTTTTGTTTTTTTTTTCTCTCACAACAGCAATTTTCGCACAGACTCGTTTATTTCCTGGTAGCTGTGGGCTGCACACACCATCTGGGACGTTGGCTGTCTCTCTCTCTCCACAGTCGGACACAGAAGCTCAGACAAGGTACCAAGTCATCGCGTCTCACACTTCACCGCAGACATTAGAGATCTAAGAAATCTGCAAAACAAACAAATCACCACCCTACCATGGTCTGCAGTTTTCATTCCACAGTACCATATTCTCTTTACGAAGGTGGATCTGGGCCACAAGCAGGAAAAAAAAATCTAAAATGATTAAATAAACTTGTAACAATAAGAGAAAATATTTGTGAGTCATAGTGTTATGGAAATAAAATTGTAAATTTAGTGTTAAGTCAAAAAGGTTATGAGAAAAAAGAATTGTATAATGTTTATGAATAAAAAGTTGTGGCCTGAAGAGAAATAGTTATAAGTTCATGGGAAAATAGTTATGACAAAAAGATGTGAGTGCATAATTCCATGTTCTGAGAAAAAGGTGTAAGTTTACGAAAATAATTCATACATTCACGGGTTAATGTCCTACTACTGTATTTGGTAAAAAGAAAAAGAAGAGAAATGAGTCAGAAGATTAAGATGCTGATCATGACGCGATACCAATAAGACGGCAAATAAAACTATTTATGAACCCAGTACATTTTGACAAGAAAAATTACAATTTATAAATTTGTGACTTTGTTCTTGTGATTTGTTTCTTACAATGTAAAAAAAGAGGTTTATTTAAAAAATGTTCTATATAAAAATACAGAAAACATCTGTAAAATAAACAGGTAATAATGGAAAAAAAATGAATTCATGAAATATACTGTTTTTTTTATCTGTCAGAAGTTATTAAAACTTTTCAAGTTTCAAGTAAATTTTCAAAAATGTATTTTCTAAAAATTTTTCAAAAATTTATTTTCTATAAATTTTTCAAAAATATATTTTCTAAAATTTTTTCAAAAATGTATTTTCTAAAAATTTTTCAAAAATTTTTTTTCTAAAAATTTTTCAAATTTTTTTTTTCTAAAATATATTCAAAATATTTTTTTTCAAAAAAATTTCAAGTTTTTTTTTCAAAACGCTATATTTTCATGAGAAACATGCAGAAAAGATAAAATTTTGAAAAACAATTTTTCAAAGACTTTCATCAAAATTTTTGAACATCTGACCAAAATTTATTTTCTAAAAATTTTTCAAAAATATTTTTTCAAAACACTATTTTGATGAGAAAGATGCAGAAAAAATAAAATTTTGAAAAACAATTTTTCAAAGACTTTCATCAAAATTTTTGAACATCTGAGCAAAACACTTTTTCTAAGAATCTTTCAAAAGTATTTTTTCAAATCACTATTTTGATGACAAACATGCAGAAAAGATACAATTTTGAAAAATTATTTTAACATGATTTTTGTCAATTTCTTTATTCTTGACCAAAAATGACAAAAAGTTCACATTTTGATAGAAATTGTATTAAAAAAATTTCAGACAGTGCTTTCTAAATGCCCTAATTTTATGAGAAATATGCAGAAAAGATAACATTTTGAAAAAAAGTTTTTCAAAGATTTTCATTGAAGTTTTTCAAAATCTGAACAAAACATTTGATTGTGTTTTTCAAAAAAAATATTTTTTCTCAATTTTTTTTAAATGCTATAATTTGATGAGAAACATGCAAAACAGATAACATTTTGAAAACATTTTCAAAGATTTTCATCATAATTTTTTAACATCTAAACAAAACATTTTTTTCTAATTTAAAAAAAAACTTTTTTTCCTAAAAGATACAATTTTGAAAAAATACTTTGATGAAACAAAAATGCAAGATTATGTCCTAAA
>NC_024314.1:19294534-19310641 GCF_000523025.1 Cynoglossus semilaevis
TGAGAAACATGCAGAAAAGATAAAATAAAAAAGAAATTCAAAGATTTTCATCAAAATCTAAAACGTTTTTTCTAAGGTTTTCAAAAAATTATTTTTCAAATTTTTATATGAATATTTGAAAAATCACCAAATTTTTGTTTAAAATATATTTTGATGAGAAACATGCAGAAAAGATACAATTTTGAAAACATTTTTCCAAAAATTTTCATTAAAAACATTTCTAAAAAGCTTTCAAAAATATTTATTAAAACGCTATATTTTAATGAAAAACATGCAGAAAAGATTTTGAAATTTTTTTTTTCTGTTTCATCAAAATTTTTCAACATCTGAAAAATCTAAAAATCTTTCAAAAGTAGTTTTTCAAATCACTATTTTGATGAGAAACATGCAAAAAAGACATTTTTCAAAGATTTTCATCAAAATTTTTCAACATCTGACCAAAATGTTTTTTTCTAAGTTTTTCAAAAAAATTATTTTTATCTCACATTTTTTTCCCAAAACGCTATATTTTGATGAGAAACATGCAGAAAAGATAAAATTTTGAAAAAAAATTCAATGATTATTATCAAAATTTTTCAACATCTGACCAACATTTTTTTTGTAACAATTCCTAAATATTTTTTTCTAAAAATGTTTTTCAAATCGCTATATTTTGATGAAAAACATGTAGAAAAGATACAATTTTGAATTTTTTTTCAAATATTTTCAGATTTTTTTTCAACATCTGACCAAAATTTATTTTTCTAAATATTTTTCAAATTTTGATGAGAAACATGCAGAAAAGATTAAATTTTGAAAAACATTTTTTCAAAGATTTTCATCAAAACTTTTCAACATCTAACCAAAACCTTTTTTCTTAAGATTTTTTAAAACATGAATACCAAACAATTCCAAATAAAAAAAAATTCTAAAAGATTTTTCAAAATTTGATGAGAAATGTCCAGAAAAGATACAATACAATTCTAAAATGCTTGAATTGAATGGTGAGAAACATGCAGGAAAGATAAAATGTTGACTTTTTTTTTCCAAAAATATTTATCAAAATTTTTCCACATATCACATTTAAAGAGATTTAGTCCAAGTTTTAATCCTGTCAGTCAGTCAGTACTTGGCTGCCGTGTTGACTAGCTGTCCATCTGTAACTGCAGTGTCAGTGTGCTTATACAGAAACCCACTGGTCAAACTGCATAGGGATTTGGTTACCATGGAAACCAACATCCATACAGCTCTGTTTTATCAGCGCACATATTGGAGCAGTGGTTCTCCATTACTTTCTGTCATGCCCCCCTTTGGGGACTGAAATTTTTTCACGTATCAGGTCAGAGAGTTGACCAGAGCACGTCATCGCAAACACTCATTCATAGTCGTACAAGTGTGGCTTTTATTTCATGTGCTTTACAAGGATATAAATAAATGGCCAGAATTACAAAAATCAGTTTGCTGGAAGCCCAAGCCTATGTACATTATTTCAGCAGTGATGTCATAGAACTTCTAACCCTTTTGACGTATTACTCAAAATACAGTCTCTACATTTAACACTTCCCCACAGCTCTTTTGTTTCCTTCTCCAACTTTAATTTATCCACCTGTCTATTTTGGTACCTTGTTTTTACAGTGCCACAAACTGCGAACCTTTATTTCTTTTGACTTCTTTTACATTTTACATATATGAACAATGAGTTGGCAAAATAACATATGTACATTTTCAGAAGTGGATCGAGCCTCGTCCGGATCCTACAGTAATACTGCCTGTAAAATAGTCACATCTGCTAAATACACGAGTTAGTCCCGTGACAAATGACCATCTGACCAGTGCAGCGAGCTGTCAGTGACGTTCACTCTCTGAGTATCATTTGCTATCTTCATCAGGTACTTTATATTTCTTAAAGGGCGGCCGTCATTCTCATTCTCATTCTCATTCTCAAGCTCATCTTTTAGCATATCATAGAAAAATAATGTGACGTTAAGACAACAGTAGACAAGAATTGCACAAGAATAATCATAATAATCATCATCATCATGGTAATATAATACTCTCATTAAAACATTAAAATGTCGGGCAATATCAATAGAATACTTTATTAATTTTTTTTTAAACATCAGATGCAGTTTTTGTTCCTTTTCGTGAAGTGTGTTTGTCACGTGTAACACTTGTGCATATTTCTGTTTTCCTATTTTTTTTCTGACTTTAAAGGAAAAAAAAGAAACGACCAAAGAAGAGCCAGCCAGACGTTGCCGTACACTTTTATCGACCTTTTCTCAGTCCACGGTCTCGTACCGACTGGAGTTTGCCAGATCCGAGTCGGCTGCATAAAAACAGGTACTGCTGCAGCTGCAGAAAAGTTGAGGCTGTTTCAGAAAAAAACGTGTACATTCAGAGCAGAGTGTCGTCTGCATAGACGCAGTCTTTTAATCAAGTCTCCATAAAAAGTGTCCTGGGTTCAGGTCCATTCCTTTTTTTTTAACGTTTCAGGCATGTTTTTATTTGCAGTCAACCTTAAACACTGCGGGTGGCGTCCATGTTTATTGGAAGTCCACTGTAGTCCCACTTTTTTTGCATTGTGTGTGTGAGAGACCATGTCCGTGTTTAGGGCTGGCTACATTCTTTGTATTCCACAGTAATAGACATGAGCGTCCGGCATTGCCCTGCAAAATGAGATGACATCACTTATCCAGACAGCCCTCACACCCCCGGCCTCACCGCCGGCCCCCCTGCTCAGCAATTCCAAAAATGGCCACCATGCGTCTCACAAGCCACATGCTAAAAAAGAAAACCTTTTTTTTTCTGTTCTTCACTTTACATACAAAGTTTTTCTCTCTCCAAAAAAAAAAAAAAAAGATTTATGGCCGTGAAAAACAACACATTGTACACGTGAAAAAAAAAGTTGCTGTAAAAGCAATAATCGCCTAAATTTTCATGTGTAAAAAGTCAAGATTAAAGCTGTTTAATGGACAACTTGTGAACGTTTGCCAAAAGAACACAAAAGTCTAATGAAAAGCAGAGTATGCAGGAATCACAAAACAAATCCTATCATTTCATCATCGGCAACTATGACTGTATGATGGTGCGTTCATTTGCATTGTTGCCGCCGTCTGTTTGTATTTTCTCCTTTTTTCCCTTTTTTTAGAGTGGTGAAAAGTTTGTTTCGGGCAAAGAGTAAATATGAGACTGTAAGGTAGCGCTAAGAATAATACATTTTAAACATTTTAAAACAGTTTAGTTGTTCTTCAAGTTTTAAGTTTCTTCATGCAGTCAATTGTTTTCTTACTCCTTGTGTGAATTTGTTTTGCTATTTTCTCTTAGGTTTTAGATTTACATTAAATAAGTTTCAGATTTAGATGAAACTATAATGTTGTCCCCCTACAGTTGGTGGTATTTCAAATGTGTTTACAGCACCCCCGTCAGACCAAAATAAGAAATCTTCCTGCATACTCCACCTTTGAAGTACATTCTGGTAGGTTCAAAGCCAAAGTTTTTGTGTGCTACATCATCTCTCCTCTTCTATTACTAAAAAAAACAAAAAAAAAAACAACCTTTCCTCCTGTTGTCATTTCTCAGACACCATCCCTCAGCATAGTCAGCTCTTCACATCTGGCTGAAAAGACAGTTAAAACACTGTTACGAATGCTGATGTTGCAAATCTCAGTGAGTTTTTTTTTGTTTTTAATTTTTCAGGTGGGGGGGGGGCAGCTGGACGCTGTGGCTGAATTGTAAGAAAAAAGTGAGGGATGGAGGCAGGAGGAGCGACAGATTAGAAAGTGACACCCACCAACAAGAGGTGAAAAACTCAAATCTCAAACAAAGATGCGGAAAAAACCACCCGGTTGAACGCTGACTGACCGACAAACAGGAAGTGGGAAAAACAAAGCTGACCAATGCCCCCTACAGGTGGAGACAGAAGTGCCCCACAGCCCTGGGTGAAAAGGTCATGCGCCAGGCCTGCAGGCAGGAAAATGGAGCCCGGGGCCACAGACGGTGGGGCGGGGGGTGTTAAAAAAAGAGAGGAAGAAGAAAAGAAGACAAGGAGGAAGAGGAAGAAGAAGAGCGAGAGAGTGAGAGAGACAGCGCAGCGCCAAACGTCATCATGCAGTGGACAGGCTCGGCAATGGGAGGGGGCGGGGTTTTATTTTGTTTTTCAGCCGGTGAGGTGACACGGCGGCGTGCGTCGCTCGAGCCCAACTCCGGGGCGGGGCCCCAGTACAGGGCCTCTGACCTCTGAAAGGCACACACACACAGGAGTGGACAAGGCAGGTGTATGTTAGAAAATAGTGGTCTCGTACTTGGTGTTGACTCCTCTCTTGGCCTCCTGACCCGGCTCCACAATCCACGGCACGTTGGCGTGGCCCTTCTGGTCCATGGACGGCTGCTCCATCTGACACAGAAAAGGAAAACCATTCGGTAAAAGTGGAAGAGGTGAGAGAAGAAGCTACCTTTTTATTAAAGGCAGATTCATTGTTTGTTTTTTTATTTCAATATAAATTCCGGGATCATTTTGCTGTTAGCAAGCAAACCAATACGTGCTGCTAATTAAGTCAATACGACAGCAGAGCGGCTGGAAAATGCAAATTTTTGTTTCAAAAGTTCGAAAGCACCAAACATATGTAAAATTGTAGTTGTAACTTTGTGAGCAAACATGCCAAAAACCTGCCGAGATAAAACTAACATATGGGCCTCAAATAGCTTTTAGTGGGGATTGATTTTAGGGAACTAGCTAGAAAATAGCTAAATATATATTTATCTACAAAAGGGTCAATTAAGGTCAATTAAATAAAGCAACAAAGGGGAGTGGTTTGATTCAGTGAAGAAACAAATATCCCCTGTTATGGGAAAAATGCCGTTAAATGAGTTACTAACTTTTTTATGCAAATGAGAACTTTTTTATTTACTTTGCCGTTAAATGAGTTACTAACTTTTTTTATGCAAACTTTTTTATTTACTATAGAGAAACTTTTGTTTGAAGACTTTTTCAGAATCTTATTAATATAGTGTATTACTGTGATTAATGGTTGACTTTGCATTTTATTCTGAATTTTATCTATAAAAAGGTAAAAAAAAATTCTTACATATTTAAACTTAAAAAAATAATGTCATAGTTACTCTCCTTGCTAGCTGCTTATTTCTTTAGTGTAATCAAGTAACTAACTCATTACTTTTTGTGAAAGGACTAGTAACTATAACCAATTACTGTTTGAGAGTAACGTGGCCGACATTGGTTATCATAAATGAAGAATAATCATAGATAAAAAAAAACCCCATGATGATTAGTAATCGTAGACCGAGACCTCGATCTTCAGTGCAAACACCACACACTGAGGGATGCAGTCAGTTGAAGAGAGCAGCAGGAGAAAAACGAAGCACTTACTGCAGAGACTTCTCCTCGATAGAAAACAAAATCAGGAGGAAAAAAAAAATCAGGAAAAGGAAAGAAAAGTGTGGAGAACCTGAGGCTGAGCTTTGTGAGGAGGATGAGGAGGAGGAAGAGAAGGATGGACAGGAGGTCGGTGAGGGGTGTAAATGTGACCCAGTGACCAGCGGCTGGAGGGGCACATGACCTACAGGGGTGTGGAGGTCACACACAGGTCAGAATGACTCTGACTAACAACAAAAAAGCAACAATAATTTGGATATCTGTCTTCCTGATGTTAGCAGTTTAAAAATCTGTGGCTACTTTTTTTTGGTTGTCTTTTCTTTTTTTGGTCATCTGTTATTTCATAGTTTAAGCAATTTTAGTCTTTAGCAGTGTTTCGCCTAACTTAAATTTTTCGTTTATTTTGCTATTGGCAAAGTTGTATATATGTTTGTTACATACTGTTATTGCTAACATTTATCATGATTTGGCTTAGAATTGAGCCATTTTGTTTTTGGCTAAACTTATGCCTGTTTTTTTTTTTTTGGAGCTAAATAGCTTGTTGGCAATTAAAATTTTTGAAGCTAATTTTTTTGTCAAAAGTTGTGGTGATCTTCTGGCTAATCATAAGTCTGTTACTATATTTTTATATTTACCTATAAATCAGCCTTTTTTATGTTATATTATTTGGACAACTCAGTTATTTTCAAACCTAAATATTACAATGCTGTGATTTTTCTGGGATGCTGCTAACACTGTGCGACAAGCTAAGCTAACCATTACAGATCAGGCGTCTTTAATTGTCTTAAAAATGAACAAGGAACTCAGTTATTTTCAAACCTAAATATTACAATGCTGTGATTTTTCTGGGATGCTGCTAACACTGTGCGACAAGCTAAGCTAACCATTACAGATCAGGCGTCTTTAATTGTCTTAAAAATGAACAATATTTCGTGTGATCTAAGATAAATAACATTAGCTAAAATGCTAATATGCTTTTGTCATTTTCTATGCCATCTAGTGGGAAAACGTGGGTATCGCAGGGAAAAGACAGAAGTATAATGATAATATAAATAAATTATATAATTCTGAAAAGTTTGGCGGCCAGATTAAAAAGCTGAACGGGCCGCATCCAGCCCCCGGGCCTTAGTTTGCCCATGCCTGTTCTAGTCCATTATAACTATCCCTTGTGTCAAATGTTCAGATGTTAGAAGATCATATCACTGAAAGCCACAGCTAAAATATCATAATAAGATACGTGTGTTACAACCCACCAACGAGGACTGAGAGGGCACATTTATACCACATGTATATTTAGGTAAAATACTGGTATCTAATTTTTTTTTTTTTTTTTTGGCGGGCTGAAGTGTCATTTAAAAATGGCTGACAGTTGAGCACAGAGATAAGTTGTTACCAACACTGACGACCATTTTCCAGACACTTTAGATCCATCTCCTATAATTATTTCAAGTCTATTTTGATGCACACAGATGTAGAACAAAGACTTGGCGGGCTCACACACACACACACACACACAGACACACAGACACAGACACGCTCTTAAGGCTAAGTTAAATGGATGCTGAAGGAGATTTAACAGCAGATGAGCTCAGATAACACACAGATCATAATAATAATAATAATGTGAAGCTGTGGAGAAACTGATACTGGTGGGCAGGAAAACAAAGGGACAGTATTTTAGAACACACACACACACACACAGGGCTGCATGTTGCCGCAGGATGACGGAGACGATGGCAGGAATATTAAGTGGTTCCTGCGCTGCACCCTGATGTACACCATAGGCACACCAGCACGGGGAGGTAAAAGGCAATTAATGGTTAATATGAGTGTAGCCGAGTCAGCAAATAGCGTGAACACACATCACACCACCATTCCTCATCTCCACAGACTGCACAGGACGGCACAACCGTCCTGCTGTTATTTTTATTTTGCTTTACATTTCACACCACATTCTGCTCGTTTCGACAGACGTTTAAAAAATACTAGACAAAAAACCTAAAGTATTTTATTAAAAAGTCTTTACTGTAGTTCAATATATTATGTAAGTCCTATAACATGCTCGTTCCTCAGTGTTTCCTCTCATTTCTTCTAACCTCAGAGACCATGAGCACTGACTCCCCTCCGTCCCCGCTCTTTCCTTCCAGGCCTCTGGCCTCTGTACATCATCAACTGTCCAGACACACTGATATAGAAGCAGCAGCAGCAGTAACTCTACACCAGCCTCTCCTGGACACACACACACACACACACACACATGCTGCGGTGCCAGCTGCTGCGTATCAGAGGACACAGGGAAGCGTGTGCCGAGTGACTTACTGCGACTATTTTGAATCGGAGCGAGGGCTAATGTGAGGTTGACGGGTTTTGAAGACAGACTCTGTGTCGCTATGATTTGTGGAGACACCAAGACAGAGGAGCTCATGTGGACACACACACTCAGGATCAGAATTTGTGACCGGAGTATCTGGTGTCATGGAGTCGAGGCAACTGTTGAGGAAAACTGTTAAAGTCGATGTGACGACGTCAGGCTGTGAGTTTATCACAGCACCGGGGCAAAATGTGGAGCATTTATTTTGAAATGAAATTGTAAAATATTTGCAACTTGATTAAATATATAACTACAGAGACGTTTTTTATGAATATGTTATGTAGTACCATTATACAGTCGTCCAGTTATAACTGGCCCTTTACGTGAACCACTGATGGGGTTTGTTTGCTCCCATTTATTATTCACCGTCTCTGGTCTGAAACACTGACGTCTCCTGATGTCAGCATAGGATTCATGTCTGAATACGGATTCAAACCTGAACCACATCAGAATGTACTGCTACGTACTGCGCCGGAGCTCGTGCACCGCCGTACTACAGAATGTGAGCGGACTCCCTTCTTAGAAAAGAATGCCCCAGGTTTTTTGTGATTCTCGTCACAGATAAATACACAGACCTCATCAATCAACCCGGAGTGTGTGAGACACTGCAGGGACGGCCAGACCGCGAGGACGTTTAAGAGATCAAAAATCCAGCTACAACCTCGAGTGGGAAAAACTGACAGGCTGCATACAAAACACGAGCATCCTGAGAATAATTCCACTAAAAACAAAGTTGAAAATGAGGTAAGTTTGTGTAAGAACGAGATTAAAGGACGGAGAATCAGATCAGAGGGACGCGGACAGATGTCAAGAGAGATGAGATGTTTGTCAAGATTATGATGCTTAAAGAAAAGAAAATTACTATTTCTACATTAAAAAATGATGCAATGATCCGTTGATATGAAAAGAGCATTTAGACGTTAAAAATAAATGACGGGATAAGGTTTAAAAATCCATCTAAAAAGAACATTCACTCATGTTGGTGTGTCGGTGCTGCTTACAGATTTCCGAATGTTGATGCGTGGTTTGGGCACAGGTTTGCTCGGCTTGCTGTCAAAGCTCTCGGGCAGCGTGGACGAGCCGTGGCCGGGCTTTCTGGCCTGCAGGGCGAGCTGGTACGCCACCTCGAAGGCCTGGCCCAGGGTGAGGATGATCTCATACGCCAGGTTCTGAGCAAAGAAGATTAGCACACGTAAAACGGGTGTGGGATCCAACAGAGTGATTAGAGTCAGGTGATTGGTGGGCACTGACCACGTCAAAAGCAGTGAAGACGTGGCAGTAGTGGTGACTGGACTTGAGGTCTTTGGTGATGTAGGCAAACGTCGACAGATCCTCTGGATCTTGAGCTGCGCACGAGATGTTCCGGATCTCATGCTCTGCAATGATGTTCTGCTAAACCACGGAGAGACGACAAGAAGGTAAATACGCAGCGGATCTGAGTTTTTATGATGAGCCTTGTTCCTTATATTTGTCCAACAGGATCCAGGTGTGCATTTGCAGACTGTTCTGCTGCTAAAGATAAAGATAAAAATTCAATGTCAAAGCAAAATGAGCTGTGCTTTGAGCCGAGGTCAACAGTTTCTATCTCACACCTGTGTTCTCTAACAACCATGACAAGACAAAACAAAAAGTCTGACTCAGAGAAATGGGTTTTTACATGACGACCAGACTCTTCACCAATATATGTCTGTTTTTCTGTTGTTGATCATAGAACATATACAGGAAAAGATTTTTGCTATAAAGCCCCTCACGGAGCTAAGGGTTAGCTGATAATATAGCACAAAAATCCAGTACATAACTGCAATAATTACAAATACAAATTGAACATTTCTAACAGAAATAGGTGGAAGTAAGCTCTCCATGGCTAACAAAACAAATAAAAAATAGATACATGAATGAAAATTGGTGAAAAATACCAATAAATGTGGCTAAGAGCTAGCTTAACGTTGCCTAGCACACACTATAACTTAAATTAGCTGGAGAAACCAAAAGATACCAAGAAGTTTGGAGCTATCTTGAACCCTTAGGCTAAAGTGTAGAGGCTAGTTACCATATTTTTTTTACAACTTTAAGCAACTTTAAGGTTCTTGACATAAATTTCTACTGTAGAACAATTGTAAAATAACTCCAGTTTTCCGTCTGGTTACCAATCACTGAGTTTGGGTTTGGACTCAGGAGCAACGAAGTTAATTCAGTGACGTTAACCTTCACCGTCAGCTCTTCTCTCCCATTCTGATTACACCCTGGCAGCTTTAGAGCTAGCTTAACGTTGCCTAGCACACACTATAACTTAAATTAGCTGGAGAAACCAAAAGATACCAAGAAGTTTGGAGCTATCTTGAACCCTTAGGCTAAAGTGTAGAGGCTAGTTACCTTTTTTTTTTTTTACAACTTTAAGCAATGGTTCTTGGCATAAATTTCTACTGTAGAACAATTGTAAAATAACCCATTCTGATTACACCCTGGCAGCTTCTTGTTCTTCTTTAGCACCAGTATTCATTCTAAACCTGAGCTGAGCTGCAGCAGGAGGAACCGTCAGGGCTGCCACACCTGAGAAACCACCACCGTTCTCCCTAATGTTACTGCTGCTCTGCTGACCTTTAATGTGCCGTTCAGTGAGGAGCCGTGAGCGTTACCTTATTTGTGGCGTCGATGAACTTGACTCCTTTGTAGGACACGGAGAGGACGATGGTTGGCACTTTCTTCATCTGTTCTGTCGACTTCTTGGAAGGTACGCAAAAATGAAGGAGAGAAAATAGAGCGAGAGAGAGAGAGAGAGAGAGGCAGACATGACTTTCACACAGAGATGACAAAAGTAAATAAATGACTCAGTCAAACATTCTACACTAGACTGCTAAAATTAGTAGTAGTCACGGATTTGGAAGGATTAGCGACATAATCGACCTCATCCTCACAAGAAGGGTTGGATTTAAAAAGTGTGCACTCCACCGCCAAACGCTGCTTCTTTGATGTATAAAACGTCAGATTTCTTTAGAAGCAAATAACTGTAATTTAATAAATGTTTAATACATATAAATTATAAAATGTGTCAAACAAAACAAGCAACAAAGGGCTACGCTAGGTACACGCTAGAATTTTCAAATCTATGAAAAACAGCAAGTTCTTAGTCCACAGGCCACATGAAGTAAGCAAATATATTTCTAATTTAACTGAAACCAGAGCAGGAAGTTAGCCAACAAAAAATATATATAGTATGCTGTATAGCAAGGCTAAAATATAGCAATTCAATCCCATTAGCATGAATTGCTACATTAGCAAAAACACCTCAAAGTTAGTGAAAAACAAACAGGAAAAAAAGTGACTCAAATTTTAACCATGAAATAATCCTTTAGTTAAGACACAACAAAAATGATTGCAATTATGGCTTACCATTTACCTAAAGAAACAAAACATACACATTAGCACAAGGAAACGCAGTTCAACGTAAAAACAAAAAATTAAAATGATAAAGGATGCACAAGGAAACGCAGTTCAACGTAAAAAATAAATTAAAATGATAACGAAAACCAATATTCCAAGAAAAGCAGAAAAGCCAAAGTATAAATAGTTATGTTCCTGTGCTACCATCTGTCCAATCACTAAAGAACCATGTAGACCAAATAAAAAGCTGTCAATGCCCCCATTTAAAAGATGCATTGTTTTTATTACGAATGCCAAAATTATTTCCATGATAAAAGAAGAAGCCGACGTGGTAAATAATTCAACTGAACCTTAATTGAATATTTAAATCATCTCCAGTGGTGATGAATTATCTGCTCCCTCGTAAGAACACAACGTCTATATTAATATTCCAAATTCAGTCAGCTATAAAAACACCCGACAAAACTGTTTGATTTTGAACCGCGTCAGGCTCCTGCTCAAGTTCTTTAATTACAAACTGGCTCTTCCAGGCGTCTGGATCACCTGTGTGTGAACTCATTATGCAGTGAGATGCTGTAAGATTTACAGCCGTGACAGCGGCGTCGGTCCCCTCACTGTCATTCTCTCTGCCAAAAAAAGACCAAGAAAAAGACGTGAGACTCCATCACGTCAATCTCGCCTCGATCTGTGTTTCTACCACACTCTGCCCTGCTCTCCTCTTTCTGATCTTTTCCAAATCTCTTTCATTCCTTTGTTCTGTTTTTGTCTTTACTCCCTGCTCACAGCACGCTGCTGCTGCTGCTGCTCTTCGTTTGGTCCTGGCAGGATCAGGTGGTGGTGAAAAAGAAGCTGACAAAGGCAGCCACAGGCTGTGAAGATGGAATTGAAACATCTCCTTCTGCCTCCACGGTGGAGGAGATGGAGAGAGAGATAAAAGATCGGATACTGCGAGCAGGAGGAAGCCAGTGAAGAAGGGAATTTTACCTAATTGAATGACCGTGTTTCAGAAATATCTTGGATCAGTTTGAGGGAATAGGGTAAATTTGAATCCAAATTTTTACTAATCAAATTTCTTACATAAAACCTTTTACATTTTTCCATCCCAGGTGTTTGGAGAAATCTTTAAGCTATTTTTTTTCACTATTCTATATTTTTTGGTGAAAACATCGTTTTAATGTGAAGCCATGCTTTACCCTCATTTTGGCACAAGCATCTTGTGTGGACTCCGTCCCTCTGAGCTCCTTCACCAACATGGAGCCAAGATACTGTTGAGAAAAATGGTGGGAAAAAATGGTTAAAAATATATTTAAAAATACAGGCTTGAAAAGAGCAGCCGCACTGAAATGTTGTACACAGAGATTGAAATGTATTTACATTTGAACACAGCGAGCCATGGTTCGATCAGAAGAGCTTCTAAGATATGTTCTAATTTATGCTAATATTAGCGCACATGACTTTGACAGAGACACTGAGTCCTTCAAGGCTAATCCTTTAATGCTAACATGTCTTATAGTCATTTATAAATTAAATATTCTTCGTTTGGTTCTTGGATCAAACATCCCACAACAGACAGTTGATGTCAAAGGGTTTGATTTAATGGAAAACACAAGCTTTTAGGTAAATTGCTTACGGTGTTGTGTAGTTCTGTTGTGTAACAGTGATATTTCAGTCATTATTATCATAAGTTCGGGAGCCTTAGCGGATTGCGGTGAGTTAGATTTAGGATACACAACATCTGAATATGATACAGAGACAACCAGCTGTCCAGTGTCCCACTATTGTGGGGCAGTTATTTTTGGTTGACATAAAAAAAAAACACTGCAAATATGATGAAAACCCAGTGAAGACAACCACTGCCAGCAGCCGTGTGAAGCTAAATGCTAACATATACAGTTCACAACATCTAAATCGTGTAAAGCGGAGACATTTTAGCAGAGGGATCTACAAAACAACAAGCTACACTGGCCCTTTTACCAAAGTCAATGTCTTAATTAATGAATGTCTCAATAAAATCAGATGTCCTTGAGCCAGTAATTCTACATAAACCTAGGTGATAGATGATCTAGTTGACATTATTAGAACTAAACTGGGCTAGCTTTAGAAATGCTAATTGCATGCATCAAAGTGCTAATTTTCTATTTGTCAACTGTTTCCAAGCGTAGCTTCTCAGTGAAGACCTACTGGCTGCAAAGAACAAATCAATTTCCTAAAAAAAAAAACATTTATACAAGATAAATGTATTACAAGATGAAGCTAATCTGCACTTACTTGTGTTTGTTTGTCATTTATTACGTTCCTAATGGGATTCTAACTTACAAAATTGACAATCCGTTCTACTGGAGGAAACCCCAACAAGCATTCGGGGCCATGAGGAAAATGTTCACTATCGATGTAAATCAAGTTATATCTGAACCCAGCGACTTCTGGTCTGCATCCAGGGCTTCATTAATAGCTATAGAAGCCACATCAGGAACTTATTAGTTCAGTCTGCTGGACTGAAACATAAAACAGACGGCTACTGTATAGGGCGACACAAGGATAAAAAAATGTATTTAAATAGTAGCAAACACAGTTAGCAAATATTGTAAATGTGAATACACTGAATTGATTGATTGTGTCTACAGGAGTCACTGAATTCATACAACGTAGTTCAGCGTTGAGGAAATGGATTTTAGACGTTCTGTTGGTTATATCATCATTTCAATATCAGCTAATGGAGAATGGTTTGTTGATACAGAGTCTGAGATGAAAATGAGAGCATCCTCATTCTGTCATTCTAGCCTTTCACCAGCCGCTCTATCTTTTTCTCAGCGGTAATGGAAACACCAAACACTGGTGTCTTTTTCCTCATCAGTGACTTTCTCGTCTAATTTATTCATATTTGCTCTTTGTTTTTCCTTTATCTTGCCAATTTTCACTCTGAGTACTCTGCCTCCGCTTCTGTTCTGGCTCCTGCTCATTCATCTCACTTTCTGGAGCTCGTCGTCCCAGGATATTGAGTCTGACTCGGAGAGATGTTGTCACAAACGCCTCTGTAAAACCTTCCACTTACTTTTACGATTATGTTCCATATGCATGAATTTCCTCTCTCAGCATAAAAGAGTTTTCCTTTGTTGGCTGATGGGTCGAACTCTTGGGACGCATCACATCCCATGTCAGCTGTCTATATGTCAATTTTTAATTTTATTTTTGATTTGAAGTTGTCACTGTATTTATCCAGTGGGTCTAGAGTGGTGCAGTACACTCCAGTCTCCTAATCTAAGGCAAAACCCATTAGTGCGACCTAGCTGCTATGATTAGCTTTTTATACAATAATCTTAATATCTAGTCAAGGGGGAAATTGGAGAAAGGAAGTGATTTGATTTTTTACCACGTGACACATTAGCTTGTGAATAAAGACAAGTGAGGGAGACACGGAATTACACTTGGAATCTTTGAATGCAAGATCACGTTCTCCCACATTTATGTATTCAAGCCGATGCATTTGGATTTGCATAATTTACTAATACTCACATAGGCTTCATAGTCACAAGACTGAAAGATGAGCTTCTCGGGATGATGCTGCCAGTACTGCACTGGGGTGGACGAGGCCTCGTTAGGAGGCCGCAACGTGATTGGCTCGCACCACTCTCCAGCCTAAAAGCAACAATCCAATGGTAAGTGGTCAATGACGTTAAAGAGACATTGGAGACAAGTGCATGCATTGCCGACTTTCACAGCACAAAAAAAAATTTTTTTTATTGCCGACTTTCACAGCACAAAAAAAAAATTGTAACCATTTATCTTAACATTTAGAATTTAAATAATAATAAAATAATTTAAAAAAAATAGATAATGAAAATGATGAAACCATTTATCTTAACATTCATCATTTACAATTTAAATAATAATAAAATATTTTTTAGTCTGAACAATTGCTATGAAAGTAAAACCCTGAGCCTCAGTGTTCTTCTCAGTCAGTCAGTCTACAGAGCTGCAGCAGGATAAGCAGACATGAGAGTGATCATCTGCACTGATGGAGCTCTGTGATTCACACACACACACAAAGACTCTAATCATACAGGATCTAAACACAGCTGTTGCTTCGGATCTCTGTGTGTGTGTGTGTGTGTGTGTGGGATTGTTTGTGTTTTCACAGACACTGTGATCTTGTTGATTGCAGGAAGTCGAGCAGTAATTTGCCATTTGGACGGACGATAAAACTTTCTTGTTTTTATGTGGTAAAAGTGAATAAACGGATCGTTTTCTGAACTGTGAAGACACACAGTCGATCATCTAGTTTCTCCTCACATCTGCACGGACGCCAAACAGTCAATCGTGAAGCGGAGCTTTGCATATTTCACCTCCAGATTTTAAGCATTGGTTCTTTCTCGTCTTATCAAAACACATTTGTCTGAGTGTTAAATGATGAACAGACAGCACATCTGCTGCAGAATATTAATTAGCTTTCTTAAAGACAGACATATGGTTCTCACTGGACTTGAAAAATTTAAATTAAGTAAAATCGAAAATATTTGATATTAAATACTAATGTTATTTTATTATTATTATTTAATAGTGTTTTAGAATAAGGATCACATCATATTTTTTTGCAAATTTATTCTTAGCAATTTCTCTCTATATACTCCCTTTAGCTGAGTTATCTTATAGCAACTGTGAGGACTATATCTTTTGGATAAATATACACATTTTTAACAGCTTTTAAAAATATTTTTAAAATGTTTCTAATGTTATTTTCAGTGTCTGTAGCTTTTGTGGCTAACCCTTTTTTTTTGTAAGTTTTACCATTTATAGTAATTCTCAACTCATTTTTAGCTATTTTCAGGCTAGTGGCTATTTACTAAACATTTCTCCCTTAATATTGTTTATTATTGTATATTTATTACTATTTTGTTTCCAATTAGTTGCTGGAGTATTTTTTATGTCTAGATATATTTTTGTATAGATTTAATTTTTTACATTTTTTTTTAGCTAATTACGATGCTAA
>NC_024314.1:19310932-19323633 GCF_000523025.1 Cynoglossus semilaevis
GGGGACCCCCGCCGTGTCCGCTGCCTGTCCCACCGACGGGCTGAGCTGGGGAGGAGTGTGGTTCCCGCCCGGCTCCTGTGGGACAACCATGGGTGGGAAAAGGAAATCAGAAGAGTGGAAAAGCAGGAGAAATGGGGGAGGGGAGTTCATTTGTCATTTCATAATGTGCTTTGTCACCGCTGCAAGTGTGGTAAGTAGGGCAAATACTCTCACACCATCATACTAGTTTTTTTAGCTCCGGTGTTGCCATGGTGCTGTGTACCAGTGTCTAAAACTGTTCTGCTCTGATGCAAAGACGACCTGCAGAAGGTTCTTATGACGGAACCTTCTCCTGTTCAGTATTATGAAGATGATAAAATTCAAATAAAGTTCTGATATCTAGAAGCTTTTTAGTAAAGTTTTAGATTAACACAAGGTGACGTCAAATCAATTATTGCCTTTGTTAATATAGTCAATTAAAAAAAAATTAGACTATTTAGTGGCTAAATTTAAATAGTAAAAATATTTTAATTTGGTTGACAGTTCATCAACAAAAACTCACTAAAACTGAAACAGATTTATTAACTGAATATGGATTGAGACAAAGATACAATTCAGTAACTGAGACTCAGTCGTTCCTTTTAAAGAAGAGAGAGCAAATACTTTGTATTCATGATTCATTCATGCATTCAAAATGATATTGGCCTGAGACTGGAAAATTCTAGATCCAGCAGACCTCAACAGCGTTAGCTTGACATCACCTTTAATCTAATCCATGGTTTGTCCCAAAGACATTGAGGAACATCTTTCAGGAACAAATCCCTGTTAGAAGCTGGACACTGTTTACCTTCAAGACCTCCATTATAAACTTGGAGTTTTAGACTCTTTGCTGACATTTTTTTTTTAAGTAGATGCCCTTAAAAACTGACTGGTCGATAACAAAAGCAATCAGGTCTGAAACAGCAGGAAAAATGTCACAGCAAAGGTTAACTCTCTTACTTTTCTGTGTAAGGTTAAATGATCCGGGAACAAATATCATGACATTTTGGCTCATTTTTCTTCCATGTGAATATTTTTTCTTCTCTCAAATAAACACAAAAAGAGGCTCTGGACAACAGAAAATGAGCAAAACCAACCAACCAAGTTAAAATGTCTTGAAACAAAATGAAAAGACTTTATAGTATCAGTATTTGTGACTATTAACGGGTGGAAACAGCACTGAGTCGGCCATTTTGTGCCTTCAGGAAAAATGGGATAATGAGGTGTGTGGTAAAATTAGCAGCATTTCCCCTCAGAGAAATGTCCATGTATATTTAATTCATACCTTAAATCTGCCTTGGTTTTAGTTATTCCTGAAGGTCAGTGCATTTAAATCGTAAGTGAGGTCCTGCTGTCTCACTTTGCGACTCACCCTGAGGGAGATGGCCCGCGGAGGTTTCTGAGGGGTGTCTTCGTGTAATCTGTCGCCCAACGAGGCCAGAATCCGTTTTCTGTGGCCGATGAGGCTGATCTTTAAAACCTGGGTGAACACATAGAACAAAAATAAATAAATAAATAATGAATGTAATAATAGAAGATGAGGTGACAAAAAAAAAAAAAATATCAGCAAGAATTCTCCCACTGTGACGGGACTGGGTTTACTGAGAGGTAAACATCAGAGGGAGCTCAGCAGAATGAACTCTAATATAAGAGGCCCCTGAGCAGATGCATACATTGTGTATAATTATTCTTATATAACAGACAGAGGAACATGGAGATCACAAAGCATAAAGCAAACGTATGGTAAACTGTTAGGGTGAGAGCATTGGAGCGTTAACATGGAAAACATGATATACTGTCATATAAAGGCACAGTGAAAGGTAACGTAATTTTTTTTTAGAGCTTGCCTTAGAGTTAGCAGAGGTTTTCGAGTGCGATCCCTGGTCTTTAGTCTTCGTATGAAGTTTTATGTAGAATTTAGGGTTAATGGTTGACTCTAAATAGAACTTTGGTGTGAATATGAGTGTGAATGGTTGTTTAGTTCACTGTTGGTTGTGAAGGTGAATATGAGTGTGAATGGTTGTTTATGGTTAGGTTTACTCAGTAGCTGCGACTGACTCCAGCCCCCGTTATGTAATCTGATATAACTTTTGTGAAGTTCACTGTTCGGCTCAAAAAAAACCCCCACAACAAAAGAGCTTTTAAACCTAAATTTATCTTAAGGTGTAAGTTCTTTACTGAAGGCCTCGCCCCACACCTTTAAGACCCCTGACTAAAATATGCATAATTAATTTCCAGAAAGAAAAAAACGTTACTTGAAATTTTAGCAGCATTGAAGGAAAATAAGGCTAAGTCTGGTGCTAACAAATGTACCCACTGAACCAACAGACCAATTATACAATGTTAGAAAAGATGCAAAATATGTGTATTTCTCCCGACGACCTTTTAATGTCGGAACATAAAATAACCACTCGTGCTGACTCATTGCTAGGACAACTTCCCCCCCCAAAAAAACATCCTGTATGTTTATCCCTCCTGCTCCTCTGGAGCATCAAAAACTACTTGTGTGTTTGTGTGTGTCTTCAGGGCAAAAAGGTGGTAATTAACCTCAATATGAGTCCTGGCTGAGAGTCTAATGATTCTCCCAACGGTCTTCCATTGAATTAACACACCCCACACACACACACACAAAGAAACACACACCAGCTCAAACCCACACACACACACTCTGTCATAATCCACTGCACCTATTACTGCCGTACAGCTGCTGGTGCGTAACAAACTGTATTGTTTTAATTTCAGGGAAAAATGTGAAATTTTGAACGGTGACATTTTAAACTCTGGTACTTTTCTGCTCTGCATGGAAACAACAGACTGTCACTGTTGAATTTAGACAGAAACAGCAGAGTCGGCCAAAGTAACCTCTTATCTCACAGTGAGAGTGATTTTAAAGAGTCATCACCAAACGGCTGAATTCTGATAGATCTTCACTTTATGTTAAAAACTGGACTTACGTTTGAAACAAGAAAAAAACATAGACATAAATGAAAACTGTGTTTCAGAAAATAGTATATCTGGTTGTAGACAGGTTTTTTTTAAATAGTTTTCTTCAAATGTTCAACCCTTTTTTTACCCTAATAATAATAGCAATGTTAATTTTTTTTGTAATTAATTAGAATTAAACACTCACTCTAATATGTGTTCTGTTGGCACAGATAGATCTTCACTTTATGTTAAAAACTAGACTTACGTTTGAAATAAGAAAGAAACAGTGTCAGATTTTTCATACAAGACATAAATGAAAACTGTGTTTCAGAAACATTTTAAATAGTTTTCTTCAAATGGTCGACCCTTTTTTTACCCTAATAATAATAGTAATGTTAATTTAAAAAAAAATTAATTAAAATTAAACACTGACTAATATGTGTTCTGTTGGCACAAAACGGCTGAATTCTGATAGATCTTCACTTTATGTTAAAAACTGGACTTACGTTTGAAACAAGAAAAAAACATAGACATAAATGAAAACTGTGTTTCAGAAAATAGTATATCTGGTTGTAGACAGGTATGATTCATTCATGCATTCAAAATGATATTGGCCTGAGACTGGATAATTCTAGATCCAGCAGACCTCAACAGCGTTAGCTTGACATCACCTTGACATCACCTCTAATCGACATTTTTTTTAAAGTAGATGTCCTTAAAAAACTAGGTGCTAAGGTGCTAAAGCAACTTTTACTCAGTTTCTCTTCATTGTTAATAGATGCAAAAATGTACTGTTTTACTTTTACCCTCACAAAAATCTCAGTTATGGGTGTAGTCAAGAGATAGAAAAATAGGGGGGGCGCTTCTCCTGGGGAACCAGCAAGGCAAGTGAATTAAAACAATACTATTACCTCTGCACTTCACTAGGACCGTGGTTTTATAAAAATCCAGTTTCCAAGAATAATGTGAAAAGAAACACAAACCAAGGGGGAAAAAAATAGTGATCTATCTCGCACCCGTTATACCTGCATGAGTGTTTCCTACAATGTGCCTTATGCAACATCATCTACTTTAGCTGAAGTGCAAGCATCAACCTCAGCCTGAACTTCAACCATCACCATGGCAACGCTGAGTCACAGCAGCAGTAGCACACACACACACACGGACACACACTAATCCACCGAAAAAAGACATATATTTTTAAACCTGCACATAAATTATCCTCGTGACCATCAGCTGCATATGCTGTATTTCTGCTTCACACCCGCAGAATAATACTGTACCGTATACCTTTAAGAAACAAACAACAATTTTCACACCAGTTTCTTTGACTCTGACGCCTGAACACAGCATGACATCATCTGCATATAAATTGTATTCATAGCAGCAGCTCTGCCGCTGCTAGGTACTGCATATCTGAATTATTACGTGTGAAAAATGTGTCTTATTTTATATGCATCCATTGACACTACAATTCAAAACCCAACAATGGCTGAATATTAACAAGGCCTCTTGAATAGAGCGTCTAGAAAATAGATGGATAAGGACGTGTCGGGGTGAAGTCGGCATACTCATAGCCTTTCAACCATAATGTATGACAATTTTGTCCTTCAACCCGCAGACATTACAACTTTTACCTCCAAATATTTTCGTCCCTGAAGAACTCCATGACTCATAGAAGGGCAATCTGAGCAGCAAACACATTATTGGGTGATGAACCGAGAAAATAAGCCTTCAAATATTGCTGATAGCAAGAAAGATTAACAATTGTCCTGAGCAGGAAAAACTTAGCAAAACAGCATCTGGCAGTCATTAGTATCCATATATATGTATATGTATATGTATGTATTGGGCATATATGTATTGAACTGTTTACCATTCTGAATAGAAAAATATTTTTTTTGCGGCACCGCTCTCTGTTTGCGGGGCAGGAACCTGCTCACTTAGTCAGACTTATCCTTTGATCTTGAATTCCAAACTGCAGTATAAATTGATCTGTGGCTTCGTGTGCCTCCAGTATTTGGACCAGCTTTTATGTTTGTGTCTTTTGTGGGTTTGTGAGTGCAACGATCGAAGCGTTAATCCTTTTAACAGGGCCGTTAGCCTCAACTGAACAGGCTTGATTAACGGATTAGCTGCCACACGTGTGGTTCGAGGAGCCGCACCGTCGCTGTAGCCTTTGCTGTCACTTTAATGTAAAAAAAAAAAAAAATCAATTTGATTCTTTTGCTTTTGTCATGTCAGGATCGATGTTTCTTCTTCAAGTATTTTTAACACTAATGCGAAACAACTCTCAATAGAATTTGGACCCTAAGAAATAAAGTCGTTTCCAACCTATTGAATTATTGTCACTGTGCAAAAAAAAGAGCCTCGTTTCAAAGAAAGAAGACATATATTTGGCAGAAAAACTGGGCCATTAATGAGGATTCAATAAAAAGCATCGGTGATGAAGGACATTATGACAGCGGCCTCTCTTTTGAGGACACTCGGCAACAAAAAAAAGAGTTTTTTCTCCTTTGTTCTCCACTGGAGGGAAGGTTGAAAGCTGGTCATGTCAGTGATGCATAAAACCCACCGAGGAACTCAACAGTCAGGTCACTGTCTGTGCTCACGTTAGCGTTAGAGTTTTAATGACGCAGAAGGACAGAGACACACTTTCATTATACTGTTGAATTGTCTTTTAGTCACACTGATTGCGCTAAATGTCCCCATTAATCACCATCACATCCCCCGTGGTCTGACCCTCCTATTCACTCTTTGTCCATTTCCTGCTCTCTTCAAATTAGCGCTCGTCATCTGTTTTCACACGTTTTTTATCTGCTTCCTGCTTCTGTCCCCCCCCCCACCCCCCCGCTCCTCTCTCAGTACAGAGGTAGCCAAAAGCAGCTAGCGGGAAAATAAGTGGAGTGTTTGTCATTCGTCCTGAAACCACCACCGTAGCAACTGCACCTGATTGGTCCATCTTTGTTTGATGGCTCGGCCACAGCGTTTCTATCGCCGTCTCTGGACTCTGGTCGATGTGAGCGACCACCTCGCCCGGGGTAACCTACGAGAGCATGACCTCTACGATATCAACAGACCACCGCAGACCCTCGAGCGTCATCTGCTAATGGTGGGGGGTTCGGGGGTACAGCCTTTCACCACAACACTCAGAGGAACCCAAATTGATTTTTCCCTTCCAAGGAATCACTGGTGTAAGGTTACTTAAATTGCCAGGGTCAGAATACATTACAGACCAAATGAATGATAGTATTGATCAACACCTGCTGTCTGTGGTGTTCACCTAAGGACCACCTTTGACTGAGCTCTTTTCTTTGGAAAAAACTCCAAAAGTTATCAGGCGACAGTTTACTGGAGAGATAAGAGCTGATAACACTTGATTATTATTGCTGCTTTTATTTACTATTTGGTTGTGATGGATTTCTACCACTATACCTTTCACTTTTAAAATCAGAAAATTAAAATTAAATTTCCAAAGAGCAAAAGAAACGTACTTTAGGATAAGACATTAAAAAAAAATAAAACAAAATAAGATTGATGTGATCAATAGTATACAAGTATAAACGGCGACCAGGGAGTTTTAGCATATTTGCAGTGTAATATTAATTAAAACCTGATGGAGGCGTAAAGAGTCAGTAAAGAGTACAGTGAAAATCACTGTAAATCAGTGTATACTACTGTAGGGTTAAAGACAGGGGTCAATAAATGGTGTGTGGCAGATTTGAATAGAAACAGAAGCTATTACTGTCCAATACATGTCCAACTGGAGACAGTGTCTTTGAACATCTCTGGGCTTTAAATTAAGTATTTGCGTAGCGGCTGGACGGCCCGCAATATCTACATGTCTTATATACAGTCTATAATTTACCAGGAGCAGAACGCTGGAACCGTTTTTCTCCTCTTTTACATCTTATTCTCCATTAGCCACAGATTTGTCTGGCTGACGCTCTCGTGTTGACTCAGCCAAGGATATTCAAGGCAAATTAATTGGATAGCAAATCACAGTAGATTGACTCTTCGGGCGAGATTGTAGCAGCTCTGCTTTACTAATAACCTCGGGCCTTTCTGCCTTTTGGGCGAGGACACATTTCTGTTGAGGGTTTATTTGCTTGAGAGTGAAACAAGGCCAGGAGGAGACGAGTGAAGCGCACACAGCTCCGCTGTGAAACAGGATTGAACTTGTTTCAGTTCATATAAAAGGATAGCTCAATGTTGCCGGCTAACGTAACATAATAAATATAGCGGAAACGGTGTAGCATAACGTATTTTTAAAATTCAATATGAAACTGTGGCGAGGGGAATTAGACTGTACGAAGGCAGCTTTAGTGGAAGCAAAACAATGAGGAACACTAAGCTGTCATTTTTGACTCGGAATTATTTTTTTGGCAGAAACAAAAATAATTAAAAAAAACAAGACTGAATAGGACATCAATATTTGGGTTATCAGTCAAGTCAATTTGAATTTTAAACTGTTTTTGCAGCAGTTTACGATCGGATCTGGTACTTGACACTGTTGACACAAAAGACATTCTGGTTTTCCTTTCTCACAATAATAATGTTCCAGTCATCTGGAAGGTGCAGACATGAAAGCTAAGCTAATTTCTCACAGTGATTACTGACGCTTTTATAGCCCTTAGCTCCTAATCACAGCTCCGTTATCACTCCACTCCTTCTGACGTGTGTGGTGTGATTAGTATTGATTCCCACAGACTCATAATATATCACTCCAACATTGACGGACTCATATGAGCGTACCCTCACCTCAGTCGTCAATCATTTTGAGGACAAGTCACTGATACGTACTCAGTCACCCCTTGTTTTAAAAATAACCCTGATGTCCTTAGAAGTTCAGAGGACGCTCCACAAAAAACATTTTGGTCCCCATTATAACAAATGTCCCCGCACGCGTGTGTGTGTGTGTATTTAATAAGCAGCCCACACTGCATATGAAAAACAAACACGCACGCGTGCACACACACACACACACCGCGTTCAGCAAGGGTGGGGAAAGCAGATACCACCGGTTGCCTGGTAACCAGGGAGCAGAATGGAGCTTATGTATTAAAAACGACAGACCAATAGGATGAGGTTTCACTGCCCAGGACGCAGGCAGCCAATGAGAGTGATCTGGTAATAAGGCTGACTACATGGAGACAGATATATTTCTAGTAATAGCAGGAGATTTGGAACTATGACTGCAACAAAGAATGTATGTGTGTGTGTGTGTGTGTGTGTGTGTCATTAATTTAAATCCTAATAAGAAAGGAAAGGAATTTGTTCATTGTACTCCTCAGGATTAAAAAAGAAACAATCTTCAAACCCTGGAGATCAAAGTGATCCTTACATTGGAGAGACCGTGTGTTAGAACATTGTTTTGTTTTTATGTGATCACGGTGTTTATTACGCTGTGTAGGCACCACAAAACTACAGAACCAAAATGGCAGAAGACAACCCACCGTGGCTTTGATGTTCACAGTATGGCCGGACACTCGACTGACCTTTGCAGCTTCATCGTGTGACATGACATATGACGTAAACCCTCGGAGCTGGCACGGAGTACGAAGACTTTCATTTGACATCTGCTCCTTGTCATCAGTGTAGCACGAACCCAAATGGAGTATTATTTTTTATTTAATTATTTATTTTTTGTACGAACGTAAATTAGCTGCTTCGGTTGAAGCTAGCCACAACGGTATTCATGTGTGTGTGTGTGTGTGTCAAGCATTATGTGAAGTCAGTCTTTCATATCTTTTGATACGCTCGTTGGTACTGCAGCGGAGTCCTACGGTTTGGTCACAGATTGTAATTAAAATACAAGATGTAAGGTTTGATAATAACATTAATGAAATAAAAATAATCATCAGGAACAGTTCTCTATCAAAACACAAGGCTGAATTTTAATTAGTTTCTTTTTTTAAATTCTCCTTTTCTTTGCCTTTCTTTTATTATTAAATTTAATTTATGAAATTGCATATAAATTAAAATGTCTGAAAATGTGCAAGTTTTTATACCACATGGATATTAGCCAAGTAAACAGCATATTTTGGCTTGGGATCCTGCACTCATTTAGAAATATATAGGAAATGTACAAGTGATATGTTGTCAGGTCAAAAAATAGTTCAGGGGAAAAAAAAACAACTAATCTTACAGCTCAAAGAATAAAAAATATTTGTCCAATTAGGATTAGATAGTTGAATATAAGTAAAGGGGGTAAAATATGAAAAAAAAAACAGATTGTTTTAGGACTGAGGAGGCTCTGTAATAGACTGGGGCTGCATTTCAATATATTAATTGAAATTATATTTTTTTTTTTAGCATTTTAACATTAAGTTTAACAACAAATGTTGTGTAAAAATCATAATATTAAGGCAAAAACAAAACAAAAACATCCTAACTAGGTCAACATACTGGACGGTGTGTAGCTTTATTTTATTAGAGACCAGTGATGTCAACGCTGAGGTGCTAAACATAACCTGACCAAAGCGTCGAGGCTAGACACCATGTCCTTCCACTGCAAGGTTATCCAACAGTCACTCATAAACAAAAGTACACAAATGTATGTGTGCCAAATATCAGGATGTAGTGGCCTCGCTCAATTTACCCAACGCGACAATGAGGCCAAATGTTTGGGATAAAAAAAGAGTGGGTGATTTAGAGGCTGTGAAGAAAACCCGGCGTCTGCCAACAGTTCCTGTCGTGTGACACGCTTATAATAAGATATCAACACTTTGAAAATAACCTCTAACCTTCTCAAGGACTAGAGACAGACGTGAGTAAAATAAGTGTCAATTCCAGGAATGATATGTTTAAGGTTAGGTTAAGGTTAAGGTTCAGCGTCATTTGATTCAGATACTGGTCTTTTACAGTGATGATTCATCTCCACTGCTGCTGTTTTCTGAGTAATACTAGTCACTACAGTGGTCTCTACGGCAGATGACACACAGGCGATGACAACTTAGTGAACAGGAGGCTGGATTAGGATTGATCGAGCCACTCCTGTGGTAAACAGCATCTGGCAGGATTTCCAAGTCTTATCTTTGTGTTTGTCCAAATCGCTGCCTCTAGAGTTCTCAGCTGCTGAGGAGAAGAAAAATACTTCTGTTCCCTCAGTCCTGCCGGGACCTGTCCCTCTGTCAAACCTCCTGAAAGGCTCCTGTTTCTTCCTATTGAGTCGTTCACAATCACATTCACAGCAGCTTTGCAACTCTGCATCATTTTCACAAAACAAGACCTCAAAGACGTTAAAAACTCGATCGAAGACTTCAGCATTTATGCTGAGTTTGTGAAATTAAAAAAAAAAAAGCTCTGGGAAACTTTATCCAACAATTCTTGGATACTTCACCTGCTCTCAAACCAGGTCTTTGCACAGCATTCTAGTGTATACTAATGGAGAATGAGAATTTCACATCACAAACGTAATACACTCGAGACAGAATTGTCTTTGTTAAAGCAAAAACCCTGGCAGGAGAGCCTCTGAGATGTGCCCTGTGACGGGTACAGAAAGACTGAAAAAAGGCTCAATAACTAGAGCTATAGTTTAGGACGTTTGCTCCGATTCGGACAAGTCACTTAACAGTCAGCAAACACAGCAAATATTGAACTACCAGGAGCAACAGAAGAACAGACTCTGCTGCAATTCAAGGTTTCACCAAGGCACAACAGATGCTTCAACGCTGAGCTCATCCTCGCAGGTTTCTCAGGATCCAGACTCCTACACACTTCACGCACAAAGAACATTCACGTTCGGCTGAGCGGCAGGGTTGGACGGGGACGTCGCAAGTGTTAGGAATTTTAAAATGTCCTCAGGCTCATGGGGAATCGGGCAGAAATGAAACAACAAGTTAGGAATCAAAGCTAATCTTCATAGCGCTCTTCTCACGGCAGAACCTTCTGCCTCTCCATCCTCCCCCCCGTTGATCTTACCTCTTCCAACGACAGGAGTTATTCCACAACCACAGCTGATGCTTCCTCTCCTGCAGAGCCGTGTCTAACACAAGTGTCCCTTCTGTCTCTGTCTTTCCTCTCTGTCTTCTTCTGATCCACGGTCTCCTTCAGCTTTACTCCTCGTCTTTCCTCACCAACAGCTTTTGTTTTCCCTCTCGCTCACCCTCACCCTCACTCTGTCTGCAGATCTCCAGCGCTCACCAGCTCCTCCTCTTTCTTAGCTTGCGGCAGCGGCAGCAGCAGCGGACAGACTACATCTCCTGCATGTCTCTGCATGAGCTCTACCCCTCTCTCTCTCTCTTTTTCTCTCGCTCTATCTTTCCCAGTTAACAACCCCCCTCCGTCTCATCACTACGCAGGGTCCGCCAGGCTTGTGTTTGATAACAAGAACAAAAAATACATGTTTGTATGATTTAAAAGTCTAATATCACCAGGCATAACCACATATAAAAAATGTACAACAGCAGCATACTTATATTTATGTGTGCATTTTAAGATACTTCAATACGTTTATTTCATTTTATTTCGTTGATCTTCATTTCATTTAAAATAATTGCTATGATGAACTGTCATCTAAATGTATCACCTTTAGCAGCAAATGAATGTGCACAATCTTACCTTATGATTGAGCTTATGTGACGATGTAGCGGCTAACATCGGAGCCATTTCTGTCCAGATTTGAAGCTATCTTTAAAATATGATTGAATATCTTTCAGTAATTTGTTTTGATATAGATCAGTTATTTTTACCAGTAAATTTTATGTTGTTGTTTTTTTGTTTTTATCCAGTGTAGGGTGAAGCTAAATATACTCTTGTAGATTACTGATGTGAGACTGCTGCTTTTAGTTAACAGAAGGTGGTACAATTTTAATGTATTTCATGAAGTATTTAGTTTTATTTTTCTTAAAACTAACCAGTATTTAGTCCCTCTCATCACTCCATATGCATTTAAGCAAACAAGAACACAAAAAGAAGAGGAAACGACATAAAAAAGTATGCATTTAAGCAAACAAGAACACAAAGAGAACAGAAAATGACATAAAAGGATTTCAGTTGGTCGTAGATTCACGACGTAGTGATTTATGGTAAATGTTTTCGTAGTGTTTCAACTTTGTAAAAAAAACATGTTCAATGTTCTTCTACCTCAGTAAAGTTTGCAAACCACAGCCTTAACTTTCCAACTTTGCGTCATTTTATTTTTTGTGTGATTGTTTTTAGACGCAGACACAGACAAGACCAAACATCTGGCACGGAAATGTCTCAGAGCAGAGACATTCCCATCTATCTGACTGAGATCGCTCTGTTGCAACATTCCCTCAGAGCTCCATCACCGCAGAGAAGGTTTGCACAACGTGGATATTTACAAGAAACATTCAACCACGAGAAAATAAACTTACTTCAAACACCAGCTCCTGGTGTATGTCGCAGAATGTGGGACGGCAGAGGCACTTAGGAGTGAGTGTGTGTGTGTGTGTGTGTGCGTGTACAGCTGTACTTGTGGGGACATATTTTAAGTAAAAGACTTGTTGGGACATTTTGCAGGTCCTCACTGAGTTAATGGATACTTTGAGGTTCAACATGTGTGAAGATGAGTATGTGTGTGTGTGTGTGTGTGTGTGTACTGTATGCCCAGTATTGTATATTGAGCAAGTGGACATGTCTATATATATGTCTACATTTACAGGCCTGAGCACATGTGTCAGAAAGATGAAATCCAACCCACGGGGTCTGACGTCATTCTGACTATTTCTGTCTTTACAAGAGTCGACTTCTGTGATCCAGCAGGAGTCAGCGGAGTCAGTGTACCAAACATT
>NC_024314.1:19323666-19332410 GCF_000523025.1 Cynoglossus semilaevis
TCTGCCTCCATCCCTCTTAAGGTCTAAGGTGCCACCTCTAACTGAGCTGTTTTTGTCCACAGTCTCTAAACTGTACTGTCTCCATTGGATTGTGTCACTAAAGAAAATGTTTGTCCTCAAATAAGATAAGAATTCGATCCAACGTTCGTTCTCTAGACCCAAAAACTTCAAGCAAACAACAAAACAACTAACAAAACTGTCAATCGAAGCCAGACACTGTACGTGTCCTACGTTGTTTCCACAAGTTAGTCCATGTAGGACCTTAGATTTCAGTGAGTATCCCTAATGTATTTTTAGGAATAACAATTGACAAAATCAACATGAGGCAAGTGAATGAGTAAAAGACGTCAGAGGAGGAAACAGTCGTCCAACATGACTCACACTTCAAACATCAGCTGCTCCACTGGTAAAGAGTGTGACGACACACCACCTCTGGGGGTTTGAATGATCTTACCTCAGTGGATCATGGCTGCGCCCACCTTGGTCCTCCAGGCTGTGAGCTTGTGATTAAATGGAATATTAATATGTGGCTCTCAGCCCCTGACAGACCACCTCAGGAGGCTTTAACGCTTCCCACGTTGAGAACCAATAAAGCTGTTGATGCAGGAACGGCCTCAAGTAGTCTACTACTGAGCCACAGGTTCATGTTCAATTGAGGGGCGGGGGGGGTCACACACATTCTCTCCTGACAACTCCTACACCATCTCCTGCACAGTGAGCTCTACAACAGGAAGTGAGAGCTCCAAATAAGGTCGTGTGAGAGAGATATCTACGGGCCAGCAGAGACAAAGTGAAGTACACCGCAGTCCTGAGGCAAAAAAAAAAGAAAAAAAAAATCCACCCACACTTGAATTAACACCAGTTACTACTTGCTCGCTGTTTTTACACCTATTGTACTTGGATGTACTGCAGCCTCACACAGTAACATGTACTCTATGAGTGAGTACAGTGTTCACACAGTCTGCTCCCTCATACAGCCTTTACATACACTATCACACACACACACACACACACACACACACACACGTGTGTGTGTGTGTGTGTGTGTGTGTGTGTGAGCGTACAGACATTATAACTCCTTCATATAGGACTAAACCATGCAGTGTCTGATGAAGGCAGCAACCATCTGGTGATGGGACGTGGGACAATCTGTCCATTTGGACAGGTGACAGAGAAGGTGGCAAGTATAGGAACACACACACACACACACACACACAGACACACACAGACACACACACACTCACAGACACAGATAGACAAAGAGACATTCAGAATACTTGGTATTTGGAGTGACTTCAGTAAAACGAGATACAGAGTACACACACATGCACGCGCGCACACACACACACACACACACACACACACACACACACACACTAATTATCAAGTGCACAATATCCCTTGTCTCTATGGTAACAAGTAGCCTCCATAGACACCGAGTTCACACTGTAAAAAAAAAAAAATTTGACTGAACTCCAATCACTGTCCTTAAATTTATTTTAGGTGCGCACACACACACGCACACACACACATGCACAGACACACACACACACAGATACATGTAAATCCTACTCAGACATTCCAACCTCTGGATGAATGCTTATGTACGTGTGCAAATAAAACTGTAGAAACAAGTCAGACCCTACAGATGCAACACACACACACACACACTCTCTCTCTCTCTCTCTCTCTCTTTCTCTCTCTCTCTCTCTCTCTCACACACACACACCAAACACTCACAGTACTTTTTACATGTACGCCTACAATCGAAAGTGTTTTCGTCAGACCACCCCCGGTGTGACGGCTGAATAAGACATTACAGGTTCAGGGAAATGCACTCACCTGGAAATGTGTTCCTCAGAGCTATGACTGTGACGTGTGATAAAAGCTGAGTGTGAACGACAACCAATGGGAAACACACACCATAAGCAGTAGATGTGAGTCATGTCATCTCTGGAAATCAAGTTCAGACACATTAGAACCTTTGGAGAGGACGTGTCCTTAATTCTTGTCAAAGCTCTCACTAAAGCAGTTTTTGTCAGTGAATTAGCAGCACAGAAATATATACTGTTTTTTTTTTTGTGCAGGGACAGTAGCATTCATTTTTTCAGTCAGATACTAATATACGTCACTTCTTCTATGTTTCTTCAATTCCTGCAAGTAAGTAAGAGAGCATCGTGTTCAACTAAACATGCCTGATCTAGCTGAACGGGGAGTTACTGACAACAATCTGCTAAAGTCTAGTGCCGTGAGTGAGTGAGGAGCTTTCGGTGCACAAGCACAAAGGCATTAACATTTTTTTGGTAAAATAGCATTTTTTTTTTTGTATTATATTGGTGGCTCTTTGGCCCAGAGGCAATGTCTCTGTCATTGGTGTGGAACCCCAGGGTTCACCTCCTGGGCAAGATCGAATCCCAGTTAGGACGGTTGGTACCTTCCAGTGGACTCACCCCCCGCAGGAAGGTTCAGGGGGGTTGGTACGGGGCAGTGTGATTTGGGTGGCGACTGCTGCCCCCGTGACCGGAAACGGATAAGCGGATGAAAATGGATGGATGGATGGATGGATGTATTATATTGCCTAAAACATGCTGCTTTTCCAAAGTGTATATATACTCATCTTAGCCATGGTGACTAAATCCCCCACTCTTCTATTGCAAAACCCACAGTAGAAAATCATCATAACTTGTTGTTGGACCAACAGAACGGCAGCGTTTGAAACATGTTTTTGGAAACGAGAAAAAAAAAACCCACCCGTATTCTGGCAACTGATACCCATAAGGTATTCACCGTGTGGTGTACTCCTGCTTCACCTCCACAAATGTCTACTAGTTGGATTAAAATGTGTCTTTGTTTGAAAGTAAAACCAGAAGGAACACGAAACGCAAGCAGTAAAAATGTGCCATGTGAACAAGCGGCAACAAGTCTGTCAGCTGAAATTGTGGTCAGATTATTACCCTTGATGCAATGCAGCACAAGGAAGATTATACAGTTTTTAAAGGCATTATATTTCTCCAGATTATTATGTGTAAAAGCACGTACAAAATTTAGTAAAATACTTATTTTTGTCTCACAAAATAAATATGACAAGATTATACAGTTTTTAAAGGCATTATGAATACAATACAAAATGACACTACATTTTTAGTAAAATGTTTTTTTTTTGTCTCACAAAATAAATATGAGACTTCTTACACTTTTCCTAAAGAACGTTTGCTAATTCTCTACAAATACTCAGGTAACCAGAGACACACAGTAACTTCTAACAAAGCGAAACGTCCCTAAAGGACCAGAACTCGTCTTTATCCTTGTGTCGTAAACATGATTTTCTAAAATAAAATCTCTTTCTAATTGCTCTGTTTCAGGGTTCTCTGAGGACTCGCGCTAAACGACAGCAATTTGCAACCTGCGCGGAAATGCTCTGCAGCGCTCTGCTCTCCTCACCGCCCGGAGAGAGCCGAGCAAACTGAAGAGAGAGGCGACAGCTCCACCATGTGGAGTTCTGAAGCAAGCACTGCATGGGAAATTAAAATTATTAGGTTAAAAAAAGTAAATATAGACATTTCGTTAATTTCTGTATCAACAGGAAATATTTTGAAAATCCTTGCAGTTTTGATCCGACTTCACTTATAGGAAGTGTGTTCTCATTTAATCAATTTTAATAATAACATCTCCTGAATTATTCATTTTAATTAATAATTCAAATCGCAATCTGCTTTAGACTTAATGAGTTTTCCTTTTGGGAGATCAAGGTTTGGAACTTCACAATTCTTTTTCCTCTGTTCAGAATAAACAGACTGGGACATGACTTTATTAGAGCATGCGATGCTGCACTTCACCACTGGGTGTTGCTATTCCATATAAAGTGTTGATATTTGGCGTTTTTCTCAAAATATTTGATTGAATTCAACCTGCTTGTATGTCGATCAAAAAACACTTTAACTGTTGTTTTTCCATCCATGTGTTACGATCCCCAGGCTCCAGAAACTCCCCAGACTTAATCCATAAAATCCCTGGACACACTTCTTTATGAGTAAACTTAATGAGTATAATTATAAAGATTGTGATTTTGACCCCTGCAGCTGCAAAGAAATGAGATGCCAAAACAAATACTGAGAACTTTTAGGCTGTTGTTAAAAGTCTTAATTACTTATTGATTACTTCTGTAAACAGAAATTCAAAATTCAAGCACATTGGTCACGCCAGATAATCTGCATTTAAAATGTGACACTGGTTATTCCTCCAGATGAACCCTTTTAATAGTAATACAGTGTCTTAGCGTTCGTAATATCAGCACACGGTGGCAGCAGTGAGAGCAGAGTTACAAAGATTTGGACGTTATTGTAACAAGCTGACCTGAAAAACTCCATTAAACATAAGGTTATTTAAAGGAACAAACTGAACCAGAACGCTGAATCTTGATTGGTCAGATGGATTCTGCTGAATTAACGTAATTGACGTGATTATATGGGTTTGGTTTTGCTTTAAAACTGGTGTAAAATGTACAAAATCCGACGTCCACAACTGGTCATGTTAGCTCAATAATACCACACACACACACACACACACACACACCTGCATACAGGATTATGCTGCAGTGAAGTGAACCTGCCCCCTGTCTGTGGTGTAGAGTATGTACTTGTTGACAGCTGGGATTAAAAGGTGTTTTGAGGACACTAATCCCTCATCAACTTGGCTGCACATGAGCTCTGCAACCAGAAGAGTTAAACACACACACACACACTGTCGTATCTCTAAAGTGCTACGACGATGTCTGCCGCCTCTCCTTTTGTTACCGTCCGACTCCAGACTGATTACCTGGTCATTACACAAAAGGCATCGAGCAGCGTCTACTCCACTTCCACACCGTCCCATCTTTCTCTTTCTCTCCCTTCACCTTCCTCCTCATTCCTCTACCATATCTCCCTTCACCATCTGTCCCCCGGCTCTGCTCTGTGCAGCGCTGACCCCTGGGCAGCCCCAGAGACCACTTCAACTACACTGTAACTGCTGCAGTGCTCCGCGGTCGATACGCCACAGACTCTACACCAGACGCACTCGCAGCTGTCACGTGTGCTTTCGTGTCACAATCGATAGGATCTGTGTCCAACCGCTGCAGTACTAGAGCAAAGGTGACTGGATGTCCTGAGAAGTCAATTTGACCACAACCAAGAATGGATCTGTCCAATATTTTCTTGATTGTAAAAAGGACATGGACACGCAGCTTTTTAGCAGCTTTGTGTGGATTCAGTGTTCTTATACTATGTTCTTCTACCAGTTTCAAGATAGTGGTGAGATCTGATATGATGTTTTAATAAAGCAGCTACGATTAAAAGCTGAGTTTGAGGGGACAAAGTTGAAGACGCTGAGACTTTTCTTGGGAGGTGTCCATATGGACAGGATCAGTAATGAGCAGATGGATTTGAATAGGGTTAATGGTTTAATGTGGACTGGTCACCAACTGTATCTGTTCTATATTCACCAACTACGTGTGACGGGACAGGCAGAACAATTACATTTACGTCCACTAGGTGTGGCATCACGTGGCTATGAAAAAAAAAGAGTTCTTAGAGAAGATCTACCTGTGTGTCTTTCTTCAATTCCTGCAAGAATATTAGTGTTGTGTTCACAAAGTAGCAGTTAGCATGCCTGCCTTGCAAGCAGATGGTCCAGGGTTCGATTCCTAGAGGAGCCACATATCCCTAACGGAAGAATTCTACACACATACGAAGATCCGTAGCAAACATTAGATTCTGACAACATGCACATAGACACATATATTCACACCGTCTCTACTCCACATATGCGTCCAAAAAGACACACATTACTCACAATCACTACATGTGGGTGGTTTCCCCGGCGTTGTGAAACATCTTGCATCCCACATGCTTATATAACTCCCTCTCCACCTCCTCCTCCAGCTGATCGCTCATCACTCTGGTGTCCAACGGGAAGCGACAACATCCCTGCTTTATCTCTGTCTTTTTAAAGAATCTGTAGCTTCTCTGGTCTGATTCAGGTTTACAACGAGAATCGAAGCAGCAGCAGAGTAACGTCAGACTACGTCTGAGGTGAAGGGGTGACGAAACACCCGACACTTCCTTTGGTACAGTGACACAGAGGTCAAACCTCAGGGCCTGTTGTCAAGCACCACTGATATTTACAGATGGAAACAAATCAGAAACGAATCCGCAGACACACACTGCAGTATTTGAACAACGCAGAATAAAATGTCCACTCAGTTTGGTGCAGAAGTACGATGAATAGTTAATTAATCATTAAACTTTTAATGTTTGTTTATTTTGACCACTTCAATTTGTCTACTTCTTTTTTCTTCTTCTAATCATTCTTTATTTGACCACTTCAATTTGTCTACTTCTTCTTTTTTCTTCTTCTAATCCTTCTTTATTTTTAGTCTTCTACTGCTTTTTTTCCTTTCTCTTCTTTTGCTTCTTTTATTTTCTCCTCATTCATATATTTCTAATCCACACTGTTCACTGTTGATTTTCAGTTCCCTCATTTGTCTTTTTTTTCCTTTTGACTCGTACTTCTTTTTTCTTCTTTGTCATTGTTATAATCCTCTTCTGATTATTATTATTATTATTATTATTTTTCTTCTCCTTCAGTGAAATATAGATCTCAGATCTCTCTGTCGGCAGTAAAGGTCTTTATAAATACAATACCTTTAACAAACAAAACAAACTGAAAACAAGTCATATTTTGCAGCTACAGTATAATGTGACGTGGCAATGACCTTTAGTGACCTTTTGCTGTCCTCTGCGTCCGTCCTACGGAGCGAACGTTCAAGCGCATGTTTGGAAAAATGCCAGAGGGTAGAACGCTCGTGCACGCGCTACGCTGATGTATTTGCCTCAACTATGTACGTATACTACAGTGAAGTACACACACATTCACCGCATCACTGAGGTGAAAAATGAGGGGAGGAACCAGGGAGCTCCAAACGGCCCCAGATGAGGCTCCACGGTGTTTTATCACAGAGGGTAAATGCACGGCTATAACCTTCGTTTGGTTTCTCTGTGACTTTAGGTGAAGGAGACACTATTTTAGAACAACTTATTTTTTTCTTGTTGTTTAATACGTGTTGGATAATAAATGAAATGACTTGTTATCAGGTTAATTTAAACCAAAAAGTTCCACACTCTCTCCAACAGCTGGGTTATTTGTGTTATTTTCTTAGGAAGTGTCCTCGTAGTAAATAGAGCATCTGCTGAGACTATTCTAAGGCACAGAGAGAGTTCTGTGACTGTAAGCACTTTGGCTACAGAACAGTGTAGGTGTAGGTAAGACCACTTTAAAGACGGAGCCACAATATACCTTTGTTCTCACTGTATGATGCAAGAAATTTTCACTTAGTGCAAAAGAAGGTCTTAATAACAAGGACACAGTGACCTCAAAGTGTCAGAATTAACCCTGAAACCTCCATCATGGAGGCTTTCCATTTCTCTGTAAAATTTCCCCAGACCTTACTGTCAATTTATTTTCATTTTTCCCTAATATTCAGCTACATTTCTGGCTTAATCTTAGCAGTTGTCGTTGGTCCATTCAGTAATGTTGTTTTCAAATATTTCTGCCCACTTCCTCCTCGAAATATCCAAACTATTTGTATCTTTTTTATATTTATTCTTTGATTTGATTTGGAGCATTTAAGCCATTTGTGCCAAATACATCCCACATGGTTTGCTATTTTTCCCCAATCCTGAAACAATTTCTCTAATGACAAAGAACAGAGGCTTCAGTTTATGTCGATTGAGTGGATTTAAAAAAGACTTTGTGTTTGCAGAAAATAGTCAAAATAATGGACTCACGTTGATGAGCTCGATCTCCCATATCTTCTTGACGAGCTCCATGGATGTGTAGCCGTTGATAAGGAACGACTTCGTGTAATCTCCGAGCTCCAGAGACTCCAGCCACTCAGCCACCGATGTGGGGTTGTTCCCGTCGTAGCCGACTGGTCGAACCTGTGGTGGAGAGAAGGTGGAAAGATAAGATGTCTTCACCAGAGATCCATATCTGTACCCAGTGTAAGTGTAAGGTGTCAGCTATGTAGCAATTAGCTAAGAGCTATATAAGAAAACAACATATAGTAAACACATATCTCAAAGCGAGCTAGCTAGCCACAAATAAGTAGCAAGGTGACATAAGATTGAGCCTATTAGGCACCAAAGAGACTAACTGTAGATCAGAAATAGCCAACAGTTAGCTAGCCTGGCTAAAAAAATTCACTACTACTGAAAAATAACAGAAGGTTGGCATAGAATGGGTTTAAACTGACCCTTTAGTCCTTATGTTTAAAATATGTGTAAAGTCAAGCAGAAAATGAGCTATGAGGTCAGAAATTAAGTAAATGTAACGCAGCTAGCTGAAATATGTACACCAAAGGTAACCACTTCAATAGCTATAGGCTAACCACAGAAGAATTGGGCAGGGCAGAAAAAACAAAATATGGGCTGCAGTTAAAATATTCCAAAAAACCTATGCTGTGCCAAAAAGTCTTCATTTTTAGAATATGAGAAAAAATAAATTCCCCATATTAGCTCCCACATATCTTAAATGAAGCTAAATATATCTAAAAGCTAGCCCTACTGAGCAGATACAAAGCTAATGATATCTAAAAGCTAGCCTGAAAATACCCAATTTTGGCCGTGTTGTACTTTTTCTTTTCCTGATTCTGCAGCAAAATCCTCATGTCCACAATACATTTTTAATCAGGCCTTACGGAGTTCAGC
>NC_024314.1:19334745-19353513 GCF_000523025.1 Cynoglossus semilaevis
AAAACAGTTTGATTTTGATGAAACCGAAGCCAATGACAGCACAGCAGCCGAGCTACTGCTGAGGTGACGCAAGTGTGATGAGAGCGTGAGTGAGACGATTGTCAACAGAGGTGCTACTATATGATTTCCATCCTGACTACTCCGTTTTCCTCATCTCATTTACAAGCAGAGAAAAGCTGTGGCGGTCAAGCATGTAAGGCTTGGCTTGTCCTCCCAGCATCAACCCCTCCACGCCAAACAGATGGTTCCTCTCATCACCTGTACCGGCCTGGTTCCATTAAAGATTCTTCTGAGTAACAAACCATCTGCCATCTGAGGTTTCAAGATCTTCCCTTTTTTCATTAACACCTTTGCTCTTCCAAATGATGGCGTCTGTTACTCTCATCCAGTCCTATCTTCTGGTTTAACCTTTTCAGCCGTACAACCTGTGCACTGCTCAAACTGTATGTTCTATGTTCTCTAATTCTGTGTACTAAGCTGACCAGCCTGCTCTTCTGATCCTGAGTTATGTGTTTCTTTCCAGGAAGAGTTAGAAACGGTCATGCAACGCACACTCTATTAGTGACGGGGAGCTGACCATGGTCCTGAAAATTTATTTCATGCAGGGGATTCCCTTTTTTTGACATACCACCAACAGGATAGGTGATTCAGGATAAGGTGACGTTGAACCCAGAACCTTCTGCATGCCCAGTAAAAATCCTACATTTGCACCTCCGTAGTCTGAGGAGTAACCTAGTCTTTTATGATCCCCAGTTAACTACAACAGTCAAATTAATGAGGTCCATTTATAAACATCTCTAGGGTTCCACTCTTGTTCCCTGCAAAAAAAAGAAAAGAAAAGTGGCTTCACCCTCGGAAAAACCCTTTTCTTTGTTGACCAACTTGCAACTATGCCAGACCTGTAGATCAACTCCCAGGCTGATTAACAGAGCACAGAGCTGTTCCAACACACAGTTATGTGCTACACCTTTACAGCAGAGTAATGACTCACTTATCAGGCACAGGGTGAGGAAGGATTCAAGGGCATGAATAATTGCTCCCTGCTGTGCTCCTGATAGAGGAAGATGGAGCTCCCTGATGTACGCCTCTCTTCTTTTTTACTGTCTGAACCAGCCCTAAGCATTACGTTTGCCCCATATCTGCCATTTCCCAGCACACAAGATGGATCATGGGATAAAAATGACACGGATGCAGGAATACCGGAGTCAGCGGGAAGTAGAGGGTAAATTTGGAAACTGAAAAACTATGGCTTCTGGGTTTCTCCAAAGGCAGAATGCCCAAACTATTTTCAAGGAGGGCAAAACCAACAATGACAAAATAATGGAGTCACGTGAGTGAAATGGAATGTTTTTCTTTTAACTGTTTTGTAATTTGACATTTATTATTATTCGCTTTGATCGCACAATTTTTCTAAGCCAAAAAAGTCTTATGTCAGTGAAGGATGTAAAAAGGTTGATATTTTAGAGCATTCTTAATCAAACACAGCTAACATACCAGGATCAAATACTATCATAAAATATTCAAAATATAAATGAACAAAATAGATTTACAAGATAGCAAAGAAATAACTTTGAGTTTAAACATTATTCAAATATTGTAGAGAAACCTAAAGGCTAATTGAAATAGCTTCAGATTCACTGAAATTAAAAGGGTCAGACAAAGATAACTGAAGGTTATCTGGTCGAGAATTTGGCTAAAGTTGGAAAAAATATAGCTAAATGTTAAATAAACACAAAAACAATGGCTGGACAAGAAAAAGGTCTGTAGTAGATTACATATATTCCTGATCAAATGCTAAACCCTTGACACATGCTCCACTGTTCTGTGCTGACAGATAGTATTTATCTCCCATTGTTGATACAACAGCCACGACTGTAGGGTGTCCATGTGATGATTGCACCAGTTTGCACGGTGAATACAAAGATGAGAATTCATGCACATCTGCAAAGGGTGTTGAGTGAAGAGCAGAAATTGTTATTCAGTGTTGATGGTGGCGACCATTATCAGCACCAACAGACTTCATGCCGCTGTAGTACAAATCGTACTCGGCCCATTGTTATCCATCTCTGGCTCTTTTTTCTCTTCTCCAAAGGCAGAATGCCCAAACTATTTTCAAGGAGGGCAAAACCAACAATGACAAAATAATGGAGTCACGTGAGTGAAGTGGAATGTTTTTCTTTTAACTGTTTTGTAATTTGACATTTATTATTATTCGCTTTGATCGCACAATTTTTCTAAGCCAAAAAAGTCTTATGTCAGTGAAGGATGTAAAAAGGTTGATATTTTAGAGCATTCTTAATCAAACACAGCTAACATACCAGGATCAAATACTATCATAAAATATTCAAAATATAAATGAACAAAATAGATTTACAAGATAGCAAAGAAATAACTTTGAGTTTAAACATTATTCAAATATTGTAGAGAAACCTAAAGGCTAATTGAAATAGCTTCAGATTCACTGAAATTAAAAGGGTCAGACAAAGATAACTGAAGGTTATCTGGTCGAGAATTTGCTTAAAATTGAAAAAAATATAGCTAAATAAAAAAAAATAAACACAAAAACAATAAATAAACACAAAAACAATGGCTGGACAAGAAAAAGGTCTGTAGTAGATTACATATATTCCTGATCAAATGCTAAACCCTTGACACATGCTCCACTGTTCTGTGCTGACAGATAATATTTATCTCCCATTGTTGATACAACAGCCACGACTGTAGGGTGTCCATGTGATGATTGCACCAGTTTGCACGGTGAATACAAAGATGAGAATTCATGCACATCTGCAAAGGGGGTTGAGTGAAGAGCAGAAATTGTTATTCAGTGTTGATGGTGGCGACCATTATCAGCACCAACAGACTTCATGCCGCTGTAGTACAAATCGTACTCGGCCCATTGTTATCCATCTCTGGCTCTTTTTTCTCTGTTTCTCTTCGTGCCTGTAATCGCTCCAGCGCTCTGCTGTCAAAGTGGCTGCTGTCCTATTTTCTCATTATATTGTTGCATCTATTATTTACTCTTCACACCGTCTACTTATTCAATTCTGCCACCTGAATGTTTGGATTAGGCTGAGCTTGTTTGCTTGTGCAGCAGAGCGGTGGCTTTAGCTTCAGCTGGAGAACCAATCCAAACCTGTGAGGCAGTTTCATCAGCCTTTCTCTTTCAGAATATTACAAAAAAAAAAAGAGAGAATGCTGCCATGAAAAACCGTTATTTTTAAATGTTTAATTGCTGTTCTTGGAAGAATAATCCAGTCTAATCAGTTTTTCTTCCACAGCAGCTGCTCAGGATTTTGAAACTTATCTCATTATTTCGGTTTAAACTCTGTCCCCAAGAACTGTAACACAATTAGCTTTAGCGGCTGAAGAAAAACATCTGGATTTAAGAAATGCACTGTGATAATATTTTGACGATATAACTGCATTTTTAACTGGATGTGGTAGGAAAGACTTTTACTAAAATCTGAAAATGAACACAACCATTAACACATTAATTGGCTAGGCTAATGCTAACCATTAGTATTGTGTTTTAACATGTTTTTCCTACATTGGATAACCGAACACAATTTTCACTATAATAATATATATTCCATATGTAATAGAAGACAATAATGTAATTACTGTACAGTTAATTATTCAGTGTAAATCCTGTTTGGTTAAACACAAAGCTGATATACACACAGGAATTGAAGAAAGGCACATGCAAAGCCATTGTTATTCAATTGTTCTACCAGTCAATGTCACATAAACTAATGAAGACAATTTTTTGGCAGAAAGAAAATAATATTTTTCAATGGAATTTGATAACAGTCTCTTGCTTTCTAAATCATACTGTTTCATATCAAGCCCCACCTACTGGTGAAACCAAAAATCCTTCAGAAAAGATCCTCACATGGTTAAAATTGTTTCAGTTTCCTGTCATCGTCCAATCTCATTAGGATGTCACGGCTAACACCATAGTTTAACAAGCTCGAACTTCTGCTCATTTAACATTTAGTATCAAATTCAAAACATTTGAACACGTTTTAAAGTGAGAACAGTGATGTGTTCAATGTGTAAATGCTAACATAATGAACCATTTCCCATCTTTAATTAAAAAAAGAAGAAAAAAAAAAACAGCCAAAGGCAAAGTGATGTAATTTCCTGAAAACCTCTCTCTGCTGTTTTTAAACTTGATTAAATGATTCTTTTAGCTTTTTGTTTTTTTTAAACAATGGTTTATTTTTGCCTCTGTTTGGGTTAACCTTAAGCATATTCTTAGCAACAATTAAGCCAGTTTGTTTATAAACTAACAACAGCCTTCCTCTGTGTCGTAGATACAGTTTATTCAGCCTGTAAACTATACATATTTTGCCTATATTTCTTGGTGTCACTGTCATACATTTGCTAAATCTTTTTGGATAATGCTTTTACTAATGTTTTGGCTGCAGTTTTGTTTTTGTAACGGTTAATGCTGACAATGCGCTGTTCATATAAATAATGACCCTAATGCTGAGTCAATGGAGGTTTTTTTTAATTAAGGGAAGGGAAACTAATATCAGTGACCTCCAGGTTTAATGTCACAGACTAATGAGAAGCCCTGCCATGTGTCTACCGAGTATTTACCTCTGGTTTTTGGTTGAATTTACATTCTTTCCCCATCATTCGTCGTTCTAATATAAACATTAGCTGGAAAGTAATTAGTGGTGACAGTTCAGAATTCACCGTGTCAACCTTGGCTGTCGGTCATTGTTGTAAACACAAATCTTGGTGTCAACCTTGGCTGTCGGTCATTGTTATTGTGCAGTGACACAAAATAAACACAAACAAGATTAGGCCAAAGCACAGGGTGTTGTTACTCATCGTCAGCTGTTCCCTATGTTAGCTGCTGCCTCCTCAGGACACCCTCTCTCCTAATGATCCATTAGTCTCACCGTACTTTTCCTCCACTGGCTGCCTTAGTTCAGAATACACACCCACTCTATGAGCCTAATGAGAGCCAAATGATAACACTGGGTGGAAACAGTTTGTGCATCTCTGTAACTGCACTATGTTTTTATTTTGCTATAGACAGATCCCATGTCAGATTACACTTATATGTATGCTGAGTGCACGATATGAAGAATCACAAGGATACACAATGAGTGGGGAAATACGGGTTGTTGACAAAAAGACGCTAAAGTTTTTCTCCTAAAAGAACAGATATGGCAACAAAGTATCTGTGACCAGAATATTTGGGATATTAGGATCAACTGAAATGACGACAATTGATGCCTCTGTGTCTAACGTAACATGCAGCTCACAGCAGTGAAGGAGAAGTACGCTAGTACTGCAGTGGTGTGATGAAAAAATACCAACCACAGCATGTGCTATTTATATATTTCAAAATGTCTGAAAATGACACAAACCTACATGAGGATAATGTACACTTCCTAACTGACCTGATATGGAAGGGACAAAAAAGAAAGAGCGATTCTATGATTTCATCCTGTTGCCAGGGTAACCGAGCAACAGATGCAGGTCACACAAGTTAAAATCCTCAGTGTGACTTTTGTTTAACACTTTAAATTAATTTTGATTTATTACTTATATATATATATATATATATATACATATAACTACTGCTACTGCGTTTAATTTCACCATCATTTGAAGAGCCTTCATGCTAAACGCTCCGTCGACGACTCTGAATACTTTACACTGGGAAAAAAAAGTCACAGAAATGAATTCTGAGAGAGAAAATAATTTCTCAGAATTCTGATTTAAATGTTGGAATATCTGGAAATGGTGGACATTTCCTCTCTAGTTTTGGAAACTACTAAAGGACCTACAGCCTGAAACAAATGTGTTCATTTTCAAGAGACGGTGAGAACAACAACAAAGTCTCTTTAGACAAAGACGTTTCATGTTTCAACAGCAATTAGGGGAAGTCTTTGCTCACTTCCCAGAATTCCAGAGCCTCCCACTACAGCACATGTGACACGTGCAAAGCATTGTGGGAATGTGGCAAAAACAAAAACACAATGAAGGCAAAGTGGTTATGATGGAGATGGCAGATTTTGAGTTGATGGAGGAGGAGAACAATGTGTTTGAAAATAAGCCAGTGTAGATTTGACCACGCCCACTTCAACGTCTGACCAATCGTCAACAGTGTGGACGTCTAAAACTCTCCACCAACCAAGTCATAGTTACGACTTCTTCGTTAACTCTTATGTTGCTAACAGACCTGTCATTCAATCCTGAATCTCCAGATGAACTCATTCAGTCAGAGTCATTCAGCTGCTGCAGCACTGACGCTACAGAGTCTGTGGATCTAGATGTTCCAGATGTTTCTAGATGTTCCACTGGTTCTGTTTTTCCTACTAGTGTCTCAGAATTACATAATCTGTTATTAAATAAGGGAATGATGAGAATCAAAAGATCAGCATGTGGATGTTTTTGACTCAAATGTTTTCACTTTAATTTCAAAACACGTCCAAATTCTGGCTGAAATCTCAAATCAATGATAAATAAATCAAATTTGAACTAAAATCTGAGAATATAGTAGAATTCAGATATAACACATCTCAATGGACAACTCAGATTTCTAAGGAATAACTCCTGCACATCTATCTTCACTGATCCATCCTTAGGTTACAGGTGGCTGTAAAAAAATCCACACAGCTGGTTGATTTTAATGGGTGCAGTGTTGATGCTGCTGGAGTTTGATTTTTTTCTGTTGCTGTGGTTGGAGGATCTGAGTGTGTGGGAGGACCTCACATGGCATCAGCGGGGGAGAGGCAGAGATGATGGAGAAGGAAGAAAGGGGAGAGAAAAGGAAGGAATAAAAAAAGAGAGAGTGAGATAGAGAGATTGAGAGAGAGAGAGAGAGATACAGAGACAGAGAGAGAGAGAAGAAGACACAGAGGAGACGTTGAGGTTCTTGGTCCAGAGAAGCAGAACCATCTCAGATGTGAAGTGTGCTTCAACTTACACACTTTGCACGCACAGAAAAAAAACAAACAAAAAAAACTCACCATGAACTGGACGTTGTCAAAGCCATTGGCGAGCAGGTGGTTCTCGTACTGGACCAGACCGATGGAGTCCAGCCACTGGCCCACAGATTGCATCGGGCAGCGGGGACCTATGAGAGGGTGGAGGGGCAGACGCTTAAGTAGGGAGTAGCCGTCCACGCGGTAGCAGCGGCAGTCCGGCTGCGAGAGTTGGCACTGCCACATCATGTTGTGGCGGGCAAAGTGGCTGTCGAAGGAGCCCGCCATGCTTTGGTTGGGGGAGTCTTGGGGAGAGAGGGAAAAAAAAAAGGAAGGAGAGGAGGAGGTATGGAAAAGAAGAGGGACAGGAAAAGAAGGAGGAGGCTAAGGTAGAGGCATGGGGAGGAGGGTTTGGGTTAAAGGTGTCCAGCTGCTGCTGTCTTCTCAATCCACTCAGATGCAGAAGGAGAGGAGCTGATGGATGAAGTTATATATCCAGAGAAGATGCTCCTTCCTGGGGGTTAGATTCCTGCCAGGAGCTGGTTGTTTAGGATTTAGAGATCCATACGGGAGAAAAAAGTACACTGAGTGCTCACGGGAGCGGACGCAGCAGCAGCAGCAGCAGCAGCGGAGGCAGGGTTGGTTTTCAGCTGTTGCGCTCACTGTGGCTGCTGCTGCTAAGTGAGTGTGAGAAAATCTCAGTGTGCATGTGTGTTTGAGTGTGTGTGTGTGTGTGAGTGAGAGAGAAAGAAAGAGAGAGAAAATGAGCCAGCGCTGCCTCTACCAACTACTCCCACTCTCATCTGTATGCTCCTGCAGCCTCCTCTTTCTCTCTCCGCTCCTCTCTGAGCTCTGCTTCCTTGCCTCCTTCCCTCACTTCTCTTTGGCTCTTTCTTCTCACAAGCTTTTCCCATCGTCACTCTCTCTCTCTCTCTCTCTCTCTCTCTCTCTCTCTCTCCTCACACTGATCTTGCCTCCCTTTACCTTCAGCAGCAGCAGCAGCAGGAGCAGCAGCTCCATCTTCTTTGTCTCTCCTCCCTCCCACTTATTTGCACCAAGGCATGTCATGCAGTCGACGTCCATGCACAACTTCTGCTAAACTTCACTGCCTGTTGTGTGTGTGTGTGTGTGTGTGTAAATTGGTGCAGAGGGTTGTTGCTTTGCACTCACAGAGGGAAGAGAAAAGAGAAGGAGACATGAGGAAAGGGAAGAAGTGAGGAGCTTCAGCACCAGGAGCAGGTGGACAGCGCAGTCTAAATGAATACGGAGCATCAACATGTGTTCAACAAAGGTGAAGGAGAACCGCACAAACAGGAGTGGTCGTCTACACCTCTGTCCACATCTGCACTCTGAGAAACGCTGTTGCAGTTTAATGTCACGGTTAAAGCCAAGACTCAGACGTCTCTATCAATTCTGATATATTATTAAATATCAATTTGTTTGTATACTTTTGTCAATTGTTGATCTGTGTTAGGTTTTTATTAAACACTTAAAAACCCTTAAAAAATTGACCATTTGAAAACAGCAAAAACAATTTTTGACCTATATATCCTAATCTTGTATTCATATTGTAACTAAAAAAAATACATTTTTTTATTGTTGTAGACTGACTTCCATTGCCAAGTCTGAACCGAGGGTCAAGATGGCCAAGTTAAGAAGAATGTTCTTAATGATAACAGTTCCTTGTAAGTTCTGTACAGAAGCAGACGGCACTATTTTATTTACAGGGTAATAAAAACTTTAATTTTGGGGGGCGAGAATTGAGGCTTATTTCTAAAACAATTAATCATGTTGCTATAGATTTGTCCTATTTTTAAATGTTATTTTGGTTCAAGTGCATGTGGGTTCTTTTAATTTTATGTCTAGATTTACTTTACTGCCGCACTAGCAAATTCTAAAAACATGTACAGATTTTGTTTACGTTTTTTTCTCCTAATTATTACTTTTGTATCTTTAGCCCATCTATGGCAGTTTGTGGTCTAATTTCTGGATATGATAACAATATTGAAACAAACACAGAATCTGTTTTTGGCAGCCCCCCCCTTCACTCACCTCCCACAATGAATATCTAACTTGCTGCCTGTGCGTCTGACCGGTTCGACAGAGATTAGCTTCCTGATTTGGTGCCTCTTAACAGAAACATTTACATCCCCCACTATTGACTTTTTCCCATTGTTCACCCATGCCTTCACTTTTCCTTTCACGTTCTCCTGCCTCTAGGTTACGATAATGCATCGGACCACATTTCCCACAGGAGCGCTCTGAAGCTCCTGGATGCATTAAAAATAGCACAAGGACGTTTACTTCCAGTGGAAATACACAAAATGAGTTTCAGATGGTTTTAGTTGGAATCTAATAAATGTACTTGTGTATCGCTCAACAGTTTTCGTCAACACGGTAAATCTTTGAAGGAAAAGCTGTTAAATTTAAGAGCCCAGTGTGATTATGTGTTAGGCAGAAAATAAAGTTAAAGACGACCTTTGTCATAAACATACTTCTTGGATTAAATCACTTTCGTAGTGTTATGTTGTGGACGTGTAGGTCTGACTCATTGCTAACTGCTAGCATTAGCTAGCTTTTTAAATCAGTAAATCAGTTCTGTATATACAGTTATCTTGCATATTTCTTGAGTGTTAGTTGCTTATTCTTTTTCTTTCAGAATAAAACTGAATCATTCATTTGTCATATAAACATTAATGGTCTCTTTAAGTAGGACACGTTGCATTTTGTAAAATATTTTTTGGGCCTTGGAATATTTTTGGGTCATTGTTTAATTCGGGGTAAACAATTAAAAGTATACAAGACCTTAATTAAAATAAATATTTTCCTGTGTCATGAGATGGAACTTCTTTTTTTTTAGATATTTTAACATGAAGAACATTTTGCATTTTATTCAGTCCCACTCATAGTTCTCTGGTCCTTACCTGAAATATCCTCCTTGATGTCCAATCCACTGCCTATTCCGGCGCCGATCGAACTCATAATTTTGTCAATCTGAACAGACAGGAAACAGAATGTGTGAAAACTAGAGTTAGTGTGATGCACAGCATGTGCAGGTGAGGAAAAAACACTCATTTCCCAGTAATAAGGCTAACTGCTATTTCTGGATTCAAGTGACACATGACAACATGATCATTATGTCGGCATTCTGAATGTCAGTCCTTCCCTGGGTGAGCACAAGGATGGAAAAAAAAAAAAAGATTTGTTAGCAAAACTCTCCAAGACAGACTGAAGTAGAGATAAAGGAGGAGAGGGTTTAATGGAGCTGCTGTGGCCTCATTAGTGCCATCCCAAGATCAGCATGGGTCAGAAGACCTGGATGATCTCAATCAGGACATCAAGAAAATGTCTCTTTAACAGTCTGTCCTGGGAGGATTTGGTCTCTGTTGTTCCTGTGGGTGAAGTTTGGCAGCTGTCTCCCTGCAGAGCTGCAGCTGTTCCAAGAGAAATGTTTTTGGAGCCAAATCTGACAAATGGAAACAGTGTTTACAAGCTGTCCAACTATAAAGTCGGTCTAGTCTTGGGATGTAATAGTAAATGGCCAGCAATCAAAACACCAGGATGGCACTAAATCACAAAATACAAAATACAAATAGAGAACAGAATCAATTAACACCCTGGATAATTCAACATTTTTATTTTACTTGCCAAACTGGCAAATGTACACTGTACCTTTATACTATTTGTTCATCAAATCCATCACTAATATATTTACGCTTTGGCAGATAAACCTCTGGATGTAAAAGCACTGCACTAGGAACTCATCACCTTTGAAAACCCAGAAAAATCTCAAAACTTCAGCAACTCCTTCATGCTAAGCGGGATTAAAGAAATTAACAAAACAAAAAAAAACACTGCTAGCGCTAATAAGCGGATGCATCCAGGTCATTGAAACCCCCCCACCCCCCACCCCCCCGTGATTCATCTGCAGTTCATACTGCAACTCTGTCTCCAGCATGTTCCTCTAAACACACCCTTTAACGCATCATCCTACAGTTTCCCTGAAGCCGTCTTATCTCATCTCAGCTCATCCTGCAAAAGACTGCTATTATGCAAGACAAGGTCAACTTAATTGCTGGGATTTATGCAAAACTTGTATGGCAATTTATCACCATCAGCAACTTAGGAGCTGAGTGAAGGAAGTTAATAAACACCAACATGCTAAGGGAGATACATACACAGTGTGTATTAGCATTAATTCAAGCGTTGATGACGGCAGGAGGAGGAAGGAGGGTGTATGTAACATTTCAGTAATTGTCTTATTTAATGGTCCATGTGGGAAATATTTACCATTTTAGCGGTATTTCTGGGCTCCTTCTTTAATCTTAATCGTTAGGATTTTTTATGTAGCATTTTATGCTTACAAAACCAATTTATTGGCTAACTATTAAGCTATAGCCTAATTCTTTATATCAACTGAGAATAATATTTACATATTTTACTGCTTTTAAACCATTTTAAAATAAAAAAAGCAAAGGGTTGCTGAAAGCCACATTGGAGTTTGTAAATGTACTAATGTGCATTTGAACTTCAATAACAACGTGTGTACCTCCTCCCACTCTGCTGTGAAAGAAGGTGTTCTCTCCAGTCTTCCAACTGGAACGGCTGGAACTTCTCCTGGGTTTGGACTTCCTGGCCCCTGACCCCGAGATCCAGACCCCCAACTGTGCTCCTCCTGTACAAAGGAAACACCATTAGAGGCAAAGAAAACTATTTGGAGAATGCAAATCATCACACCGCGTCTTTCACAGCTCATCACTATTTCAGATGTAACAAGTTCATCGTCATCAAACAGACTTTATTTATGTTTTTGACGGTTTGGGTATAAAAGGAAAGACGGAGAAAGCGGTGCTTTAATGAAGTATACTGCACAGCAGGGAGCGCTCTGGTCCAAATCTGTCATTCATCTGATTGGCTGGACTGAAAATCTGTGACTCTCTGAAGTCACACTGCCTGCTACAGCAACATACATAACCACAAATGCATAATGCATAGCAGTGAATATTCTTTGTTTAGTTCTGATGTAAGTAAAGGTGTTCAGTGTACAGTGCAAACCCAAAATAGTATTTAGTCTGCCTGAAAAACTGTTGAATAAAACAGTTAGATGAAAAAAATGCTAAAATATTTGCATAAACCAAAGGAGACAATCAAAAACGTAAGTAATCCATTAGCTGAGTGCTAAAAAAAAAAGCTTCTGCAATAAATGTTTTTAAAAATCCTCCAATTTGCCATAGCCTAGATATAATAAAATATAATACTAATATTGGTTGCCTTTTTGAAAGAAAGATTTGCTTTCTGTTATTTGGACTAGAATTTTGATTTTACCTGAATGGGAGACACGGACACCAGGTTGGAGTCAGACTTCGAAAGCGACTTGGACAACTGCAGGTCCATCACACTGCGGGGCATGGACCTCATTCTTCCCAGAGTACAGGCTCGCTCTTCGTATCCAGGTCCGTCTTCACCTCCTGTGTCTTCCCTGTTCTGATCAGAGTAGTAGGACGGGGGTCGGTCTAGTGTAGACCAGCCCCGGGAGGAATCCACCTGATCACAGTTCTTGGATCGAGCCTGTTCTTGGTTGACCCTGGTGTGGAAGATGGTCCGGTAAACCACCTGAGGCTTTTGAGGATTGCTGGTGGTGCTCTCCGATGAGCACTGACTTCCTGTTCCTGTCCTGGAGAAAACCTGGGTAGGTCCTCCTCCAATCACGATGCTGAATTCTGGAGTTTGCAGCAAACTGCTCTGAACTTCTGTAGAGCTGTACTTTCTAGTCTTGGGGCTGTAGAGGTGGTACGGAGTGTCAGGGTTCTCACAGGCTGGAGAAGACCCATGAAGAAGACCTGCAAACTCCTCTGGAATGTGGCTTTTCCTTCGATCCTCCACTTGAGCATTTGATGAGGAGGAAGGGCACGACGGAGGAGGTGGGGGAGGAGGTGGAGGAGGAAGATCCCGCTGGTAAGGCCCGTCGTCTGTAAGGAAAGAGAGGAGCTGTGAATATGGAGAAATTCTGCCAAACAACACAAGCTGAACGCTGTTCCCTGTGTCATTAAGGCAGACGTTACACAACTGACTGCCTATTTTTTGGGGGCACTTTGTGCAAAGGATGCTTTCAAAAATTGCTCTCTGTCTGGGGGCAGTGAAGCGAAAGGAAACAGCAGAAAGCATCGTCCCAATCTCTGGATGCCTCAGTTAAGGCTTTCACTTTAAATCTGAAGTTCAGACATCAGTCAAAAATGAAGCTACAAATTCATAATGAGAAGAAAGAAACCTATGACATGTTTGGTCATTAGCTAACACCCTAAACACGACAACAACACTGAAAATGCAGCACTTTTAGGTTTCTGGAGATGCACTTTTTATTTCCTGATTACGTTAGATACCTTTGCTGCTCACATACTACAACACTACAGCTTCACCCTGAGCAGAGGTAGACTGGTCAAACAACTATGACAACAAAGCAAACCCCAAAAGCAGCTTTTGATTTGCATCTGTGCCGGCACACAAAACTAACTCAGTAGAACACTATCAAAACAAACCAACCACATGATGATTTACTCTTAGCAAGCAAGCTAAAAATCATCAATCAGTATATTTCTAGTGGTGAGGAACCAGGTTGCTTTTGGACTCTTCAACACAAACACAAGTCAAATATATTTCAGGTTTAAGAATTCTCCTGAAGGAAAGACATGCCTCTATTCCGTGGAGTGCAGAGTCATGTTAGAAGTACGGCATAACTGTCCTCCTAAAAGAACAGATTCCAAATGCCAAAACATCTTTCGGCAGTATACATTGAACTGAAAAAAAATCTCATCCTACAAATGCAAAATAACCTGGCGTTATTGGTTGTATTACTATGATAATTATAAAATGTTCCATTGAGCAACTTTCTCCTCAGACTCAAAATAAATCTTTAACTCAGAACCAGCCTGAAGCCAAACAGTAACAGAATGTTCCAGCGAGATTCAGGGCTGAAACTCCACAGCTCCACAGCTCTGTTGGTTTGTTTATTAGTTTCAGTTACACAGTGTGCCAACAACTGAATGTTACAGTCACACAGTTGACTTAAGGGGAAAGATAAAGTGAACTCAGCCATCGGCCAGGTCAGTGGAAAAAAGGAAACGTAATAATATAAACAGATCAGAAATCAGGGTTCTACTAGTAAAAGACACATTTATTTTATAAACAGATCAGAAATCAGGGTTCTAACAAAAATCCCATATTTAACAACTTTGTTTACTATTAAAAGACGCATTTATTTGTTTCGGTTTTTATTGAAATTAAACAGTTAATAATTTAGTATCAGTTTTAAATTTTAATGAATTATCTTTTAATAGAAAAAAAGTCATCATCATTTTATCAAAACTAATTCACAATACATAATGCAATGTTTAACTAATTTTGTTTATTAGCTGCTTTTTGTGCCATTTTATTTAATTGCAATATAAGAAGTGTGGGGCTAGCTAATGTTAGCTATTGCTTAAAGAATTTTTTTTGTCATATTTATACGATCTTAAGTAACAAAAGAAGGGCTAGTAAACGAATGTGGAAATAAACGGCGTCCCGGTGACGTCGCAAAAAAAATAAAACAAAACCCAACCTCTCTCAACATCAGTGCATTTTCGTTTCCAACTCTTTTTACCTTTAGCTACGCTCAATAATTTTGTCTTCCTCTCTCTTTCAGAATTTCTAGAAACGAAACAATAGCAACAAGTAAGCCTGTGGGTTGCTATGGCAACAAAACAGCCATCCTGAGTTTTTCCTCCTGAGTTTTTCAGCTTCGTCCATAGTTTGTTTGAGTGTTTGAATGACTGTGGCCTTTCAGGCTGAAGGGGAAAAGGCAATTCAATCAGCATGTGTTTGACTGGACTTAGACCAGAGAACGTTGTCAACAGCTTTAGAGACAGAAATAACCGGCTGAGGCAATTTGGAAGAATAATCAAGAATTTAAAAAAAAAGTGTGAAACCAACAACTGTAGCATTGAACCCAGTATTGACATCCTGACGACCAGAAAAAAACGAAAACTAATTTGCCTCGACTCAGGTTAGACACTCTCCCATTTATCTTCCTGTCTCTTAACTAATCAATGATTCCCTCTGTGCATTGTTTTGACTTCATTACTCATCCATTCTGGGAGCTAAATACCTCTCTACTGTTTTACTGCAGTGATGCATTTTGTTGGATGGCAGTAAGGAAACCAGACCTTGGAAATTCACCTTAAATATATCTACATGGTTTTCATACAGTATATTATATATTAGCATTTAGCACAAACAAATGTAACTGGTGTCTACGTGCCATCATTACTGGGGGGTGAAGGATCTTGAAGGTAAACAGTGAATCAAACAAATGAAATATTCAGTAAATGCATGTATTATTACTATAGTCAAAGCAAAATATTGTTTGAATGAAATATTTTTGTAAGTTAATAAAACTTTAACTATGATAAAGTGTAGATGTTTTCAGCCCATCTTGAACTGTGATGTCATACTACACAATATTGTTCTAAAACTGACTCAAAATTATTTAACAGCAGCAAAGCAGGTAACTGATTCAACTCAAGGAGCATATTGGAGCCATTGAGGATAAAGGCAAAGAAACTGTCAGGGTTCAAAAGCAAAGCTGAATTTGTATAAAGAATACAACAAACGCATCCAAGAAACAGAAGTCTTCAAGTATTTTCCCACATCCAGTTACATTTAATAGATAGATTACAGCAATGTTAGAGGGGGCAGATGCAGGATTTAGTCTGACTGACTGGAGTGTGACTGGAAACAAAGGAGTTGCACAGAGGCAAAAGAAAAAGCAGAGGAGGCTTTGATAGATGACAGCGAGGGGGAGGTGAAGTGGGAGGATGTGTGAGGAGAGCCAAACAGTGAATGGCTGCTAGCTACAAGCAGAGAGAGAGAGAGAGAGAGAGAGAGAGAGAAGAGTGGATGAATGCTCCTGGAGAAATAAAAGAGTGACAGAATGAAGGATTGAAGGATGACATAGGGCAGCGGGTGGTGAAATGAAGGGGTGGAGGAAGGAAGACTGCGGGTCACGTGTCCAGAGAGAGAGCTCAATCTGTCGCAGTCCACATTCAGGAGAGGCCATTAGTATAATGGTTGGGGAAACAAGAAGTTTTCACTGTCAAACACTGAAGAGCACATGTCAGGTTGAACATTTGTACTGAGCGAAACTGAGAGATTTCTGAATGTGGAAGTGATCATTCATCAGCCTTAGATTCATGGATCATTCTGAAATGCTACATTTCTCTTTTTGTCCGCCTTTCTAGTCTTGTGTTTCCCAACCGTTTTTAGGTCACAATTAAATTTTACATTAAGACTGAAATTGAACGGCCCAAATAACTCACAATGTACTAACTCGATGTGCAACTGGAGTTTGTTTAGATGAAAACGATGCTGATGTAGTCACAGGAATTGAAGAAAGACTTCGTTTTTTTCTTGTTTTTTTTTTACCTTACTGTTACTGGACTCAAATAAGTAAGTAGCATGGAAATCCTAATTATTGAGATGCATATATGTGTTTTGTATTTATTTATTTTATCTATTTCAATTTTTATTCTTTTTATTTATTTTGCAAGATTTCAGTTTCTTTTAAATGTTATTACAATTTCTCTACTTCTCTACTTATACATAACTATTTAATATAGTTCATGTATTAGGTGGTAGATTGTTTTTAACTCTATATTTTTTTTCTTATCTAAATTTAGATCTAGTTCATTTATTATTGTAATATAGTTTTTCTATTAATGTCCTCAGATTTTATGAACCATTTATTGTCTTACACGTGCGGTCTGACAGTAAAAGTCCTTGAATCCTTGACCCAAACACCCTCCAGCCACAGAACCAAAGGGTTTTTCTGGATTTGTCATAATAGAACTGTATTTGACAGCATAAAGAACTGACAGATTATGTCTGTGAGGTTGTGTAAAAACCTGATAAAATTATATGTGATTTCCTATTTTTTTATATACATATTTCATACAAAGAGAAAAGGCACACAAACACAGTAAACACAAACTCTCATTACCAGTCTGTGTGTCTGTGTGTGTGGGGTTGACACAAACATCTGATAGTGCCATGATGTTCACTGCATCGTCTCTTGGCGCCGAACTGACTGTTATTAAAAACAACAGAGTAATATCTGGGCTGTCACTCATCCCCGACATTAGAGGCCACCTCTTATTTCCACACAGAAACAGGCCAAGGTAAAATATTATCATCTCTCTGAGCCTCGGGCGCTAAGCTAACCTTTAGTTAGTGCCCAGCTATTCTAACAAACCAATGTCAAGACACTGCTGGAAATTCTCCCGTGGTTTCCGGCTGTGGTGGGTGGGATGATGTAAAAAGATGTAACAATTCTTAATTTAAGAAAAAAGTTAAATGCAAAAAGGCCACCGACTGTACATATAAAATGGAAAAAGGTTTCTGGTTTTAAAGGACTGTTGCAAAAGAAACATTTAGGAAAACGGCATAAATAAAAAACATACATTTTTCTAATGGTCTAATAAGTTGATTATTTTGGATAGAAACCAATCAGTAACATGTTATTCTCACCAGGATGAAGACAGTGATCATCCAATGCAGAGAGACTACACAACCAAATAAGGAAAACAAACTGACACATCTTAACAATGACTATTAAACTGACCTGAGCTCTGATTGGCCGTCATTACTACCTAATCTAATAAATCTGTGACTTGACAGAACACTTGATGAGCAGTGAAAGTGCAGCCGGTCCGGCTGTGCGCTCAGCGGACGCTCACCCCTGCAGCTTCACATCACGGCTCCATTAAACGTAACAGAAACACAGACCATGAATTCTATTACCTCCTGTTTGTGACCTTTGCCCCTGCCGGTACACTAACAAGGAGCAAACAAGCGCAGAGAATAAAAGCCACTTTTCACCCAGTGGGACTCCATCAAACAGAGACGGAACTCTCCGCAGACACAACCGTTTGGTGCCTGGCAGTCTCCACATTTATACGTGGACCACAAAGACTGATATCGACTTCATACTTGGATTTCTGACTCCTTTACATTTCTAAAGCAACTGGCTTCTCTCCCAGAAACCTATTACTCATTTCTGGTGAAGGTGACAGCCGAGGCAGCCTCGTTCTATTGTCACTGAAAATCCATTTGTTTGTGTGTTTGTGTGTGTGTGTGTGTGTGTGTAGGTCTGTGAATGTACTGTATGTGCAACACATGTTTAAGATGGTTAGCCCTAAAATTGAAATTCTGTTGGAGAAATAAATATACAGATATACATTTTATAACATAATGTATATTACGTGAAATGGCAAATAGAAAATGTTTTAAACAAAAAGAATTAGAAAAAAAAAACCAATTAACCAAAGGATCATTAAGACTCGTCCACCCATTACTAATGTTTTACTGATTTTAATTAGTGCTGCAAAATTGTCCATATTTCAGCTGTGAAATATTTTCAAATAATATTCAGGAGAATTAGCAACTAAAAGCTATTCCTTTCCATCAAATTTGCACAAATCTAAAATCCATAAAATACTATTTTAATAAGTAACTAAAATCCCTGCAGCCAAATAATCTGCAGTCAATGAACCCACAGCGGCAGGAGAGTTTTTGTTGGTGGATCTGCATAAATCCAACTGCATTAACATAAAACTGCAGTGCAGTTCATTTGGCCCGATGCACTGGGTTGTGGGAGGGGGTAACTTAAGGAATGTTCCCCTCTGTGATGCTCAACGTTACGTAAAACTGTAGTTTCACAGCAGCAGCAGCAGCAGCAGCAGCAGCAGCAGCAGCAGCAGCAGCAGCAGCAGAGGTGGAGGCG
>NC_024314.1:19353877-19358792 GCF_000523025.1 Cynoglossus semilaevis
AAAACCTTTGGTCCCCCCAGATACTGAAAGATAAAACTCCACAGCAGCAGCAGCAGCAGCAGCAGCAGCAGTGATGGATCTGGTTATAAATAGGCCATCATTTTATCCAACTGCCCACGCAGGTGGTAGATGCCTCCACGCTGCGGTGCAGCCCTGGAGATTTACTGTGTGAGTGTAAGAAAAAAACAGTGTTGAGGATGAGTTGAGTTATTTAAAGGAGAGGATGAGAGGAAAACACGGAGAGACAGGACAGAAGTGGAGAGGAAGGGAAGGATGTAAGGAGGAAATCAAAACATCTTTGGGAAGAAAAAGTATAATTGTCTGATTTGTATCCTTATTTCTTACTCAGACCCCTCCCGAAGAAATCTCTCATTATTCTCCCCACCTTCCCAGACTCCCTCTGTAATATCACACTGCCGTTGACCCCTCCCTCCCCCACATATGGCAGCCACTCACTTATCTAATACTGGTGACTCCGCACCCACTCAAATTCATGGATTTATTCTCCTGCCGTCTGTCTGTCTGTCTGTCTCTGTTTTTTTGTCATATTTTTAGTGCATGTCACATGTTACCATGGCAACCTCACAACAGGTCTAATAAAAAAAAGAGAAGAACAGTCAGGTCATAGATGGAGGAGGATTGAATGAAAGTACGGTGTAAGTGGATGGTGTAGTCGTTCCTGATGTTGGTGTCGAGAACAGTCGGAATACAACTTCAAACGGTACAAGTATGTAGGTATGTGGGTCAAAATACTAATATTCATACTATGAAGTAGTTTCATGGTTGCAGAGGATGTACTGTTTGGTTTGGTTTTCCTTGTTTTAAGTGACCATTGACTATAGAGTACATGTAGTATTTATATAGTTTTGGGCTCTAACGTAATGTCAAATCAATGTTTGCTTGTTGTTGATGTTCCCGCAAAACATTTGTCCAGGTACTCTGTAGAAACTCTCACTTGTACTTCAATCTTAAATGAAACCTTAGACCACATTTTCAAATGTGAAAGTGAAACCAAGCGTCGTGAAACTGAGGTTAAGTTTAAGGTAAAAGATTACAAAGATGTACACAAGCATATCTGATGCCACTGGGAGGGTATGTTGGGATGAAACCAGACAACAATGCGAACAGGCAAATCTAATACAGGGAATTAAACCAGCAAACCAGTTGTGTTCTTGCTGTTAGACAAGAATGGAACAGTTTTTTCCAACGCTGAGAGACATTTTCACCTGTGGCCAGGAGGCTTTTGTCAGACACAAACCTCCACTATAATTATCTGTGAATGTAGATGAAGCAGGTGGGGGGGGGGTGTGTGTGTTTTCTCCAACCCCGTCATTGACGAAGAAGATTGAACATAAAATGACAGACTTCAGTGGGAATAACAGATGAAAATGTCTCCGTCACTTTCATGTAGGTGTGTGTGTTTGCAGCAACGGGCACCTGTGGATTGGTAACACACGTGCTTTTTGTCTGTGGATCAAAGACTGGCTCAGCCTCTGAACTCTTCCCCAGCTGAAACCCTCACACGCCGACCCAGAAACAAAGCCGGCCGCCTGCGTTTTCCTCTCTTTCCCACTGTGTCCCTGCTCGCAGCGGGTGTAGGGCACAGTTGGACCGAGACCCAGGTGAGAGGAGGAAGTATTTACGACCACGTCACCAGCTGGCTATCGCCGGGGCCGCCGCTTTGCCATGACAACAAGGATTTTTATTACTATGGAAACGCGAGAAGCGAGTGACGGGGAGATGACACAAAGGAAATAACTGCTGAGCAGGAATCCAGGGACATGAAATCTGTTACAGTTTCCTCAGTGCAGTACATGGTTGTGTAGTGTGAAACCTACTGTCTCTGAGAACCATGTCGTCATGTACAGTACACTGCGTGAGGAATTCAACATTTTACATTTTTGTACCACGTGTTACATGTAGAATAATAACAATTAAGTATTATTATTTTATTATTATTTTTATTATTAGGTCTGTTTGTTGGGTCAAAAAGAGAATGTTTGCTGGTGTTCCAATTTTTTCTTTAAATATCCTGTGGACATTTGAGTTTGGTATCATTGAGGGATTTTATAAATAAAACAAATAATTAGTTATTATTATATTATTCCTTTTGGAGAACCGACCCTTAAACTCAGCAGGCGGTTGGAGATCATCAGAGGATCTTAGATGTGTTTGAACAGCAGAAAGCAGCAGCAGAAAAAAAAAAAAACTTGGATAATTAATTTTGGTTTTACTTTCAGTCCGCTGTATTTACTATTTAAAATGCTGCAAAAATGGCGTTGCCCTTAAGTAATCCAGTTCAACAACATTCCAGGACTGCAGTACAGTGGGCTCCAAGATCTAAATCCAGTCCTCATCATTTTATCAAAGGTGAGTCCGTGAAATTTTTTTCCAGACATTTAACCTGTCTGTGGGGCAAAAAACATCTGTAAATTACACTTTTATGGAGGGACATTTAACCAGTCTGTGGGGCAAAAACATCTGTACCTTACACTATTATGGAGGTTTTTTATGTGTGTTTTAAAAGGGCTGTATAATAATAATAATGATGATGATGATGATGATGATGATGATGACATCTACATCATTAATGGACCCCCTGCTGCTCTCCCTTCCTGACTCTCACCTGTGAGCTGACAGTCGTCGTTGGATCCTGCAGAGTCTTCCTGGTTGGGGCTGAGTGGTGGGCTGGCAGGGGGACTTGTGCTAAAACTGGCGTAGCCCAGGGATGAGCTCACCTCGCTGGGCTCACAGCTGTGGTTGACCGGTCTCTGGACATCCAAAGATGAGGACAGCGAGGTACGCTGCTTAGGCTGAAAGTAAAAAAAGCAATGAATAAACGGTTCATTTCCATGGACTGATTAATAACTACTCTATATCGCAGTTCAAGTTTGAATATGTAAGGTCAACCGTCCGCAGTAATGGAGAGTGCAAAGGATATTCGAAGAAAATTGCAGAACAGCAGCAAAGTTGAAAAGTCAGATTTATAAGACAGTAGTGACACCTGCTAAGACGTACGATTTGACGTTTCATTATTACAAGATCGAGTGTTTTCTACAGTGAAGAAACTTTCTTCTTTAACTAGGAAATGTCAATAAACCAGAACTGTGTTTTCCAACCCTAGAATTATCAGTTCTACTGTATGCTTTTCTACGCAGACGACTTCATTTTCTTTCACATGGCTAAAGTAGAGCTTAGGTGTTTCAAAGAGACAAGGATGGAATTAAACCGCAATTTTCTTCACTTGGTATGAATCATTTTATAATAGAGCCTTTCAACTATATATCAATCATGACGTCAAGAAGTTCTTTCAGAACAGCTAAATCTTTTCTTTATTCACAAGCCAAAAGAAAAGTGTCTGTGATTATCTAAGGCATTTCAGCAGTAATACAATATACAGCATTTTAGAACCAACATTGTCCACTCTGTTTGCTGGTTCAAGTTTGAATTAACTCTAAAACCAGTATTCACCTCTATAAATAGAAATACAGTGCACTCTTATGCAATACCAGTTGAGTGACTGACCGGACCAACTATCCAGCACAGTACGGTCTTTCAGTCTGACACCTGAACATTGGGTCGTGTTGTAATAACACAGAAACAACATGAATTATGCAAGGCTCCAAAAATGAAGCAGAACGTGGCGGTGTGATACATATAACAAAAAAAAAAAGAAAGAGAAACAGAAAAACGGGACACGGGCATATAAAAACAGCCTGGAGCCGAGAGATGGAGTGAGAACCGGTGGCAGAGGACGAGTGCAACTGCAGACTGGCACCTGGTAAACACATCTCCCATAATGAGGCATTTGCAGCTCTCAACAACCTGCTGCTACGCTTCGCAAACAGCTCAGGCAGTCGACACTCTGCTGCAGTGTGTGTGTGTGTGTGTGTGAGTGAAATAGAATAATCTGTGCAAAGCAAATGAATGGATTGCAGCATAAAAGAAAAGAAAAACTGAAACAGTGAGAGAGGGTGATACATGACAGAGGTAACCGTCATGTGACCTTCAGTCTGTGACTGCAGGCACAGAAACTCAACCTTGGGTGGAATAAGAGATAAGGCGGAGGGACAGAAGGAAAATGAATGTATCTAAGAGGAGTGATCGTCTTCTTTATAAGCTTTGAGTTGTAATTGGGTTTTTTAAAGAACTAAAGAAAGGATCTAGACAGAAGTGAGATGAAAACAAAAGCAGGGGAAAAGGAGAAGTAACAAGCCGGGGGCTGAGATCGAAAAATTTGTGAGTGATACAAAGTAACTGGACTGTGAAAGGAAAAAAAAAGATAAAGGGACGGACACAGCAAGGAAAACAAGAGAGGATGAGGATGATAAAAAAAAGTGAATACTTGATGTAGAACACACTGAAACTTCTGAATTAAAAGTTCTGATTTTCAAAGTGACTTTCCCACCGAGAGCTTGTGAACAAACAAAGGTCAGGTCAGCGGATTTACACACACAGAATCTGTTATGAGGTAATAAATAAAAGTGTTGTTTTTTTTTCTGTGTTGACTGCATACATTTCAAACTAAAAGCGCAGCAGAGGAACAGATGCCTCCTCTAACGTCCTGACCTGAGCGTCCACAGCGGCAGAAAGAGCAAGTCGGTCAGCGGGGATTAATAAAACCACAGCGACGTTCCACTGAGGCCATGGAAGTTTAAAGCTCCAATAAATCAAGCGGACTACATTACAGCAGCATGGCAGGCCAACAGAGAGCAGAGACAGTGATGTATGAATCCAACAGAGACTAACACTGACGGAGCACAGGGGTGACATCACACCACCTGAGGAAGCTGACAAACATGTTGTTCATGGGTTGATTATTTTACTACAACTGGATGGATGGATGGATGGACGGATGGATGGACGGACAGACGGACGGACGGACGGACGGACCGATAGACGGATGGCTGGATGG
>NC_024314.1:19359522-19406478 GCF_000523025.1 Cynoglossus semilaevis
GGGATGGGTGGATGGATGGATGGATGGATGGGTGGACAGATGGATGGATGGACAGATGGATGGGTGGATGGATGGATGGGTGGATAGATAGATAGATCTTTTTTTATTAGCCCATGTTAGTATAAATTTTATACATTTTTTTTATGGAATCCTTTAAGGTTAGAGTCAGGATTTTTTTTTAACAGGTGTAACATATGGTGGTGTTATTTTATGGATTGTATTTTTACTTTTCCCTCTCCTGTGTTTAGTCTTATCAATTGTGACAGTTTATATTTACATGGTATTACGATCTTTGATCAATGCACATCTTAGTGCCTTCATACATTCACCCTCAGTTCCAGCCTGACAAGTGTCCTCCCTCAAAGACCATGGTTGTAAAACCTCACACACACAATCACACACACTCACACAGACACTGATTGAGACTTAGCGTTAAGAATGCAAATGAGAGCCAGACTAATGAACAGGCCATGGCTGATTGGAAGCTGATTAATGAGTATTGACACACACACCCAGACGCACACACACACACACACACACACACACACGCACACACACACACACACACACCAGCGCAGGCTGAAGGTGGTCAACTGTTCATGACTAGACTTCTCGGAAAAAAACTGAAAACAGAAAAACTGTATTTGCTCAGGGACCAACACAGGTGCTAACAGCTAACTAATGAGTTTAACTGCTAATAAATGACTGAATCCATTAGCCTAAATGCTAATTCCTCACTCTGAACAAGCTTGTTCTGATTGATTCTCACAATCATTAAATACAGAGAAAAGAAGGAAAGAAAGAAAGAAAGGGACAAAAGAAAAAGAAAAAGAAAGAAAAGTCATATATTTTGTCTTCATTATGCAAATACAAGTTATTGTTCAGCCATTTAATTACCAATAAGAAGTCTTCCTCTTATGAACTAATAAGGCCATTTACCCAGAGCATAAGTCATCATTAACACCGTTCACTTGTCAAAGCAGCCTCTTATTTTGAGCTGTAGCTCAGACTTATCGACGCTTCAATAATTATGATGATAGATTCATCAGCTGTATGCAGTAATGTCTGTTTGCATTGGTGAGTGTGTAAGTGTGTGTGTGTGTGTGTGTATGTGTGTGTACACGGTAGCTTATTGATTGACGTGTTCAATAGATTAACTCCATTTACCCAAGTGATTAGCCTTTTTTTTTGTCCTGTTCTCACAGAACTAAATATCTCACAGCTTCACGAGGATTTAAATCAAAATGACAGACGCTGAAAATGCACATTTACAAAACGACTAATGACAGACGCTGAAAATGCACATTTATAAAACGCATCACCACGTTGAACTGAACACGTTAATGGATAATGTAATAAAAATGTAAAAATATAAGATAAAAACCATTCAAAAAAGCACTTTGAATGATCTGTTGTGTGACATGTTTCTGCATCCAGAAAAATAAACATAAAAAACCAAACATGATTTGTCTTTTGTGGTTGTCAGCTGTATAAAAGGGATATTTTAGCTGGACATTGCTGGAAGTGTATTGTGACTGATTGTGTTTGTTTCATTACTATAATTACACTGTCATCTGAAAATGACTGCAGAGTGATGTTAAAATTATCCATATCCAATCTGGGGTTACTCTGCGACGGTCAAAAGAAAGAAATATTTTAAGAAATTTGTGTTGTTTTTTTTAACCTTTGAAAAAACTGACTGGTGATAATGCTGCTGCCACATTAGAGGCGTCATTTTGTTTAATTTACATATATATCTTCTTAACTGCTTATTATCAAAGTGGCCCGTGGCTTTCATTTTTATTTCTACTCGTAGCACCAGCTGTTCAAAACCCAAAATATGAATTAAACCTGCCGAAACGCCAACTTTGTAAAACCAAAACCTGGCTAACCTACAGGACAAAATAGTGAGGAAATTGAAAGATTCTAAATTAATTAAGAAGTAGTTATTAATTAGCCCAGGAGCTAATGGTCAATAAAAACAAGTGATTGTTTTTGTCAAAGACTAACTCACTGATGCTCCTACATCAGGATTAAGATGTCAAGACTTCACCGGAATTGAACTGACTGCTCCTTCAGACATTACCAGGAGAGAGACTGTTAACGAGAGGTGGAAACCACAGAGACTTTCCAAGGATTGACTAGAAAATCTAACAGCATGAGGAGTAAAACCACGAGTTGTATGTTGTTTTCACTGTTACCAGGAATCTCTTCACAGCAGTTAAACTCTGTGAAACTTCACACATATCACAGACACACACTCAGACACAAAGGGAAAAGTAGGACAACGGGCCAGCGAGGGTGAAAGTGAGAAACCCATGATGCGGTCGTACTTTATTCTCTGCCTGCTAATTCACGCCTGTGTGGAGATCTCAGACATCCTCACACGGGGGAAATGTGGCAAATCAGCAAAGTGCGTTTCTTTAAATACAGCGAGCAGCAGTTTTAAACACGATTTTTTAAGAGCCAAATTTGGCCCGAACACATTATTATTTATAGCCGTGGCCTTGGGGAGCAGTTGTCACAGCGGGAGAGAAGAAGACAAGGAGTAAAATTCACTCCGCGTACAACCTCCACTGTGTCAGAGACTGATTTTCCATATCTTACATTTTTTATACAGTTTTTCAAATCGAGTGATTTGCATTTATGTCGCGCATAAAAAAAGTTAAACATCGTGTTTAAAGGCTTGTATTCACTGCGTTAACTGCTGTCGTTTTTTTTTTTTTTTGCTGCAAGTCGGCATCTTTCACAGATGATGGCACTTGAAGTTTAACTGCAGGATTTTCAACACGATTGCAGTCTGCTGCGGCAAAGATCATTACAGCTGATGCACCGCTGCTTCACGATGGTGATTTTACTCAGTTGTACTCAAGAGCAGGAGGTGAAGAGAGCTATAAGAGTCAGACTGTTTCGTACAGTAAATGAGGATTACATCATTTCTGTAAGGATTTTAAAAAACTTTTTCTAAAAAAGCAACAAAAACTCCAAACTGTGAATTGGCTTTAATTTTTAACATCATTTATGAAACAGACGGACAAAGATTTTTGTTTTAAAATTACTACTTTTGTGACACATTTTGTTAATGCTGGCAACCAAGCCAGCAAAAGCGTAGCAGTTTGTCAGTAGTTTCACACCAAGACATTCTAGGGGAAGTTGATGAAAAATAAATAAATTATACATAAATAAATAAATAAAATTAAACATTAAGAAATATAAATTAAAATGATGTTTGGTGCGGTGTGTGTTCTCACCAGAGTCACCAAAATGCTGCTAGAAGTCATGCATATTCAGCAGCAGTTTCCATTAAAGGCCTTTACATACGGCGACTTCCACTAACTTTATACTTTTTAATGTAATGTTTTAATGTTGACATTTACCTTAAAAGCTCAACAGACATGAATACTTTTTTATACCTGAAAATTCCATCCACAGTTAATTAACGAATCAAAAATGTTTTCTTTACCATATACTGTAAGTACGAGCAGGAAAACTCCATATAAACATGTGTATGTTTACCAACTAGATTTAGGTGTGTCAAAATAAAGTTTCCTGTGAAAAACCAAACTCACAGAAGACTGTATCTGTCAAATATTTACTTTTATCTACTGACCAACTTTCTTGATAAGAAAAAAAGCAAATACTTTGGGCTTAAATTCAATAGAAAGAGATTAAATCCCTGGAGACCTATCACAGAAGATTTATAGAATTATACAGTATATATTTTATTGTAAGATGCCCATTAATCATTTAGACATACCGCTGTGTTTCTGTTATATTTACAAACAACAATACAATTCAATTTTGCTGGAAAAACTTTGGAAAAACTGAAAACAACCACATTGATATTCAGAACAGGAAGTCCGTCCTATAGGCGCGCCGTGTCTCTACTGTTGAAATAGCCCGCGGGGGCGTTAAAAGAAAATGAAAATATATTCTAGAGCATTATTTATATAAAATTAAATGTTGCTGCTATTTGATTATGACAGCTTCAAGCTGAGCGGAAGGGCACCCGGCGCCACATGTGATCCCTAAGTTCACATTAGTTAATGTGTCAAAGGCAGACGCAGTGAAGGAGACGGAGAAACAAGGTAAGAGGAGGTGGGGAGGGCGGGTGAGGTGACAGCATTTATATATGACAGGAACATTATTAGAGGTAATGGAAGAGGAAAAAGTGAGGCTGGAAAGAAGGACTTTAGAAAAAAAAACTCTATTATATACAAAACTTTTCAAGTCATTATATGACGCCGTAGTTATGACGCACCGTGTTCGGGCAGAGACCGCTAAAGTTTCCAAGATGTCACACGCCACCCTGTGAGTGTGAAAACAACTGCCTTAATTATGGAGGTGTGAATCTGCCTGTGCCTGGCTGGTGGCTCCTGATACTACAGAGAGAGAAGTGAGAGGACTGCATTAATCTCCTGCGACTAATGAGAGCGAACGGCGTCTGCATTCAAATCTCTGACTGATGATTTGAATTTATTCATAAGCAGTCGTGTGTTATTAATCGGTTCTGGGTGCTGCAGAGGTCTGAGTTTGTGTTAGGAGCAACAAGAGAGAATGAATCACACTAATACAAGACGGCTCAGATCACGGTGCTCTGATGTGATTACACAGATACATATTTATTGCATATTTCTTCAACGCTGCGCCGGTCGCCCTGGAGATTTTACTTTCCCCTAAACCCTTCGAAGGCTCAACTTTTATTACATTTCAAAAAATATATATTAGTCTTTTTTTTTATTGATCCTTTGAGAGACAGATAATGAACACACCTTAGCCTTAGTCTTTCTTAAAACTGGTTAGAAAGTTAGAAGTTGACATCTTCCTATTGTCCTCCTTGGAAACTACATTACCAACGTCAGATCTTCACCTTAACGTTCAATAAATAACATTTAATCAATCACTTGACACGACTTTAGAAGACCCCGTAGATAGCGATGACTCAGAGAAACTCTTCTTTTTGACAGACAACGGCAGACAGCGAATAAATAACGACTTCAGACGTTTCGGACTGAGCCATTCTTATTAGCTTTATTATGTCTGGGCACAGACCTCGGTGTCTGGTGTTGCAAAACTAATCTCATACTGCAAGTTAGTTAAAGGTGAGACAGAAAAAAAACTTTAGAAAGTCACTGAAAGTCTGAGAAATCCTGGTTAAAGCTGAAGTCAGATGGTATGAAGAATACATTTCACTGCGACTGTAGTTATTCAGAATGTGACCTTAAACGATATATATATATATATATATATTTATATATATATATCCCTGTTCCCTGAGAGATCAAGTGTGCCGTGTCAAGCTATCCAATATCACTTTATTGGTCTAAAATCCATTATTTATTCATCACATTAATATATTAATTTAATCTCTTCCACTAGGTTGCAGTAGATGGTTATAAAAACTAAGAAAAAAGAGACGAAGATGAAGAAGATCTTTGCAAGTGATTTCTTCCATTCCTGAGAGTACACCGGGGTTGTGTTCAACTTAACAGGCCAGGGTTTTGTAGGGTGTGTGTAAATACTCGATAAACTAAAAATAGAATATTTATATTATATTCATTGTTAAGGCATATTTATTTTATTCCATATACTTTTTAGGATGAACTGTGGGATTTTCATTAAAAAAAAAACAAAAAAAAAAAAAAAAAACATTTTTGGGATCGTGAAATCATCAGTCATTATGAAGTGTTCACAAACCACAAAAAACAATGTGTGTGTTTGTTGATGCATGTGCGTGTAGGTGTTTTGTTCACCTGTGGGCGGACACTGTAATGTTCAGTCATTATGCATCGCTCTAGTCTGAAACACATCCATTAGGGCGTTTGTGCTGCCGCTGGTGTCTGTGCATGCTCACCTGTGGGCGGATGACTCTCTCAATGTTCTTCAGGGCTGTGTCAGGAGACGGGGGTGAGCAGTCTGGAGTGGGGCCTGTTAAGCAGTTGCCATGGTTACTGTGCTCCCCTTCACTCACTGCTACCTGGGACGAGTGACCTTGTAAGGAGAGAGAGACAAAGAGAGAGAGAGAGAGAGGAAGAAAGATGTAAGATTCTGTTATCCTTACTGTACTATATGTAAGATTCTGTTATCCTTACTGTACTGTATTTCACCAAGTAAAGTGTTTTCATCAGAAAGGAAGAAGAAAAATGACAAAAGAAAGGAAGAAACTTCTGAATGATAGCTATGAAACATATGTTTATTATTTCTCACGATGGGGCGTTTAATGATCTGGTGAATTTAAAGCAATTTTTTTAGCTAGCCCTTGGAGGAAGGTTGTAAAACTTTGAAGTTTAACAGCAACAAGCTAACAATTAACTTAATAACGTTGGCTCAAATAATGATAATAATAATTTGAAGCTTCTGGCTTTTGCCAACTTTAGACAATTGTTTATAAAGCTAAAGACTTAAGAAGACCTTAAATAGTTAGCCTAATAAAGCAGCAACACAAGCTATAAGTTGGCAAGCAGCTAACTTAACCTGGAGTTAGCCAGAACAATGATAAATCTGTAAAACAACAAAAAAAAGGGAACGCTAAAATAACCGTACCAAATAAATGCTACAATCTCAGACTACATGTCCTGTAAAAGCCAATGTTCCTGGTTAATTTGCCTCGCAGGAAGGAAACTGTAGGTGTAAAAGCCAATGTTCCTGGTTAATTTACCTAAAAATTATTTTCGCAGGAAGGAAACTGTAGGAAAAAAATGTCCTCTCAGAAATAAAAACATCGTCTCCAAAAGTTTATTTGAATGTTTCTGTCATATCTGCTGACGTTGGTTGCCTTAAAGTTAGTCAAGTGAGGATTGAAAAAGGAAGATTAATATCCACACCTTTGGTTTTACATGGAATATTTCCATCATATTTCGCATAAATTGGTCAAAGAGCTGCATCAGCATGAAAAGAGTATTTCGCATAAATTGGTCAAAGAGCTGTGTCAGCATGAGGAGAGAGTGATTTATTTACATTTATATAAATATATATTTTTATATATTCTTTAACAAACTCAGCGCTGCCCTAAGCGTAGATGATGTCTATCTTAGTTACTTTGAATCACGAGACACGAGCATCGGTGGGTGTGTGTCGGAGCCAATATCTCAGTGTGAGATAATGCAAGGGAAGGAAGTGAGGAAAACGATGCAACAGCAGACGAAGAGGAGAGGGATTGAACAGAGCCGTGTCAGAGTGTCATGGAGGCAGAACTGACATCCTGACAGGCACTTCTGAAACCAACAGTTTTTGTCTCATTAGTGGAAAACAAGCTGAGTTTTCCCTCCTACACAAGAGGCTTTAATGAACAAACACACAGTCTTTCTATGGTCAGTGCGTCAACACTGGGTGCAGTGGGGCGTTACACACAAAAACACATACATGTTCACAGTGTTTGTGCTCATACAGGCATCGTACAATCTGTCAACACATACATTTACCTGACCTACTGAATGGATGTTTTCAATGATATTATTAAATTATAAATATATTGAATGTACACAGAATGAATGTAATATACTGTATGTAAAACTTTAAAAAATATAAACTCTTAACAGTGTATTTTATGCAAAATTTAACGATTTCAATTTAATGTGAGGAAAATTCCATTACATTAAAATGTATTTAGAAAAATTCCATCAGTTTATTTTTTGAAATTTTATTATACTGACAATAAATGACACGATCCCTTAAAATTTTTTTTAAACATTTTAAACATAAACATTTTAAACATCTTAAATTAAAACATGTGTTTTTTATGTTATCATAATATATAACATAAAAAATGAAAAAAACATTAAGTTTGAATGTTAGTAAATTATTTTTAAAAAATGTCAGTTCTTTTTATGGTAACATATAGTAATAAAATAGGATATAAAATGCATTTTTATATTAAATTATATTACATTATATATTCATATAAATGCAGTTAATGCATATTAGTAAGCACATCTAAAATAAAGCCCTTTTTTCCCCCTGAACCGTCAACAGAATCACAACAGCACAATTAATCCCAGATATTGTCCTCAGCTGAGGTGGGCAATGATGTGTTGTATAATACAGTTATTGTACAATTACACACAGAAGAACCTGTGTGTGTTGTTTACTGCCCGTGCATCTAAATATACACAAGCACAAATATCCTTTGGCAAAAATATGTCTGTATATATTTCTCAGGAGTCTAAAAAAAACTGCAGGCATAGACACAAACAAACACACGCAAACACACATGCATCCATCATAAGCTTCAGTGACTGTGGCATTATTGACTGAAAGGGACAAAACCTCTCCTTCTATATCTATAAATATCTCAGTTGCTTCTTTTCTTTCTTTTCTATTTCTCTCATTTTTCTTGATATCTGTTTTATGTCAATGTTTAATTATCAATTTTTGCGCAGAGAAAAAGAAATTATCAATTTTTCCGCAGAGAAAAAGATTTTTTTGTTTTTACAAATGACAAAATCAAAATTAATGTTTTTAAATACAGCAGTTGTGTAGTAGCGTGTACTGCATGATCAACAGATAAAGTAGGTAACATCACTGTGCTGTTAGCACCCCCTGCAGGGGAGCAAAGCAAAGCTTGATGTTCTGTGTTTACAAATACAAAAAAAAAAAAAAATCCGACATGCACTGTCAAAAAAGAAAAAAAATCTGCAACTTTGAAGGACAAACTGAAAAGGTAGTTTGCAAAGTGAATTTCTATGTCTGGCAAAGACCTTTCACTCGTTTTTCAACAAGTAAGTAGACCTCGACCCTTTTAATGACTAATCCCTGGAGCCTCTGCTCACTTCCATTAAGAACTTTAAGCCTCCAGCTTTCACTAAAGTGGGATAAATGAGGCGAGACAGATTCATCCAGCAGACAGAGCTGAGGATGAAAGTTAAAACCACAAAGGTAGCAGCTGTGCAATGTGCCAGCCACGCTGCGGCTGGATCACTGTACGGACTACACTGATAACAGACGGCACCTTGTTTGTGATCATTATGAACTACTACAAATTCCTTTTCACATAGAAAGTAAAACACAAAAGTATACAATGGCTCCGAGGAAAAGAACCTGGAAGATTATCATGACAGTGGTGTCAGTAATTTTAATGGAACCTGAGCAGAAAATGTCACACTACGTCGTTTTTTGTTTGTTTTTTGTAGCAAAAAAAGCTACAAAAAAGCTAAAAAGATATGTAATGTTTAGCAATATTTTACGAATGTTCTATATGACACAGTCATCACACATTATTTCTATCTATCACTTGCCAGATACAGTCTACATCGTTGTTTTTTCAAAGACTGGGTCGCGACCCTCAGGTGTGTCCCAAGAGATTTCTTTTTTGGGTCGTCTCGCATCATGTTTCCCAGGAGTTTACAAATAATGTCTATTGACTTGGGTCGCGAAGCTTCGTGACTTTTAAAATATGGGTCCCCAGAAAAAGGTTTGGGAAACACTGGTCTATGTGGATTAAAACTGAAAAACAAAAGTTCAATTTTTGATACAGATAATTGGTCTCAGACAGTAAAGTCTCCGTCAAATGCATTTTTGATGGGCAAAGATAAAAGATAGGAAAAAAAATTCCTCCCTAGAGTTGACTCTACACATGTGGAATAAATAAATAGACATAAAATCTATTCGCAGTGCAGTTTTGTAACTGAAAATAAACCAGCCAAGAAATAAATCCACTACAGACAAACTACAGTTATGTAGAGCAGAAACCTGAGCTTATGTTGAAAATTACAGCCCTGGGACTGTAAATGACACCGTTGGATTGTGCTACACACGTCGACACTTTTCATTACAACAAAGAGAATCCCATTTATTCACTGTCATGTCGGAGGACATGTGGTGCAGAGGGATATGGTGCAGAACATTCCCCATGAGGTCATGCTCTGAAAATGAAACGATGCCGAGCTGGAGGAGAATAAAACGGAGAGGAAGAATTTAGATTTCAGAAAAAAAAAAAAACCCTGATAATTTAAAAGCCTACGCCGGCTTTACATTCAGTAACTGTTTCTTCCTTTGAATGTATTTTTGATGATGGATTATAATCATCATTTCTTTGTATGCAGATGATACTGTCATTTTTTTACCTCCACCTTTAAACTGGCAGCTTGTGTCAACTGCTATTTGTGTTGTTTGCAAAAGCAGTGTCCTCAGCTAATTTCTATTTTTTTCCCTCTTCTGTATTTACTATTCAATTCCACAGTGTGAAATGTCTTATTGATTACATCTCAGCGTGAAATCAACAGCAGAAGTCTTCTACTGTTCCCCAGGACCGACGGAGAAAATAGAGGACGTAGTTGATGTGCAAAAAAAAATGTATTCAATCGTTACCTCATTAAAGTCCAGATTTAAGATTTAATTGAGGCATTATATCAGATTAACCACAGTGTGTGGACGGAGGGGAGTAAAGAATCCATTAGAACCGCTGTGATCACCCGCGGCGCTGTCGGATACATTAAAGTGTTTACTGCTGCCGCGGCTATAAAAGGTGTCTTCAGCTGACGATCGTCTCTTTCCAGGAATAAATTCCACCATTGGACGTTTTACTCAAGAAAGGCACAAAATAACCAACTAACGTTTCAGAAAATCAGACACTACAGTAGTGCAGCTGATTAGGCATTAGGTCTGGGCATCAATCAAACATTTTTAATTCTGATACCAATACCTAGTCTCATTGGTCTTCACACTTTTAAATGAAGATTGAAGTTAAACTTATTATATCCACCTAAAAAAAATAGTCTATATTATTTATTATAAAAATAATACAGTCCATGGGATAATGTAGAAATACCTCAATTTGTTCCTACTCCTCTACCCATCGGCTTTATGACTGAAAATCCTGCAACATCCAAAAACACTTGTTGTCTGCAACAGTGGCAGACTGTCAAGCAGAAAACGATGTTGATTTTGTTAGAAACAAACAATGATTAAACACTGGCCATTATGATTAAGTTTGAACCCTTGGGCTTTTCCTCTCCTCCTCCTCTGAACGCTCTGCCTCCGTCTACCTTTTTTCCCCATCACTGATATCCTCCCTCTCCCAGCCTGATAATCGGACACTGACTCACACCCTTGTCCAATTAGCCTGACATATGACCACAGCCAGAGCAGGAATCCAGGACTGTGCCTCCTGCTGTGTCACAGATTCAGATTTATGCGGACGATTCGGTCTGAGACAGCTCTCTAACTTGGCCTCCTGTTAGCATAATCTGCCCCCTCTTCATCTCCAAAACATACTCATCTTCATTACAGTCTGTCTCTCTGTAATTTGCTGCAGCCTAGAGAGACATAATGGATATTTGGTCATTTTTCACCTTTGATGCGGTTGGGTATGAGAATCTTTTGTCCTTAGTTCTTCTTTGACAACTTTTAAAACAGCATCAATGAGAGATTTTGAAGGATGTAAGGGTCTGGTGAAGGATTAATCAATGACAACCGCAATGTGTAGAAGGTTTACCACCAAATTAGATCCACTGTTAATTATCTGTAATTAAAACAACCTGTTAACAAGGTCAGGTCGTTGACCACTGTCTTAAATCATAGATCCACTGTTAATTATCTGTAATTATAACAACCTGTGAACAAGCCATGGCAAAACTCAGCACAGAATCAAGACTCAGGGCTGTGACAGTGTGACAGTATGCAGTGCTGCAAGGAAGGAATCCTGGGCAAGCAGGAAGCAGTAGTGGCAGTGGTCGACCAATGAACACACACAGAGCAGCAGACGACGATCACAACACACAACGACTGGCCCTGAACGCACCGCACCTGCTTTGTAGTGTTGACAGGCTTTAAAGGGGGACGTGGGGTTAAACAAGGGCAGTGTGTATGAGCAGGATGTGTATTTTGCTGAACTAATGGTTTTACTCATTAATAAAAATGAAAGGGTTAAAATATTGAACACAGGATTGTTTTTTGACTATACAGTGTGCATTATTTTCGTACATATCCATTAAGTTACCTTACATCTGGCAAATAAAGCTATGGTGACATGATGAAAGATTTCATCACCAGGCTTAAACTCAGTTCTGTCTGTTTCTCTCACTCATTCCCTCTTTAATTCTCTTGGTCTCTCTCTCTCTCTCTCTCTCTCTCTCTCTCTCTCTCTCTCTTATTTTGGCCAGGTAACTGTGTTCCGGGAGCTGAGAACACATTCAACACCCACACTGTTCGCTTACGTCAGTGGAGCAATTTTCTACCAGAAGACACTTTGACACAGAGCTGCTGAACACACACAAACACACACATGAACACACGCACAGTGGTGTAGTGACAGTTCAGTTCTGCAGCCACTCGCTAACAACCAAATGTGGGACGAGACACGCGTGGACGCACGCGGAACATGCCTCGTTCCTTTTTTTCTTTTTTTTTTTCAATCTCTCTCTCTTTCTCTAATGGGTGTCACCAGCAGAAACAGTTCCCATGGCAACATACAGGTGACTCACTGGCTGCTGATGCAGTTGCTGTGACAACCTGCAGTGGTAGCATCTCTCTAAGAGAAGGAGAGAAAGAGAGAGAACACACCACACTGTGGGTGTCTGCCGTGGTAGGAGCTGAAGTGTAACGCTGCAGACCAAACAAGTTGATGAGCAAACAGAACCAGGGTCTGAAGCTGCAGGATTAACTCACAGCCTGAACCAACACTGCAAACAGATCAGGAGATAATGTGAGCAGACGATGGAAACCTAAACTGATTCAGAGACACGGCCCTGAATCAACAGGACTTTTCAAACAGGATGGAAAAAATGAAATGAATCTTCTGTAAACAGAGGAACTGTTGTGTTTCTCGCAACTGTTTAGCTGCTTAAAAATACACTGGGTACATAAACCCAGAGCTCAGCTTCTATTGTTGTTTTCCAAAGATAAATTATTTAGCACTTCTACACAGAGCTCGTGTCCAAACATACAAAAGTATTTTAACTAAACTCCATCTCTGAATTAGCCTCAACTTTGGAAATATTAGCCAAAAGATAACTGAAGTCAACCAAAAGTGTCTTTTTCACTAAACTCCACGACAATGAACAATGAAAACAAACATTGTTTGTATCACCTTCACCCACTGTTTCCACACCTTTACTGCCACCTATGTTTATGGTAAATCTACATCACACTCGACACAGGAGGAGACATTGTTCGCACAGTTAATTGTGTTTAGAATTTTACTCCAATGTTAGCATTTTTGAGCAATTTTCGTAATATTAAACAACTTGTGTTACGTTTTCGTAGTTTTTTAGCAGCTAAAAGCATTTACTATTTTTCTAACGTCATGTTAGGAATTCAAACTAGTTGAGACATTTTTCAATGTACTTCTGTGACTTAGTTTAGAAATTATTTGGTAATATTACATAAGAATTTAGGTACTGACCTTTGTGTTCAACTTTGTCAAACAAAGGTTAACTGGAGGTTATCCTTGTTTTTGTTCGTTTTGTCTTATTTCATCTTTGCCACACTTCTTCCTTACGCTTCCTCTTTTTTTTTAGCAAGAAGTTGCATTACTTTTTTTATAGTTTTTTTGAAAGTTTTCTGCTTCACGTACTTGTTGTCATAGTTTTCTTTTACTTATTTATTTATCTGTATTTTTGTGTCATTTTTGCAAAATTATTGAGCGCACACCCAGACACGTGAGCACGTGATGCTCGATCACAGCCTTTTTATCTTTTACTATAATCAAATCTTGAAAATGAAACATCACATTTTCACATTCCAGTCTTGGTCCATTTTTTACGCACTAATACCACAACAACTGAGAAACAGAATTTGGTCGATAATCAAACCCAGATCATAACTGAACTTTTGACCTACCATTTCCGATTCCGCTGTTGAGCCGGTGGTTGATATCGAGTGAGCAGGGCTTACGAGTCACGGCGGTCGTCACAGACTCGTAAGGATTGTCTTCGTCTTCTGGCAGGAAAACGTCCAGAGATGGTGATGTGACGATTTCTGAGGAAAGTTTGGAATCCTGGGATAAAGACAGAACATAAACAAGGAAAAGAGCATTTAGGAAAATCACATTTTAATTTCTTAATTAATTGCCATCTGTCGTTTAGAAGCCATTTAGAACAGTGTAGATGATGTCAATCAGGAGCGTCAAGATTAAAAACTGTGATGAAGTCGTGGGCCGAACTTATTATTCATTGAAAAATAGATGGCAATTGTGCATGTTTTCCCTTCTTTTTTTCATAAAAAAACAAATTTTAGTTTTGCGTAAACGTTGAATCATAAACAGCTACTGCTCTCTAAATTCTCTACCCAAACATCCAGAACACTTGTATCCTTTTCATTTTATTTTCACAACAAATAACCTTAAAATTTGGGGCTTGAATGTTCAAAAGATGTTAAAATCTATCATTTTGAAGGTGCAAAAGCTTCAGGGCTTTAATCACATGGTTGGAATTTCTTCTCAGAGAGAGAAGAAAAACAGCTGCTGGGAGAGAGACCAACTGATTTTTTTCACATGATAAAACGTGTCACAACAAAAACTATTTTGTCTTCAGTTGGCACCTGGATTATTTTACGGGCTGGTGTTCAACGGGGAATAGTTTAGGAGAATGCATTTTTAAAGTACTGACCAGAAAGTTCTGCACTGTTTGTCATGTATTTTGCAAAAACAGAATCAAAAACCCTCTTTAGAAAATCTGAATTGTCTGCGGACGTTACTATCAGGATGAATCTTTATTTTTTTTACTCATAGGTTGGACTCCAACCTTCCCCATCAAATTAGTGATAAACAAATCCATTCCAGTTCTGCTACAAAATGAGCCCTTTAAGTTTAAATGTTCTCGACTTAAATACCTTTGATATTTTGTCAACTAATTCCAACGCAAAATGAAAACAATTCTATTGACTCAATGAGACTTAAACTGAGTTCAAATGTGTGAAATGTAAGGGAATTTATCTTTTGGCCTCTATATAAAAATCCTGTATTTTGTTCCTCAGTTTTCCCTCTGTCTATTTGAGGATCCTCACACATTGAGCTCTCCTGCAGCTTTGGTGAAAAGGTTGGATCCCCGAGGAATCGCGGAGCGGCATGAGGAGCCAAAGGTCTGCTATCTGAGAGTCAGATGTGTGTCCAGAGAGAAATGGAAAAACAAGCGTGAGCAACGAGAAGCAGGGGGAAAGGTTAGAGAGGCCAGCATCATCTCAGGGACAGCGAGACAAAACAATGACTGTGCCTCTGGGTGTCTGCCTTTCGCACGTCCAGCAACACTCCATCATCATTTGTTTAGAGTTTAAAACCTGTAAACCTGTGGCTGGAGTTTTTTTTTTCCACACCACAGACACAGTCCCAAAGTCTACCTCGACTTCATTTCAAACATATTCTGCGACTCGCTGACTTTTGAGAACCTCTCTGAACGTTCTTGCCTCATTTAGAAGCCATTACTCATCCTGCCATCGTCTGCTACTACATTACCCAGACTGCACCAGGCCATCAATCATTTCCCGAGCGCACTCAAAAATGGATTAATCATCCAGGCTGATGGAACAATCACTCACAGCACACTTTCTTCAAATGACCTACAAACCAATCCTCTCTTTGCTTTCTTGGCCCCATCAGCACTCAATTAGTCTGCCATTAAAAACTAATGGGGGATCCAGTCAGTCCTCGACGGCTTCACTCTGCAGGTGGTCGGGCCGGAGCTGACACTGATGCGACCTGACAGCCTTCGTTAGATGGAGACTTCACTCGTAGCGGAGGGCCAGCTCTGATAGAGTCACACACAGCCATTTTCAGGGTCACGGAGAATTTGACCTGAATTATAAACTCCTCTGACAGCTCAGATTAAAGGAGCCATGAATCATTCTCACATTCATTTTCAGAAACAACTGATGTTAAAAATACAGACACATTGGAGTCTTGCTTCACGTCACTGCAAATTCAAAAATTGCCAGTTAACGTTTGGATGGAAAAAAAAACTTTAGTGTAAAGAAGTCCAAAATGTTTTCCAGAGGTATGGCCCAAAAGTTGCAAAAGAACGCCCCCATGAGTCATAATTCTTGCTCTTCATAACATTGCATTCCAAGTACAAAATTGAGCTTGTTGGCCATTGCATCAAATTCTGTAAAACTGTGTTTTATCACTATATAAAAAGTTGCATTGTTGAACTACAAACCTCTGAGAAAGCCAACTCTAAAACAGTTTTCCTGGAACTGGCAGCCATTATTCTGACTCAAATACAAAAGGATTCTTTGGTGATGAGGACATTAAATCGAAGTGCCAACGTACAAGCAGTTGAAACACAGTTTCTTATCAAAAAAAGACCTTGTCTGAGTCCAACTGCCTGCCTCTGTGTCTTAAAGCGAGGCTCCCAGCCCCTGTAACAGGCCGTGAATCACTTGATACAGGGCAGTGGAATGAAGGGAAAATAACATATTCTTTGCATTTTTATGAATTATCAATGCAAAACATTTTGTTTTAAAAGTGATAGTAATATCTCCAACAAAATGATTGAAAACTTCTGTCTTAGTTAGATTCTGGCGATTCTTTGCTCTGATTCCAAAATGGCTAATTTTGGGGGAGCTAAAATAAAAATCTGATCAGATAAAAGGACAGACAGTTCAAATCTAAAACCATCGGGCCTCACCTATTAGTGATTAAAGTCAGACCTTTTCCATCCATCTGTTTTAGAACATGTTGAGTGACTCTGGTATGACAGTAAGACTCAGACTTTTTGGTGATTCCTGGTAGAGGAGAGAGAGTTTCCATTTTAAACTCTGCTAACAGTTTTACTGTATCTTTTCACCATTTAAATCAATAAGCCACGCTTTCTAAATCAGGTCAGCGGCAGAGAAGAAACAGAGACTTTTCTACAGGGACTGTTTTTTATCCGCAGCCCACGATATCTTTATCTTTAAAATCCCCCAAAATTTGCATTTTTTTGGCGTATTAACACAATTATTTTAAAACATTGAAAACACAGTTGTTCAGAGAGTCTAGTTAAAAATGACAAGACGCTGAAGTGAAGTCTAAGAAAAATGGAAATGGTTTTAAACTCTGGTCTCTGTAAATAGGGAATTAAGTTTAAATGGTTTGTTGTGCCGTCACAACGAACATGTCATGATGAAAAAAAAAAAAAACATTTCTGAAAAAGCTACCGGTAAAATAGCTTCATTAGCAAGAGACAAAGAAGGCAGAAGTAAAAGAGGTCGAGAGGCAGACGGGTCCTTCCATCCAGGATGAAAGATAATAAAAGAAAGACACCCAAATGAAGAAATAACGTTAAAAAAGTGCCTCTAATTATCTTCTTCAATCATTGCTGTTTCATGATGGTCTAAAGTGTTCCTGCTATTATTCTCTGGCCTCTGTGTCATTTCTACTTTTTATCTCTCCCTTCGTCTAGGTGAAGAACCAAGCCTCATCAACTGTCGATATTCAACTACTTCAGCTCTGCAGCGTCCAATCAAATAGGAGACGAAGAAAAAAACGAAAAAGGATGCGAGTTGCCATCCAAACACTTACTTCAGTGTTCACGACAGCAAATCCCAAAGAGATGAGGACATGACGGAGTGACAGAAGAAACAGGAAGAGGGAAATGAGTTCATGCAGAGGAAAGGAAGTCAGAGGAAGTGGGCGTACGAGACAGTTTGGTGCAAAAACTCCTCACCAATTTCTCACAAAAAGGATAAATACTAAGACTTGCATGGAATCCACGTGCCGGATTTTTCAAGAACACAACGAATTGAAAGTCAAGACAATAGTGTTCCTGTAGGAGATCAGAGAGCTGGAAATTTGAGGAATCCCTTTGACTCGCTTTGTACGTAATCTCAAACAGAACACAGAGGGATAAGAAAAAATCCCTGGAATTGTTCTCCACAGAAGCAGCCTGACAGTGAGAGAAATGAAAATCACTCTTGCAGATACCTGATCTTCTGATGGAGTCCTCGCTGATCTTGCTCCTCGGCAGGTTTCAAAGAGTGGTTTAAACAAAACACAACCAGGGGCTTCATGTGGTCCTGTACGAGGCGTCTCTTCCAGCCGACAAACCCGCTCGGTCCTCATTCATCTCCCTCCCTCTGAACCCTCCACCCTCTCTATCTCTTCCAGCTGAGAGATAGCACACAGAGAAACTTGTGTCTGTGCTGAGCAGGAAGAGAGCAGACAAACAGAGGCCTACTCTGGCCACTAATTAGCAGGTCGTACGCAGTTCCCGTCCAAACTGCAGGGACCGGATTAAAAGTTCTGCTGCAGTGCATGCGACCGTGCGGCACTGGCCACACACGTGACCCGAGGATCCTATGAAACGGTGTGTGATTATATCTGTCTAATCACACACTGTGGAGTTCGCTAAACTGTTGTCTGTCTGCGTCCAGGAGATAAAGTTAAACATGTGTGATCATGTGAGGGCTTCTTCCTCGTCTGCCTGCCAGCCCGAATTGTGAGTCTGCATGAGTCTGTGTGTGTGTGTGTGTGTGTGTGTGCGTGTGATTGGGCATGTCAGATAACACAAATAGGAAATCTGACGTTGCTGTGGTCACGTCTGAGGAACTTCTATGTTAATCCTGTGACTCTCTCCTTCCTCTGTCTGTCAACTCTGTACTGTACAGACTCACGCTGTGAGCTCCGGTTCGGAGGTCATCAGATATGAATAGCAGCTGTAATTTGCTGGCATTTCCTCATGTAGGCTATTGGATTAGAAGAGGAACAGGGAGGGTTGGACACCCGGGAGGACAATGGACCCTCTGACAGAGTCAACAAAAGTCAAGAGAGGACAGTAGAGGAGAGACACAAACTGAACAAAGCTGTTTAATTCCCGTCTCACATATGGGCCATAGAAGAAGATGCTACGGATTCACTCACAGTCCGGGATTTTGTGGTTAAAAAAATAATAAGCCAATAGGTTTATACAGTATATGGGTTGAAATACAGTCATTCATTTGAACAGAAGCAACAGTGTAAGAGACTTAAAATTACATGGGATTACAACCCATCTGGTCTTGTACTGGCAAGGTGGGGCTGTAAAAGACACGCAATAGTGGTATTGTATTACAACATTTTTTCCTTGGAAAGATTTTTAACACTTTTAATCAAAAAGTAAGCCAAGACATTGAGAAATCTTAATGCAGCAGTAGTTCCAAAGTAGGGGGTGCGAAACAGGCTGTCAAGAATGAAATCTGAATTGTTTGAATGCCCTAATTTACTATCTAACAGATTGAGAGAGAGACAAAGAGAGAGAGAGAGAGAGAGAGAGAGAAATAACTTAGATAACACTGACCCTGCTCAGCCGTGCTGCCAGCTGCTCCATAAATTTCCATTCTGTGTTCAAACAGAACTGGTCTCTGACATTTCCACTCTCTGTATCACACTCGGCCCATTACTTTAATGAAGCATCTCTGGCTCAGTAGCAAGTTGCCAGATCCTGTTAGAAAACACAGGTTTTTGTAATTCGTACAATGCTGATCTTTGTTCTCTGGCTGATCTGGTTGACTTCGGATTGCTGTGAACGGCCAACGAGACTGCCAAGGGACAAGCGAGGCATTTAATCCCACAATAAGGACAAGCATTAATCTCAAAACTGCTAGAAAATGGAGAAGTTGGAAATAAACGGATTCCAAGGCAGACGAAGACGAAGGCAGTCAGAGACAGTTAAGAGCAGGGAGCAGAGACTGCCGCGGCAGAATTGGATTTCCTCTCCATCACTGGACAATCCTACTGAAATCAGCTCACAGAGCCACCCCTGGGACACCAGCAGTGGTTCCTCAGAAAATAACACCCTTCACATTCTTGGCGGCGGCTGCAAAGACACGAACTGAAGCTGCGGCCACGCTCCCCCAAAACCCCACACTTCATAGCACAGACAAGGCAGCCAGGCCTTAGAGTGAGCGGCCGCTGACAGAGTCAGAGTTGATTTGTTTCCTGTGTCTAAGTCCAGGCCCCCACATACACTCAAACTGAGCAGTTATGTAATTCTCTCCGTAAACAAGTCCAAGTACATACCTCCCTAGGTATGCTAAATGAGATAGCATCGTAGACCAAAGTATTTTTAGAGGCCCTCATTATTGGCTCTCTTATCGACAAGTTGCTTTTTATGTTGAAATTACAAAGCAATCAATTACCTAAGGGATGATTAACCGCTGCTGTCGGCTTTAAATCAACCTTGAAGACAGCACAGCGTGCTAAAAGCAACCTTGGAGAGCTACGTAATATATACAGTACAAGTGGTGATGATTAATTATAACCATTAGGAACCTCTGATGACGTTCTACAAGTTCTGGTGGAAAAAACACAAAGATATATATATATGTGTGTGTGTGTGTGTGTGTGTGTGTTTTTATCGGATCAGAATCCTACAGTGTCTTGACAAATTCTCAGCTCATCGATCAAAAAAGTAATTATTCTCCCAGAAGAAATATGTTTAATGAAGGAACAAAACCTGATGTGTGGTTCAGAAACATATCAATTACTGAAGTCATCAAAGTCAGGATTGATTAATATTAACAACAGATAACTAGGGCTAATAATATATATAATATAGTATAGCATAGCATAGCGTAGTATAGTATAGTAATTCTGCCAGTCACTGTCACGAAAGACAAATTATTTGCGATACATAGATAAGAGCTTCCATATTACATCTGCACACTAATGGGCAGAAACGTTTTAGGAATTCTTGGCCTAGAAAATGCTGTTGTTAACAATGTTAACAATGTTTTTACAGTTTATTAATTTGTTAATTATATTAAATCAGTTTTTGGGGCTCAGCCGATATGCAACACATCAGTACGAAACCAAAATGGCTGAACTTTAACAGCCTTTTGATAACTGCCCATTTTCACCAACACCAGTACATAAAACTACTAAACAGCTCAACTTGGCTGCAAATTCGGTCGAAAGTGGATTAGCTTCGTCCCTTTTTTTGGACAGTTTTTGCAATTGCTTCTAGCTAAAACTTCAAAGGGCAAACAGCACTGACTTCATCATTCATCAGAGGCGTGTTTTGGCTTCATCTACAGCGACGCTTGAGGCGCAACCGGCTACAAAGACATCACAATCGTTTCAGCTCTTCTTGTTCATGGTTTTACATAATTCCTGTCTTTTTGTATCAAATAATTCCACATTAGGGGCTGAGAGGAAGACTCTTTTTGACAATTCTGAGGTATGACGGATGAAGAATTTCATAGTTTGTGACTAAACATAAAGCGTTCAATTTATGTATCTCCTTTAGGATCACAGATCCTTCCACACACTGTTCTCTCTGAACCTCTCAGATGAACCTGCCGTTTGATCTCCCCCTCAGTTCTACAAGAGCCCTCGTGAATTTGTTTGATTATAACCTGCATCAGTGGAGCAACACAGACCTGCTACCACTTTAGCTCCTTAAAAATGACTGAGGAGAGCGCCTTGAAGGTCAGCAGCCGCCTACTTAAGAAAGCACAGGCTGAATACAGAGACTTAAAGGTTTAGTTGGTCTGAGTCTGCAGCTCTGTGATGAGGTACCTGTGCTGACGGTGACTGAGTTTTGCCAGCTGTGGCAGAACTTCCACCTCCTACATTTTATGAATTCCTGTGTTGCCTGGCAACTCTTTCACTTATTGCATCTTTCTTCATGTTCCCTCTCAAGGTTTTTTAACTTCTTTTATAGAGTCAGCACAGTGGAGGAAACCTCCTCTTCCTCCTCTTTCACAGTCTTTGGCGTCAGTCGGCGTAGACGTAGGAGGACAACTGCACATTGGAGACGACACAGACTTAACAGGAGACTTTTCCTGTTACAGGCAAGTGTGCGAACATGACATGACATGACTATCTACCTATCTTTTCCCAAAGTGAACTATAAAAGGATTAATAAAGTTCTGTCTAATCTAATCTATCCAAAATTATCCAATCAATATAATGACATCCACAGGCCTTTTTTTTTGTAGCAATTAAGACTGGGATTCTGGGTCCATTAATATATTAGAGTTGTACGTATGTATATATATTGATTCAGTTGTCAAGCAAAATAAATTTGAATTACTGTTTTATGTGCATTTGATGCAATTAAAAAAATGTGATTCAAATTATTGTGATTACTTAATTACTTTAACTGTAAATAATACTGTTTATCAAACGAATCCCAGCAGTACTTCCAATAAGTGTTTACATGGAGCCATGCTTTGTCTCAACACAACCTTCATGAAAACAAAAGCTCTTCTATATTTAAGATCGAGTCTTTTGTCGCCATCACAGCAGCCCATAAACCACAACACCAACATAATTATGCAGTGATAAGTCAACCTCCAACTCCTTCACTCTGCCTTCCTTCTCACACCCTCTCCACAACATAAACACACACACACAACTCCAAATGATGATGATAACAAACCAAAGATGTATCTGCAGACACACACACACACACACAAACTCCAAATGATGATGATGACAAACCAAAGATGTATCTGCAGACACACACACACACACACACACACACACACTCACACTCACAGGTGCAGAGCTCTGCAGGCACACTGCCAGTCAGTCAATCAGTCAAGTCAAGCTGCAAGTGCAGAAGACAGAGGCTCTGTTGTGTTGTCAAATGTGCTGCCGTTACAGCCAACGTGCATCACAACGCCGGCATTCATCGTATGAACGGAGCTCACGGATCTGAGCGTGTGAGCAGAGAAAAAAAAAGGAGGAAGTAGATGGAGAAGGACTGATTTCAAGCTTCAGTAGTTTTGATTATTTTATTTATTTACTTTTATATTTGTAAGGGGAAGCTTTATCAGCAGTAAACTATGGGGAAGAGAAAGGTGTGGTAATAAAGAACAGGATCTGCTTGACTGTTGAAGTCCTTCTCGTTGAATGCTGTATTTAGATTTTGATGTTTTAGCCATAGCCTAGTCCAGGCGAGGGCAATCTAAGGCCCGGGGGCCGGATGTGGCCTGTTTGCCTTTATAATCCGGCCCGCCAAATTTGTCCAAAATATGCTATTAATTTATATTATCATTATCCTGTATTTCTGCGTTTTCTCTGCACAGCCTGCATTTCCCCAACAGATGGTGTAGAAAAAGCTAAAGAAATTTTAAAATTTTAGCCTTTATCCCTGACTTTACTTGTCATTTATCTTAATGCTCCATCTACCTGCTCCTAATTTGGCCCCCCTGTAAATTTTAGGACCTGTTGTGGCCCACGGGTCAAAAAGTTTGCCCACGACTGGTCTAGTCTATTCATTATTATTTACTATTCCAGTCTCATTTTAACCCAATTCAAATTTACAGTATATAAGACAACAGTGTTGCAGGAAATTACTCCGCTTGACCAAGGCAATTAATCATTGTTTGTAGCTCCCCCTGCAGGGATGGAGGAGGCAGATGTTAGCGGTCAACTAAGTTATTAGAAATGTATTTTAATTGATGTTTGTATAAATAATGTTTTTTATTCATGCAAAATAAAATTCTACTCAAATTTGATTTAGTTCTTAGCCTAAAGGAGGTACACACAAAGTGATGTTTTAAAAGAAAGCACTGATTCTTGCAGAAGTGAAGAGTCTTAGACAAAATGAGACAATGGAGTGACGGCTCCTCCACTTGGTTTCCCAGGGTAACCAGTGTCAGTATTCATTCAGAACAACATCGGCTTCACTAACCTGTAATTTCAAAGTTGAATCAGTGTGGGGGTGTTTTTGTTTAACAAACTTTCATGTTAGAAACAGATTGTGATATGTTCATTATGTGACATAAGCTCCTATTTCTTAAGACCAAGTGAGTAAATAGTTGAATTGAGTTGAGTGCCCCCCAGTGGCAATTACATTTCGAAATGGTAATAATCTGTAATTAAACAACCGAGACCATGAACCAGAGCTGATATGATGCTGCGTAACATTGGACACACGGTAGTTTCACCAAAGACAACCCGTACCTGTGAGTGGCTGGGGAAGCCCAGGTTGTGGCAGCCGTTACAAGGAGTCAAGGCTTCCCAGAATCCAGTGGGACCGCAGCTTCTTTCTGCCTCCTCTTCCTCCACAGCTGCAGCCAGAGGTTTGTTCTGCCTCTGTAGAAACACAGGCAGAAAAAAAGTCAATTCCTGAAGTGGAGCCTAACAATCAAGTTGATTGGTCCAAAGGTCTGCTCCCAGTAGGGGTGAAGTTTTTAATAAAGATCAAGTTGAAAAAGTTCGGTGTTGTGATAAAGTCTGAAACTACCTGATATTTATCAGGTGGTTTTTCTAATAATAGTCCAGCACCCATAATGCCAAAACGAAACTAAAATGCCACTTGTTTTCTCCTATTTAACATCCACTTGCTGCTAACATGCTAACGGCTATGTTTTATGTTATACCAAAGAGACAGAGTAGAATGACTGTATGTCATTACTTGTATGCTAATGATTTTCCAACTAAACTTATTACACAATTTTGTAAAATATAATTTTTTTCAAATATTTCCTTGTATTTTTTCTCAATTTCTTACTGTAGAAACCTTAGCACTAGTCTGTCTTACTGTAGCTTGTCTTTTGGAAGTCTTCCATTCCTTATTTTACAATGTTTTACAATAACTGTTTTTTACTCTTTAATTAGCATTTCTGACTTTAGCCTATTAGAGCTAAAGTTTCCCTTTTTTCATTTTTTGTTTAACTATACCCTTTGAATATACTTTGGCTAAATTATACTACATTTTTGATGAGCTTTGTCTGTCTTTTAAATTAAATTAATTTAATTAAGTTTAGATTTTCTCTTTTTTTCAGGTTTGCAAACAACCATATATACATTTCAGGAACAATAAGAATCACTCCTTATAACAAAAAAAAATTAAGGGCAAATTTGTGGCATTTATATCCAAAATGTCACTAATTTCTGATTTAAAAAAAAAAAAAAAAGGTTGGACCAACAGAGTCAAACTGAAGAAGCAGCAAAACAACAAATGCTGTGTGTGTGTCCTTCCCCGGGGCTCTTCGACTCCCGGGAGGTCGATGTGTGTGTCAGAGGACAGATAGGATCCAGCTGATATCTCAGTGAACCACATGAAGCACCAGAAGGTAAAAGTCACGGTGCGACACAGACACGGCAAACTTCACAGAAGATTTTACAAATAACAATAGATGGAAAAGGACAAAATTTGAGGCACGAATGCTCAGAAGAGACAAGGAAGGAAGGAAGGAAGGGAGAAAGGAAAGGACAGACAGATGGAGAGGAGCAGAAGATCAGAAGTGATGATGGAGACGGAGAGATGGAACCAGAAAAGGTCACCAATCAGCACAGATTGCAAATGGCTGATATGAGGGCAGAATATTAAATATTGTGGAAAAAAACTAAACCGCGTGAATAAAGAATAGACGTTCTAGTGTAGACACATGACTCCAACCAGACAATTAGCCTTTAATTATTCATGCACTGACAACTGCATCACTGATCAATATTTCATTAGCTGTCTGTTGGAACGGCTCACAGAGACAGATTAATAACATTTCTCCATAATTATAACATATTCTGTCTGTGTCTGTCTACGTTTGAAAATGATTTACTTCATCCAAGAAAAAAATTAAAACAGCGTCACACTTTACAGGACGTGAACTGAGTTTGAACTGGCAATCATTGGAAAATATAATGCTTTGTTGAAAACTAAGTAATCCAATTAAAGGAGAATTAAATGCATAAATGAGGTCAAGAAATATCTGAACACATTTTAGTAATACAAGAACAGAACCTGATTCTAATAATAAATTATTAAGCTGCACAGGTGAAGGTTACACTTTTGTTTTCAGACCATTGACAGCACTTTAACCAGTGTTTGCGTGTTGCTTTGACCACTCATTCCACTGCCCTGCCTCTTCCTGTGTCCATACGGCTTTGACCACTCGTTCCACTGCCCTGCAGTAACCTGCCTCTTCCTGTGTCCATACATAATGAACTAAAGGTCAGTGTCACATGTGAGTGTCAGCGTAGCTGCTGCCAAGTTAAGGTTAATGGGAAGAAAAATTGAAGCAGACATGTTATAGAAGGCCCAGAAAACAAGTACAGATCACACATGTGTGTTACCCCGTGTGTGTGTGTTCAGGTGGGAGGTCAGAGTGATGGATGACCTCCGAGTCCCGCACTGTGACAATGGAGCAGATAAAACCCGAAGCTGTGTTGTCAACACTGTGATTGTGTGCTCAGCTAATGAGGTTTAACTTTAACACCAAATACGTCCTTAGATCAACCTCAGACATCGGCTCCACTGAGTCAGAGTGTAAACAAGTCACGTAAATCCAACACAGAGGGTTTTGATCCAGACAAAAACAAAAGTGAACAATAAAACGTATGTCTGTGGGCTCTGAACGACTGAATGAACACAGGCAATTACTGACTAAATATATGCATATGAACGAAGACACTGAGACACAGATTTTTTTTGTAATAAAAATATTTTAAAAATTAAGTTTTAATATATTATGAGTGGATTTAGTCGGTGCAACACTGCCCTCTGTCGTCTAAATGCACATATTACGGGCTTTTTTATTACAGCGCTCTGGTGGGCAAATCAATAACGTCAATTACCCGTTGGGAGTTCATTTATATACATAATTGCCTGGAATATAAATTGTTTTGTCAAACTTCACATTATGGACTCAGATAAGCTGTTTAAACCTTTAGATGGAGAGGCAGAAGATGAGGGTGGGGGTGCAAACAGGATAAACATGAGATACAGATACAGAAAGACTATCTGTCACCACCAGGGATCAAACCACTGCACCTCTTATTGTAAGGCAAGAACACTAACCGCTTCTATACCACCTGGGCCTTTTTTAAAACAAATATTTTATGTGCAAATATTTGTGTTTCTTCCTGTAAATCAAGTCAATTAACTGTGCATAAATAGAGTCAGTTTGTTGAAAGACTACCTTCACATTAAACAAATGCTGTGTAAACTTTGAGGTGTTAATAAGTCTGTCTACAAATGTAAATAAAAATCCAAAAGTGTGGAAATATCTCCATAATTAAAAACGCTATAAACAGTGGTTTGATTAAGTACCCACATTATACAAACACGTGATGAATCTCGTTTTTCTTGTCTGATTTACTAATTAATTGTGGTAAATATAAAACACTGACTAAGATCATTTGTAAAACCTGAACTGCCACTTAACATTTACTATTTAAAAGTTTATGACAATGAATTTTTTTTTTTTAGTTGCATCTCTACTTAATGATAGAAAAACTATAACATTTAAAGTCCGAACCAACCTTGCCGACTCTGGTCAGGGTTCCGTTGGGTCTCTCCGGACGGTCGTCGTCAGACAGCCGTCCACTGCCGACGCTGTCCATGGAGTGAGAGGAGATGGTGTGGCAGAGCTCCTCGAAGGAGTAATCTCTGTCCCTGCACTTCTTGATCTCATGAAGCAGCTTGGACAACTCACTGGTCACAGCGTCATCTGGTCAAGAGATGGAGAAGATGATGGTGTTAATATGACAGTATATGCCTTAAGTTTTGGTTTAAATTTCCCAGACAGTGTTCACATATTTTAACTGTTAAATTTAAGTTATTTCAAGATTTGCTTATTGGATTTTTAGTTTATAACATCAAATCTATCATATCAGCAGATATAGAAAAAAAAATTGGAGTGGAGTGGAGTGCAATGTCGTGTTTGGTCCCTAAGGGGCAGCAGCGGGTAAGGATAGAAAATTTTAACGGCACAGTTTAACTCCAGCAGAGTGAAGGTAAAAAGTTAAAAGTATTTATTTATAACACCTAAAATTATATTTTAATGTGTTTTTCTTTATTTTAATATAATTAATATTTCATGTGAAATATGTGTCTATTTTCTATTGAAATCAAATGTCTATTTAGGTCCTGGTTCTGTTGGTTTTATTCAACTTTACACACCGTTCTGTTTGTACTCACTCTTGTGTCTCAGGGAGGGGGAGGCAGAGGGTGAGGGGACTGAGGTCCGAGGCACAGGGATGGGACATTTGCGTACAGGCTCCTCCACGATACTCCTTCTCTCCATCTCGTCCATCATGTACTCTACAGAGGCGAGTGGAGACAAGGAGGCGAGGTTAGGCATCCACCCAAGACAAGAGAGGAATGTTGGGGTCAAACAGGACTTAAGTGGTTAAACATAGGGCAAGAATACAGGTTTTGGAGGTTTATAGAGAGGTGGTGATGAAGAGGAGAAGCACTTCAGAGGCATTTTAATGGATCAATATAAAAGCACAGTCATCAGCGTGGTGAACAGATTGTGCTGCATTTGATTCACACTTAACTCACATATTCACTCCAGAGCTTTTGCCAACAGAGCTTAGCTCTGGTAGAGCACGACAGGAACAGAGAACAGAACACATGGAAAGAAGAAAAGGAAGGAGGAGAAAGGAACAGAGAACAGAACACATGGAAAGGAGAAAAGGAAGGAGGAGAAGAATAGGAAGAAAAAGGAAGGGAATATAAGGAGAGAAGAAGTTGAAAGAAACGGGAGAAAAATGTGTTGGGAATCAATCAATAATAAATAAAAAATAATCCTGCAGCAGCTGCTCAGGGCTAATGAGGAACCCAGTGTGTATATCATCGGTGGTTTGGGGCAGAATGGCCTTGAAACATCCACATATGAAATATACATTTACAGTCCTGTTAAATATGAAGGACTGTTCAGAACAGTCTGAGTTGCATAAGTCCAACCAGGGTCCAAGTATAGAATTTCAAATGCTATATAGCTTGAAGCTAACCCAATCTAAGTGAATATTGTTTTTTCCTACAGTTGCTATAGATAATAGTTTATTTAGTGAAATGATTGTTAGCAGATAGCTTCACCAGAGCTAGCATTGAGCAGGTTAAAAGATTTAAAGTGATTATAAAGGCTGAGAAAACCGAGCATAAAGTCGACGTCTTCTCCAGTGTGTTCCTTCGACTCCATTTCATTTCACATTAGCGTCAGTAATTACACTCCACAAGCACGTTTACATGCAGTCACTGAAGCACAATAAAAGTCAGTAAATGAGGATTAAAGTTCCTTTGACAGTTTTACTGCTCCTCCCAAGAACATCAGCGCTTTTTTTTTTTTTTTTTTTAATTGAAGCAAGAACTTCATACAGCCCCAGGTCTGACTTCTTTTTATACGGCCAGACTGCTGCACAGCTCAGTGGAACCCGGGCAGATGCTGCTGGGCAGTAAAACAGTGGTGAAGTGTTAATGAATCTGAGCAGTATCCGATGAATCGCCGGGTCTTAAATCAAATGAGAATCTCTCCATAATGAGGAGCCTGTGGCTGCTAAAAACACACACACTGACACTTCTTCACTACTACATGTGTGTCGGTCGGGTGTGTTTGCACGTCTAGTGTGTTTGCACGTGTGTGTCCTTTCCCTTCTCCTCTCCAACAGGAAATTTCACGCAGCTGATCTATTCACCGACTCACAGCTGTGTCCTCTTTCTCACTCAGTCTCACAGAAAACACTTTCAGTCCAAATCTGGACTCAGATGAGATTTTGATGGATGCTATTTTCTAACCCGTATCCTCCATCACATGGTTTGTGGCATTTGAAAAGCTACAAGTGGTTCATTCAAGTCTGTGAAAGTGCCCTTGTTGGTGCTGATTGATTGTAGGCCATGTTTGACTCTTTTATTTACAGCATTTTCCAGTGTTTACTGCACATTTTTCAAATGTTTCATTCAGTAACCAAAGGCACAAGAATGTACATGCACTTCCAAAGGATTATGGGGGACCAGGATCTGAGTGATGTTGATCACAACTGAAGTTAAACAGAAGTTAAAAAGATGCTAATAATACTCTTAAATCTTTCTAAAAGTAAAAACTCTTGGTGCAGCCCACAAAGTGGGCCACAAACATTAGAGTAGAATTTCTTTTGGTCTGATGTTGGGTCATACCTAGGGTACTTATCTGGTTCATTATCAGGAGATTTACAATGTGGTTTACCAAATCTAATGTAGGTTTATCAAACAATTTAATATAATAAATGTGACTCATGAAACTTGTCTGGACCAGTGATTCCCAACCAGTGTACCGTGGAACACTAGTGTGACGTGAGTGATCATTACGTGTGCTGTTGAAAATTATCCAATTTCACTTAATTGGGCTGAAAATTATTATTTATTTATTGCATTGTTTATTGCTTTGCTCGTCAAAGCATGAGAGGCAGAGCAATTAAATCCTCTTCTGCTAGGTGGCAGCAGATGACTGAAAACTAAAAATATAATCAGAGCTGTTGAAGAAGATCTTTGTGAGTGTCTTTCATCAATTCCTGCCACTGTATCTGCATCTTTATAATCGTAACTAAGATTTTTAACCAGAACCTAAAATGTGGGAAACAAACTTCAAAGTCAGCTCCCAGAGAATCCTGGGTTCGATACCCAGAGAACCCACATGCTTGGCGCCTGCTGGGTGCAGCCTGTTAACAGCATATCTGCTGCTAACAAAACAATTTCCCAAATATGGGATCAATATAGTACTTTTTTTTTCTTCTTTTGGTGGTTTTTGCCTGGATCAGACCAACTGGGTTCTTTGTCAGGTCGTACTCAGGAAACACAGATACGTGGTAACGAAACTGTGGGCTACATTCCTCATACTGAGGCTCTTCTGACGCTGTTCTGGAAGAATCAGGCTTGTTTGTTAACTCTGGATAATGACAGATGATTCAGACAACACTGTCCTGTGTGTTTGTTCTGCACAAACCAACACATATACAAAAGTGCCCATTGTTTCCAAGTGGCCCATAAACTTCCTGGAAAAGGGCTTTTCTATTGGCAGACAACACTTTCAACCTGCCAGGAATCAACTACAACCACCAAGTTTCCAACTTCAACAACATTCATCAACAGCTCACGGTGAAATGAACTGAACTTCCAGGGCTTCCATCAATCACTGTCTCCTTGAACAGGTCACAACTCCATTTGTACAAATGATCTATACTTCAGAAACTGCAAGTCTGCACTGACCCAGATTCTCACAACAGTGTGTTTATGTGTGCATGTGTGTGTGTTCCAGGTGCAGCTATACTTGGGAAGGCTTTTTTTTAATACTATATTCATGGGGACACTTTGTCCTCATGGGGACATTTCGCAGGGGTTTTTTTGTATAGTAGATGTAGCGTGAATGATTAGAAACAGACTTTTTTTGTATAGTAGATGTAGTGTGAATGATTAGAAACAGACTGAGATTGAATTAGAGTTAAGGTCCGGATCAAGACTAATGACTGGATCAAGTATGTATATCTTTGTAATGGTTGGCTTAGATGTGTGTGTGTGTGTGTGTGTTTACCTTGAATTAGAGCAGTGATCTGCTGAGATTTAGGAGCAGGATGTTCTCTGAGGATCTCTAAAGCTGTTCTCCCTTTACAGTCTGTCAAATTCGTGTCGATTCCTGCAACACAAACAAACAGTCAGAATTAATCAATGGCAACGCCACTATTCTGGATTAATGAACTACTGCATAGATAGATTGATAGACACACAGACAGACAAAGATATATTAATATACAGATTCCAGATACAAATACAAGTATTGATAATAACCAATATCAATTGGTAATAATACAAGGTTTAAAAATGTAAACTTAATGTTATGACAAAAAAAGATCTTCTTTGTCCCATTTCTAGGCCGTGACCCAGTGTTTGGGAATAATTGATGTACACAGCACAGACTGTGACCCAACGTCAGACACATACACACACACACACACTCTAGTCAGCAAAACCTGAATGACTTTCAGTGAGCAGAGTATGAATGTAAGATTTTATTTATTCATGAAGACTCTTCAATTACAGCTTCCATTGAGTCATTTCACAAGAACACAGTCACCTCAACACCTGACTGTGCTGACCAACATTCCCAGACACTCACACACAATAGCTGGAGCTGCACAAACACACAAACAGGTTTAAAACAAAAATGAGGCAGAATCCCAAGACTCAAACTGAGAATCTTACTATCAAGTAAAAAACAAAGTGTTATTTCTTGCCTCTTTTACCTAAATGCTCTCAGTTCCCCTCCTTTTCTCCCCTGATTTGGTCCATTTGACATAAAAAATGCATGCACCTCCATTCTAGTCGCTCTACTGGGAACCACAAGAGACAGGAATAAAGGGAAATGAGTAAAAATGGAAGGAGAAGCACATTTAAATCTTACAAACTTTTAAAAACCTTTTCTCGTACTGTAGTTATTTTCCTCCTCTGTTTTTGTTTAGAGCATTCAATCAAAATGATTCAGCTGAAGGATACAAAAATAATAATGTATAATTAACACCTGATATCCAAGCTTGTCATTACGAACACATTCCCATCCAACAATTATGACCTCAGCCTTTTATGAGCCACAGCATAAATTTACATCAGAAAAATCCCATCAAAGAAACATGTTTTAAAAAATATATGTAATTTAAAATATGACTTAAAAAATGAAGATATAAAGTTGAAAACACTTAACTGGTGATACAATCTAAGTGAGATAAATTCACAAATGCCAAGAAGTAACTTTAATAATACGCTCAACAGTTGTCACCACAATACCCCTGATATGGCAGGAAGGTATTTGTGGTGTCCTTATTTGGGCGTCATCAGCTGTTTTCCTGCATTTTCCAAAGAAAAGTCACCATGTTTTATGTAACCTCAACCTCTCTCCTGCTGCAACTAAAGCACATTTATTCACTTGTCCTAATCCAGGAAGCTGAATTAAAGCAAGGCCAAAAGAACATGGCAACATACAGGAAGTGCTCCAGGAAACAGGAAGTCCTGGAGGAACGTGGGAGGGCAACGACCAAACTCTTTATACTCTCAACTGTATTTAGTTTACAAGGTTTATTCAACAAAAATGTTGTATCACTGTTTCGCATTAATGTTTTGTATTACTGTTACTATTTAACTATGGTTTACTACGTAGGTACAGTAATTTGAGTCAAACTCACTGACATAAACTTGATGTAGTACAATATAATCTAGAATTTAAAAACTAATTTGATAAATTATTTTGTTTTCTTACAGTTTAATTCTGTAAATTCACAAATGACTCATTAATGTAAGCCCTTCTACTGCAAAGTCCTCTGGGATTTGTTTTGGCCACTATGCCTTCAGAATACATTACTAAATCAAAGTAAAAAAAAACAGTACACCTTTAATTACTGAGGCAAATGGGCAAAGATGATAAAAAATAAAACACACACAAATGTTTGAATCTCACCCAAGGCTAAATTAAAACCACAATCTGTTAAACAAAAAAAAAAACACAAAAAATATTGCTTGTAGGCAAAAAGAGCCAGGAGGTAAAAGACAAATTGATAAAGTACATACGACTCTAATCAGACTTCTGTGGTGTTTCTTTGTAAATCTACCTGATTCCAGCAAAAGACGAACAACATCCATCTTCCCAAAGAGAGCTGCTTCATGGAGGGCACTGCCATTCTCCGTCTGAAGGAGAAGAAGGAAAAATATTAATATTCTATGGCTTGAAAACAAAGAGAAAAAAAGATGTACGAACTTTGTGGAGCAGAGAGAGAAACATGGCAATTCTATGGCTTGAAAACAAAGAGAAAAGAAGATGTAAGAACTTTGTGGAGCAGAGAGAGAAAATATCACAAGAAAAAGACTGAATTCGTGTCAGAGCTGGATCATTTTTTAATGACATAAATCTGCAAAACTGAGGACCGATTCATAACTCTCTTAAGGTTAGGAAGAGCTACAAAGCAGTGAAGCAGTCTGCTGTCAAGTCTAATCAGTGGAAAACATTTTAAGTCAAGTTCAATTTGAGTTCCCAGGGTCTGCTAGGATTTTGAAGAATTGACTCCAGATTTAGTTCGAATTCATGTTTGTATGACGTTAGAAAATAATGAGTCAAGTTATAGTCAGTGGTGTCTCAGACCAGTCCATGAAAATCCAATTCACCTGTTATTCTTTTTTGAAGCTTCCAAAGTGGTGTGGCGCCCCCTGGTGAAAGCATGTCTCAAATGTATTGTAACCTTGAGCTAAGCTAATATAAGTTAGCCAAAAAGTATAATAAAAAAATTAGTTGTCTGACCAGACCAACCCCAAAATAAAATGTATTTTACTAACATTTCTTAGTTAAACATCGAACTGAAACCCAGCCCAGTTCTTATCCCGTGGTGTCTTCCAATCTGCTGCTTCTTCTCTCGTTATTCGTCACGCATGTTTGCATTAACAGGGCCGGATTCACTGTTTTAGGCCAAGACGATTCAAACCATTACCCGAGCAGAGACAGTCTGTGTGGAAACTGTCCCGCTCTCTACCTCATGCTCCAGCTCCTATATGCTACAACGCCGCTAATGGGAACGTTATTGATGTGATGCAACACATGGAAAGTGGAGCAGGACAGCTTTGCTTCAAAATGCGAGATCTGGGACCAGCAGGGATAAAGGAGACAAGCCCACTTCTGAAGAGACACAGTCTAATCAAACAGCAGTTTAATCATTCACCATGGGAGTACAGCTCAGTATACAGGCAGTACTGCAGCCCAGAGATGCTAATGCTAACGACAAACGTGTACGTTATTTTTTCCTATTCCTTTTTTTGACAAGTTTTACCGTGATGATTTTTTAAATACATTTTTGATCTATTAATGAATCAATTTTTTTGCTTTCTTTTAGTTATCGTTTTAACCTTTTGTTTGACTTTTAGACAATTCTCTTTTTTCACATTTTTGGTAAAGATTTTGCTAGATTTAAGCTTTTTCATTTTTTTTAATTAATGCTTTATTATGGAATTGTGATGGTTTTTCAATAACGTTACTTATTTCTATGGTAAAATCTGAACTTAGTTTTAGTGAAAATGAACATTTACTTACTTTGTGTCGTTTGACTATTTTGAATGTCAGTAACCTTCAGCTTTTTCAAAATCGTTGGTTAGTTTTCAGTTCTTTTGTGGTAACATTTCTGGCTTCAACTTAAGGCATTACTGTCTCACATCAGGTTTTTTTACTTGCAATCCTGAACAAACCCCAAACTTGCATGAGTGTTGTGTGATATTTCTTTTCTCTCAACAGCCACAACCGTTTTCAAGAATATCAGATATTTAAGCAACATTTTGTCTCGATCCAAAATAATCTCTAAACCTGCCTCATCCAACATCCTGGAGGCAAGAACCAAAACGCCTCAGGGACACAACAGCCTGACAACAAGTTCAACTCACACTCAGTGACTTCTCAAATGAACATTTCAAGCTAACACACATGCAGATCAACATGCAGAAAATCCTGCATTCATCACATCCTTCAAGGTCGGTTTCCTCACCATGCAGATTTAAAAAAAAAAAAAAAAAACCTGACCAAACTCCTGCGTCTAATGATGATAAATTGTGTGGAGGACAGCCAGCTCGGATCATACATCACCAGCTGGGACACTGCACCACATCAACAACCGCTGCACGAAGTTCTGCCAAATTCACGTTCGGTGCTCTGTTTCCTCCACAACACAAGTGTCAGCACCAAGGAAACATGAGACAGATGAAGAAAACAAAGAAACAACCTCAAATGTTCCCTTTACAGCAGAAGATGAAGGTGAACGTGTTCGTCGAGTCACTGAGGGAATCAACGAGTGGAAATTAAGGATGTTGATCCAACGGTGTGGGCCACAAGGAAACAAGAGGAGGTGGGAGAGGAGGAAACAAGCAGAGGAAATTATGCTCCCATTTCACACACACACATGGCCTCCTGGCCTTACCCCGCCTCACAGTCACCTCTGCACCACTTCCTGTCCTGTTTCCCACAATGACTTTGCAGTGATGTCACAAGGCAAACCAGGAAGAGATTTTCCCTCCTACAGATTTTCCATGAATTGAACGTGAGTTGACTTTCTGTTTAAAAACAGAGACCCAACAGTCGCTTGAGGATGAGGGTAATAGAGTAACACCCGCAAACACTGTGTCGGGAAACCGACTGGACCTCAGCAGCAGTTTGTTCTGCATGGAGTTCTCTTTTATTTTTATTTAAAGACAGGATCCGAAAGGGAAATTGAGGGAGGGAGAGAAAGAGAAAGAAAGATATAAATATATACATATATATTTTTATTTATTTATAAATATATATTATATATATATATATATATAGAGAGAGAGAGAGAGAGAGAGAGAGTTTGACTGTGTTGAATTATTCATTCACACTCAGACAGACCTATGGCTTGACTCCAATTACTGACCTGAACAATTTTACTATATCCAGATATACACACCCTCTCCTACATGGAGAGACACACACACACTCACACCTGCAGACACACACTCTGTCTGTCACACATGCATTCATGCAGACCCACTCTCACACACACACTCTCTCACTGACAGACACTCCACCTGTGCAAGAAAACCCTCAATATTCCAACCCCCAAAAAAACTAACAACACTGCAAACACAAATATTGAGCAGCAGGTACAGAAGGTCGAATGACCAAATCAAAGACATGTGGCGTTCGTTTTCACTGGACACATGGAGCCTGAGGCCAAATCCCTGCAGAGAAACACAACCACAGCCTCTTTGGATCAAAAACACACACACACACACAGGCTGCAGCAAGGACAGAAGGCAGAGAGGAGGAGCTCCTCCAGGCTGAGTCATCTCCTCCCTGTGGGAGAAGCAGGTCCACTCTGGTTTCCGACAGGTCAAGTTGTATCTCATCATTTCACGGATACACATGGACCAACACAAACACACACACATGTCTATTTCCACACTGCTCTGGCAGAACACAGTGACAGAATGTTGGTGATAACCTGCTCTCCTCAGCACATTTGTTTTCTCACACTCACTGATCTCTGTCATTTCATCTCCTTCGCCATGTGCTGCATAAAAAAAAACTGCATACGAACAGTAAAATGAGCAACACACACTCCATCCAATTCCACATGCTAATGTCAATATCCCACATGGCCCGGCCCTGCGCTTTGCTGTGACAAATGGATTCTGTTTTATAACTAAACATTCTCAGGTTGTGCTCAAAAATCAATTTTGAGAATTTTTTTTGATAATGTCTCTGCAGCTTTTTGACACTCACAAAAGTCAAAGCCCCTGAGGCTGATTTTCCATGTATCTTTCTGGTATGTGAACACACACAGACCTGATCTGAGAGTCAAAGACTGAAGGAAGGCTTTCCATAGGATGCCTGAGTAAAAGAGTGAACCCAGATATAAAGATACTGACGTTGAACATTTTTTTGAAATGCTTAAAACGGACAAAAACCGCACAAAATATACTCTTGGGAATTTAACCACAAAAAGTAAAAACAAGGAAAATTCAGGTGAATGTTTGCCAAAAAGGTGCATAAGATGCCAGAGGATCATGGTGGATTCACAAAAACACATGGAAATGAGCTGAAATAATTCTGTTTTTCAAGGTGGACGCCAGAGAGAAAGATCCAGTAAAAATGCTAAATATACTTTTTCTGAAGATACTACAAATGTAAAGGAAGTGTTGAAGATTCAGGACATTTAAGGCACAACACGTCTTCCTCCTCCTCCTCTTTCTCCACTCGTAGACTTTCCTCCCAATCAATTATTCATCCCTCTTCAGCAGCACACCATAGGAGGTGTGGACTGCACATGCTGCCACAAACGCACTCAGTTGAAAGTCTGCCAAGCATTTTGCTAAAACAGGGTTATATTTACTGAAAAATTACTACCATGGATAGATAAACACAACTTTATTTATCCCTCGGGAATTCCCTTTGGGAAATTAAGGAAACATTCAGCATCATAAGAATAAAGAAATTCCCCGTCGGAGAATTTAACCCAGGTCTCCCGCAAGACAGGCGGAGATACTAAAGAAGAGATGATAATAATTTATCACAATATGTTAAAAATCAAATTTTCTTTTTTAAAATTTTGTTATTTTGACCTTTAGCTGATCCTGCTGTTACCCTGATTCTTCCCTGAACCCATCTGTGGCTCTGACTGCACCACTGTCTGAAACCCCAGGTTTGCAGTAAAACGTATGAAAAGCTTCCTCACCACACAGTTGACGTCCATGCCGGCCTCCAGCAGGGTCTGCACCGTGCTGTGGTGTCCATTCCTGGCAGCCAGGTGAAGCGAAGTGTGTCGGCGAGTGTGGCTGGTCATCAGGTTGGGGTGAGCGGTGACCAGCATGCGAACCACCTGCACAAAACCACACGTCAGACAAAAACCCAAGGCAGATGAAGCTCAGATGTAGAAGTAGGGGTTTTTTTATATAGTATCACACACATCTCATGTCATAAATATGTAAATAATAAAATGTAATTGTAAACAACTGGTGTTCCAAGTGGACCACCGGCCTTCATCACACAACTGCCCCCCCACTCAGCATCCTTCCCTTTTTTTTAACCTTGTTTTGCCTGAATTTCAAAGTCCTGTCACTCCCCGTGGCTGCAGTATGTGTGTGTGTATTTTTTTAGCTTCAGTGGTGCAGCTACTATTTTTATCCTCACTCTTCTTTTTATAGCTTCGCCTCAATATCGACGGGTTCTCTGGAAAGCTCCCTCCATTAACATGTGTGTCTGTACCTCCCCGTACGTGTGTGTGTGTGTCTGTGTGTCTGTGTTTGTGCACATCATAAACTTTTGCCCTGTGTTAGTTACAGTTTCACACAGCAGTAGCCTCCACCACAGGGATTTCCCTTCATTATTAGCAGTGAGAGTCCAAGTCTGGGGGGGGGGGTGGGGGGGTAAGGCAACTCGCTGCTGACTTTAGGGGGGGAGGAGGGTAAGGCAACTCGCTGCTGACTTGATACATTATTCATCCGCACATCCTCAGTCAAACCTGCGTGTGGCACTGCCTCATTTTCTCACAACCTGAGCAAATGGAATGCGAGGCTGCATTTGAACGTTGGCAAACCTTATCACAGCAGAACACACTTGTAAAGCTGTGACCTGTTGTCGCAGTTTTGACAAAAAAAAAGAAAAACCCAAACTGGGTACCCGTTTTTTTCCTTACTGAATTCCTTCCCGAGACATTTTTCAAATAATCGTCAACATTGCTCTGCGGTGCATGGACTCTTTGTAATGCACGGTACCCCTCACACACACTGTTGTCCTGAGGAACAGGCAGATGAAGACACCAGCTGCTGTTTTCACCTCAGCCAGGAGCCCTGCCAGAACTCCTGATGAATGCAGATGTTCACGCGTTTCCCTCTTTTCTCCACCTTTACAAGCTTAATCTTTAAGGACTGACTTTGCGCCGACTGTCTCAGACATGTTGACAGATGGATAATTAATGGTTTTAGTTGCTGACCACCTGGAAAATGTGGTTCAAACTAGGGATGGCTGGATACCATTTTTTCATGTCCGATACCGAGACTGTAACAATACGATACTTCTTTTCTCCTCCAGCATGTAGTGGAACAATTCTGAGTGGACATATATTAACTGACTGAGGTGTGTGAACCCACACTCGTTGTTGTTCCTGTGACCCTGGAAGTAGTACAAAATGGTTGGATAGATGTGTGTCAAGAGGACACATTGTGTGCCTGTCCATTTACATTGGCCATAAAGGCTTGTTCTTCACCTCTTCCTCCTTAACAACAGCCACAGCTATAAGCTGCTAAAATATGAACTTTCCTGTTACCTGAAATGACTTAAACCTTCACTTTTTTTTCTCCCATCTGTTCTCCTGTGTGTCAGACTCAAAAAGTAATTTTACTTTATTAGGCTTCACTGCCCTTTATATTACCATGACTACCTCATTCATTTCAAAGGCTTCAATCTCCGGAGACAGTTTTAAGAACTTCTAAATGTAAATGAGACTCCAACTTTCAACAGGGTCAGACGTTTCCTTTATCAATTCCGGGGCTTAGATGACAAAATATATTGTTGTGGGACTTGGATTGTCACCCACCATGGACTTCACTCAAACTCTACATCAAGCCTAAAATCAAAAAATTAAATTTCTTTGAACTGAGTTACTAAAGCCCATGACTGAGTTTAATGCTAAAGCTAACAAAACACTACACAACGTTGACAGCCAGAGTACCCGTTTGAGTACCTGAGGAATGGGGGGTCTCATTGGGGCTCTATGACTTGAGATCTTTTTGAGACGAGGGTGAAAGCTGAGTCGACTGGACACGGACTCAACCATCTGACTGCTACACGATAGCACGACATCCTTTAAGACAGTCCAGCTATCAATCTTCACTGTCCACTCCTATTCACGATCACCGGCGATCACATCCTTTAAGACAGTCCAGCTATCAATCATCACTGTCCACTCGTATTCACGATCACCGGTGGTGCTTCACTGCCACTTGGCTACAAATCAAGTGACATGTGAGCTCGCTATCTTTTTCTTGGTGATGTAAGTGAATTCAAACGGAAACGGAACAATCTGAACTCTCCATACCTGGAGAACCGGAGGCTGGAAAACATAAAAGAGCGTTAAAGTCAATGACCTGCAGTCGTCCGTACAGCGCTGCCAGATCCAGAGGCGTCTCCTGCTGACTGTTTCTCATCGTAGGGTCCGTCAGCTCCTGCAGCAGCACTGAAACCACCTCTGTGTGTCCATACTGGGCTGCACAGTGGAGAGCCGTCTCCTTCTGATGGTTCTGTGAAAAAGAACAAAAAAAAAAAATGACTGCAGGATGAGTAGGAGGACGATGAACAGCAGACACGCCAGGGGTTAGGTGAACAGATCGAGGTGGAGAAACCTAATACAGGAAGAACTGAGGGATGGAGGGAGGCAGGAGTGAAGGTCAAAAGTAAAGAGGAGAGAAAGACTGGATGGGATTAAAGGTACAAGGACCAAGCAGCTTTTACAAGAAGCTTAGAAAAAAGTTATTGAATGTAACCTTTAATTTAATTATCAGTTATGTTTTTATTTGTGACTCATCCAGGTGATTATTAATATGGAAAATGCAAAGATTTAACACAAAATGTAGCTTCATATAGTTGGTGGATTTCACTTATTATTGTGCATCTTGATAGGGCAGGTAGGGCCCTACTGTTGTAGAGAGTTCTTTATTTATTGGTTCTTTCCGTCTCTCCCTCTATTTCATATTGGATTTTCCCTGGACGGTATTCCCCGATGAGAATGTCATCTTCAATACAACACCCATCGATACCACTTCAGTTCACGGAAACAACATTGTTCAGATCTTACTCCCATTGTCCCTGGAGCTGCATCCCTTCTCCTCCCTCGTCTTTCATCTGGATCCAGATCCTTACTTTCATTTACATCGTTGAGTTAAAAGAGATTCAGTATTTTGTTTGAAGAATAAAAAAAATATTCCCCACACGCAAAGATATTCACGTGACCAACAGCCTGTGAGATGGTGACTCGACCAATCAGTTTCCACGCTAGTAGGACACGCCCCCCCCATTCACAGCAGAGAGGAGCGTTGGAGTGCAGCTGCGCTGTGTACTGTAATCTCAATAATCACTCTCTTATCCACCCTGAGTGCAGTTTACTGGGGTAATTATTGGTTGCATTGGTTTAATAAACTCCACCTGCTCTTCCTGAGCGAATACTCTACTGTGTTATTGTTTTCCACAGGAGTGGCAGTATTCCCACAGGAATCACTTCGCTTTAATCTCATCTAATATGATACATACACAGTATATTGTCGTCATAATGCAGTAATATTCTCCTGCTCTGTCCTGAAATCACTGGGAATGCAGAGCAATCAGTTATAATTAGTTGATGACATCGAGTGAAGGATAAAATGGATTTTCTTTTTTTATTTACTCTTCGAGGCTTAAGGCAAAAGAAGCAGAAAACTAAAGACATAAAACTCAATTTGGTGATGTTTCAAATAAAGATGCTTCCAATATTAATGAATGAATAATAATGAATGAAAAATGAAAAAGAAACTCGTGATGAATAGCAGGCGACAGGGTAGAGAACAGCAGTAGAAAAATTAATGGCACCTTCAGCCACAATCCATTATTTGTATTCTGCAGCCGTGTCAGTGAGAACCAACACAATAGCAGCTCAACCTTTACTACTACTGACAAAAAAAAAAAAAGAAGGACAAAACATCAAAGATGGCGAACATATTTGCAATACAATAAGTCCTCAGAATAGCAACATTATATAATAACCTGACTGGGTAACGCCGCATAGGATGTCCATACCAACCTACTAATTTCTCTTATGGGTTCTAATGCCCTAACAATTGTTATTGGGTAGGGAAAATAAAATTAATAAAATTGTTTGTATTAACTACAATTGTTATTGGGTAGGGAAAATAAATTACAAATTGTTTGTATTAACTTTTATAATCAAATCGTGACAATTTTTTTATATATATATCGTGAATGTGAATGCGAAAAACCCGAGGTAGCCTTTGATTCACCTCGAATGAAATAACCCAGGATGGTTATGATGGAGAATAACGTGCTGCAAGAACACTAACCATTGGAACCCTTAGGGACCGGTTTTCCACAAGAACTGGTAGTGGATTAACATCACCTGTGGTAGCTCAAAAGCAGCTAAAAGCATAGCAGTCAATATCTAGCTTATGGACAAAACTTCTTTTTTAAATTAAAGTGATCCAAAAGGTCACATAAATGGTCCAAATAAAACCAAATCGATGTGTCTACAGTATGTTTCTGCATTACTCTCAATCTCTTTCCAAAGTTCAAAACAAGCAGAACACACTCTAAATTTGATCTGAGTTTTCAAATCATACCTTGTGTGTATACAAGTACTATGGTGTGGGAGAGAAATGAGTAATGAAGGTGACCTCAGTGTGTTAGCAGCAGTCCAATTAATGGGTTTGAATAATTTACGGTGGCCTAGGGGAGTCAAATATTACAATTGGCAATAGTGTTGTCAAAAATGGGGTCAGAAAAGACTTAAGTCTTTAGGTAAAGACTTTTTATTTTTCTCCACTCGGTGGGTGGGATTTCATCAGAGATTATGCAGAGGAAATTTAACAACTGCAAAACACAGCCTACACTGCTGTACACACACAAACACACACAAATACAAACATAAATCAAGACAAATACTAAAACAGCTGGGACTTTAAATCTCTACCATTGTCTGCAGTCACTGAGCCTTTGTACAGCCTTGAACGCACAATAAAGCCTTTGTTTTGTTGGGCCTCGTGCTCACTGTTTGGATAAAATGCAATATTTCTACAGTAAACTGAACAACTAAAAAGTAAACAGACAGAAGATGAGAGCTTGCGGTGAAGTGGAGCAGAAGAGAAGAGCTGTAGGAGAGAGAGAGAGAGAGACTATACGTTCAAATTACACACGCTCTGACAGTTTTCCAATTTCATCTTTCACTCGCTGCATTGTTGCTGATTGGGCTCCGAGCATCAAGCATCCACTAATGTCACATCACGCAGCGAGGCAGCACATTATTGACGTGTCCATAGTGGATGGATGGGATGGTTGTCCTTTGGCCACATGTATGGATTTGACGGACAGCGAAGGACCCACAGATGTGAAGATCCTGTACGATCAAAAAGATCCACATCTGAGCCGTTTTTATCCAATCAGCTGCATAGTTTATTACAGGAAATTCGTTTTTTTTAAATTATTTTCTTTAAGTATTCATTTTCATTTCAATTGTCATTTCGTGATTTATGGTATATTTTTAATAATAATTCAGTTTAGTTTGTCCTGGATTAAACTTTATATATCTTTCAACTAATTGTACCATTAAATTTAACCTTTGTACTTACTAACCCAACTAATTGTACCATTAAATTTAACCTCTGTACCTACTAATTAGCTACTGTATATTTTTTGCTTTGATTAACATTTAAATTAAGTGAAACATCAATTCAAATCTTTGGGGTTTTTGTTCGTATTGCACTGTCTGGATTTAATTTATAAAACTAAAGTGCATTTGTACAAAAACGAAGAAACCCAATTAACATTCTTGATTACAGTATCAAAAACTAAATCCTCATCCTCAGCAGGAGCCGTTGGCCCTCAGGTATTTTACCATCACGGAATCTTGCTGACGCTGGACTAAAGTTTGGACAACTTTGATGTAGTGTGAGTGAAGTGTCTCCTTGATTATCTCTGAGCTGAAGGACACACACAGAGCATCTACCGCAGACACGCAGACCACTTTCCTTCACACACACACACACACACATACATACACACACACACACCCCAGCCCACACACTTGTCCTGGTAAACACTATCAGCTCTGTCTCATTTCATCTCCATGAAACCAAACAAACTAAATCCATGCAAATAAGCCAGTCTTATCAGAGGAGCTGCTGCTGTAATGAAGCCCTGGAGGTGAAGCACAGGATTTCTTTTCATTTCTAACGTATACCATGTAAATGCTGATGGACTGACACACGGAACAAACTCTATCTCTGTTACATAATCTCATAATCCCAGCAGCTGAGCTCACTGCACTGGGGAGAGCTTGACAAAGTAAGAAAAATATGGAAAACTGCAGTAGGAAACATATAGTGTATATATGACTTTAAACCTTCTTCTGCCTCCTGGGTTTTTTTGCCTAATGTTATTTAATGTGAGCATATGTTGCCATTTTCATGCATGAAACACAGTATATATGGTGAAATACGGCACGTGATATGAAAAGTCTGACATTTGTATAGAGCCTCAGTTCAGGCTGAAGGGAGTTTGTTTACGCACCGGGAAAGACAGGCAATAACTATAAACTCTGAGGAATGGGGAGGATAACAATGGAGGGTCAGCCCGTCATAAAACAGTCCTTAAACACATGTAGGTTTTATCTAATGTGCTGCCCCCCTGAGGCGTGGGCTGAAAGTTTCTTTTAAAGGATTTATCTTAAGGATGTTACTATTTATATGGGAATCAAATATTCAATCCGTTCGAGGCCGACTGAATCCAATCAAACCGTATTAAGATGAATCCAATCCACCATAATCCAGTCCAATCCAGTCCAAACTCATAAGTAGAACTCCACAAATTAGTTTCACACCAACGCATTCATTATTTTACACCAACGATTATTTTAGAGTACAAGAGTCATTTTTGATTCTCAGTGGCTCTAAATACACACACTCATAAACCGTGGGTCACCTGAGGGGGAGTTTTGGTAAGTACTGGCGAGGGAATGATGTCATCTTGTGTCTGAGGTCATTTTGGGCTAAGACTAGTGCAGCACTCACATGAACTTCATGTGAAAATTTGTAAATTAAGACTATTTCCAATCCCAATTAACGGTGATTAGCTAGCCCTGCCTGAGGGTTTTCTTCATAGATCCAATCAAGCAAAACTGAAAGGGAGATTTTCCTCAGCCCCGTTGCTCCCGGGGGGACATTGACTTTATCACTAGGCACGTCTCAAAGGCTGCCAACTCCCTGTTTTTGTCAGACTGTTAAAGCACTTTGAGCTGCATGATTGTATGAACCTTGCTATACAAATACAGTAATGTTCTGCCGTTAGTAAGCAAGTCAAAACTCCCCCTTAAAGTTCCTCAGTCTGAAACATCAGACTGTGGTTAACATATGACATAACAGTTCTCCTAATGAAAATTTATGGCTACATGTGACTGTGTGTGTCCTGGCAGCAGCAGGATGGAAGTCATTGGTCTGATGTTCGATGAAGAATTTTCCCAGAGCAGCGTTTACTGTTACAGTAGCATGTGTTCACACATGGATCATAAAGAAACATATGGTTTGCTTTATTTGAGGGAGTGGCATCACCAAGGCTGTGAGATACACCACCACCGTCAGAACCACGTGGAGAACATCTGTGGAAACCTACAGGTGCTGAAGAACCTTCTGACCCTTCCCCTGAGTTCACAGGGGTTTACAGCTTCCCAGAACCCATTGCACCTGGATCTAGGCATGTAGGGAATTTCTTAACACTTAAAGTGACAACAAAGGAAATATGTGATACTTTTGATGTGGAACGACTGCAGTACTAGTGTTCACAGTGCATGCGAAAGAGAAGATGGAAGAGAAGGATTTCAGAGAAAACATCAGTCCATCTTTCTGTTGGTGGAAAAGAAAACATTCCTGGGGTGTATCTGGGACTCAGCGGGACGTACATGACCTGGTTTGTCACGTACATGAACACAAAATACTTCTTACACTGTCTCATCAAGAGGCCCACGCAGAAGAAAGCCCAAAGTTACACGCTGGTTCCCACACACACATCTGCTCTGTGTCAGCGGGACTAAAAATCCCTAACCGGTGACCCCAGTAACAGACTAAATAGCTTTGCTCTGGGTCAGTAACAAGAGGTGGAAAGTGCTGAAGTAATTAGGTTTGTTTCGGGTTGTTTTCCTACCATAAGTTCTGTTGGTTCACATACTTTGGTCTGGTCTTCTGAGCATTTTGCTTGAGGGTAAGGCAGTGTCAGAGGCACTGTTGCTTAAAGTCAACTTGAACATTGTTGCTGCCCATTGTCCATCATTTAACTGAGAACTGAGAGTCATTGTCTCTCAAACACACTCCTGAACACAACATGTATACTCTATAATCCACTACCAGTCCCAGAGTCCCCTAACCTCACACATGTGCTCAGACAATTAACAACCACAGCTACAAGTGAGCAGTTCTGGGAACTATTAGGCAGTAAAAACTGGGCTGGAACTGATTTACCGCCAAACAAATAACATCCAATTACCAGCCAAAATAATTGTCTACTGGCCGCGGCCTCAAACTGGCTAACCTTAACAGTTCTGGCTGCTCTTTCACTATCAATCTCTTCCTCTTTTTCTTTTCACGCTCTCAGGACCTTTAACACCATTTACAGCTGTCTCCTGTCTCCTTCCTACCACTGTTGTCACTATTTGTCTCCCCGCGAACACAAAGGCGACGACAAATGTTGTGTTTCCCTCCGATGTTAAAACACAGGGTGCAACCCTTCGCCGTGAACACCCAATAAAAGTCGGCTGCACAGACATATGAGTGCACACTCAACCTCTGACTTGTGTAATGTTGAGCGTGGGCTGGGGATATGATTGGAGGACGGGGTTGATGTGCGAGTGGTCGTACGTCTCGATGATGGGTGCGAGCGCGCTGTCAGAGTTGATAAATCAGGCTGACGAATGTATGCAGGCCACCAGGTCTCGCTGTAGACAACGACAGTGTGGAGGGAAAATATGGCGTTTATAAGCATCCTGAATACAGGCACCATCAATCTTTGCTCCAGGGACAATGTGACAGTGACAACACATGAACAGGGTGTAAGGGAAAAACACTGCCGGTC
>NC_024314.1:19406513-19429021 GCF_000523025.1 Cynoglossus semilaevis
GCCATTTATCACGGTAAACAATTAGGGCCTAACAACATGGTGATGGAAACAATTTGGCTAATGGTGACAGAGGAAAACGTTGTCTAATCAGCAGAGAAAACAACGCTCCAATAACCTGGAGGGTCCGTCGCTCCATCACCATCAGGAGTAGGAATGATTACAAAAACTAGGTCTTTGTCGTTAAAATACTTCTGATTAAAGAGTCAGCGAAGAATGTGTCAGCGAGCCGTGACATCATCGATATGCTGCCTGCGATGTGAGTCGCCGAACAAGCAGGAGTGGCAGAGCTGAAGGTCGTTTCTGGTGATGAGGATTGACAGCAGTGGCAGTCTGGCTGTTCCCACAGCTGAAACACTCACTCGGCTATCAAAGAGGAACAACAGTGGGAACTACAAAGGGTTTGGCTCCTCGGGAGCTGAAAAACAGACGACCTGTGGTGGCTTTGGGTTTTTTTTAAATGTCCTTTGAAATGTTACACCATCCAATTCGAAGTCAGTTACAGAGATAAGACATATCTGGTTCTGGAGCGGTTACACAGCTGTGAAAAACTCTGTGCTTTAGGCTGGAAGGATTAACTATATGTGCTGGGATTAAGATGTTTGAACCAGTTAAAAAGAGGAAAGAAAGCGCCTAAATGTGAGCTTCTATTTGCCTGAAATAATTTACAAAGGACAGAGCAGCATTTTATTTTTATCATTGTATACACACACTCTTCAAAATGAGTGGCAGCGGCTGCACCACCTGATCTGAAGAGGTATGTTTGCAGGTATTTACAAAAAACAAACTAGAATTAAACCACAACCACAAACAAATAATTTCTCCACACAACTTTGCAAACCACAACCACAAACAAATAATTTCTGTCTCCAGCACCTTGAACTTTATCTTTAAAGACTTTTGTTGAGCTTGTGCAGTAATTTACCTGCTGGTTGACGCGGCAGTGAGACGGCCCATGGTGGATGAGGATACGGACGATGTCCACGTCTCCCCTCCAGGCGGCCAAGTGCAGTGGGAAGCAACCTTTGCTGTCAGACACATTTGTGGAGGCTTCAAACTGAAGCAGCTTCAGAACCACATCCCTGAGACAGGAGCAGATACAAAAATACACAGATCAATGAGAGGAGAGACAGAGAAAACAAATACAGAAATCTATACAAAGAATATTATTACATTTTCACAGAAAACAGCATTAAACCCCAATTTTACTCAAAAGTATTGCAAATTCACATTCAGAAAATATTGTTGATGGAACAACCTCAATGTTGCTGCAGTCTTAGAAGTTTAATTATAAAATGTGTGGCTGGGAAACAAGTAGGAACATGTATATTCTCTGGGGTTATTGTCAGACCCCTTATTAATTATTATATGTCTATATATAGATAAGTGGGTATGTTAGAACACTAAACAGGATTATTGGTTTTTCAGTTCCAGTAATATAAAGGAAAATGAACCCATATGGCCCTCTGACTGCACATCTCAGCAATTGAATCTACAGATTTGTTCTAGTGCATCAACGAACCAGCTAACAAGTGACACTAAAGATGTTGGCCTGAAGGTTTGTTAGTGGTTAATTGACATGATGCAGTGGTAAAACAAAACAAAAGTCAATAAAAGTAAAACTGGTTGAAATATGTCAAGCTAAAAACACCAACTTTTGTTTGAAATAAAAAAGTCAATAAAAGTAAAACTGGTTGAAACATGTCAAGCTAAAAACACCAACTTGCCATGTGTCCAACAACATTACTGCTGAATTCAAACACTAACTAAGAATGCAGAAAGAAAACATAACCAAACTGCTCCAAATGCACAATTTAATAAAAATTAAATGTCTATCCTGTAAACTGTACTTCGACACAGAGGAAAATAAACAATTTATGTCGATGACAATGCATATTAGAAGGCCGTTTCCATGATTGATAGCTAGGCTGTCGAATGGTAGTCTTGTTACAGGCATCTTAAAGTAATTTATGTATTTTAGGGCCACAAACCAGGACCAAACTCCTGTGTGTGGCATAAACTGAAGATCTACTGAACTTACTACTATAAATCACAGAGTTTCAGTCCGTGCCAGGGTTTTATTTCAGCAGCTGCTCGACAGTAATGACAGCAATAAGGTTTCATACTTGCAGGCACCCAGCTGAAGTTGTCACCTCTGTTAGGAGACGGAGGGGACGAGACCTCATTTGCATTCAAAATGTCAGGAGAAGCATGAGGAGAGAGAGAAGGGCAAAAACCTCTCCCTGGAGCAGAGGTGAGAACGGAAGCAGCCCCGAGGAGGCCTAATTAACTCCTCTTCTAATTCCACTAATTTATTATATTTTCACATCAAGTCGCTCAAGTTAAAGTAGCAGTTAAAGCACAGGAATAACACAGGAAGGATCCCAGGGTTGTGGGAAGTGGATACAGTGAATAATCAGCTGCGAAGGTGATTTTCATAATAAATTTAATCGCCAGAGCACAGCAGGGAGGAGGACATTGACACCATAAAGACGACTCTTCTGTTGTTAGATAACAGTGGAAGAAAGAAAATAACAGTCCATAAATAATTGGATATTTATGGACTGTTGTTGTACAAACATTTTTGTGATTGTTTTCATAGAAGAACTACCAGAAAAATCTTATTTAATAATACCTATAATGTATTTTTATGTCTATGCATGTATACCAACACAGGGTGTTGGTATACATTGAGGGCCTCTTTATGTCTATGCATGTATACCAACACACGGTGTTGTTTTAGATCCTTTGTGAGAGGCCCTCAATGTTAGACTCCTGGTCAACAAAACCCCTGGTCTGTACAATGCACTAATAAGTAAATATGTTGTTGTAGTTGTAGTATGTAAATAAATTAAATAAATAAGCATAATAAAATGTATTTACTTAAGTTCCATGATGTAAAAGATGGAACTTAAGTAAATACATTTTGAAAATATTATTTTTTATATATATTCATACTCTTATGAACCTAAATACTGTATATTGATTAATTTTAAACTACATAAATCACTGTTTATCAGAATTAGAAAAAGTATTACCTTATGTAACCAATCATTCCGTATGCATTCACGTAAGCAGTAAACTTGAAATGACGGAAATGGCCTAATCGCTATATCAAACCGAGGGTAACTCCCGTATGCTAATTTAGCATCTCACCAAAACACACAAACACAAAACTTTACAATCGATAAAAAACTACTACAACTTAGCCAAACATTTTATCATCGCATGAAACGAAAAGATACCAAACCTTGTGTCATTATCAGCCAGGCGCTAAATAAAGAGAAAAATTGCTGTCTGTTTTTAAATATCCACGACAGTACGACACACTGACCAACTCAGGATCGTACCTTTTTGGTTTTCCGTTCCGATTCTTTCAAAATAAAGGTCCCATATATAAACTTCAACATAATGAAAAAAATAGTAACCAGTCTTTATCAAAGTGGTATTAAAATGAACAAAACACTTTTATACAGATGTGAAAGCTCATTTAAGTTACATGTTTATGAAAAATATCTGTTTGGGGCGCAAAGCCTTTGCATTTATTTATTTATTTTGGCCAAAATGGGAAAGCAGAGATATTTTGAGTGGCTACTGTAAATGTAGACAATGTGAAGCCGACTACTTCAGCTTTAGTTCTAAAACTAGCTGTGTGGCCTGTTGTTCAAGCAATAATGTATTGTAATAACACAGGCTTCACGATACGATTTTCTTCCGACTGTGTTTGTACCTCTGAATGCATGCATACACTGATATGAAATCCATGACAGATTCAAATTCTCTTGAGGTCAGTCTTACCTGTGTCCATTGAGCGCAGCATGATGTAGGGGTGTGTAACCTGAGCTGTCTGTGCAGTTCACATTCAGGCCTTTCCACATGCTGTAAACAAAAACAAACACACGCGTCAGAATGTATTTCCATGTGCAGTCACACAAGTTGCAACTTTTACATCATTGTTGATAAAATGTTTGAAGTCTGTTTGAAAAACCAAAGAAGTATTACATTTTAGATAGAAGTCACTTACATTTTCAACATTACCCAAAAACAGCATAGATAGTTAAAACAGCTAAAGTTAAACCCAGACTAACAGAAAGGCAACATGAAATAAAACAAAACAATAATATAACAAAAAGTGTAAAAACATAAATCAAGAAGATAGCTACATACAAATTAAAATAAGTGCAACAATATCAGTCTTTAGTGAGCTCTGACTTAAAATAAGTCTTACAAATGTATTAAATACAAAAACTAGCCTGAGAGATAGCCAAAATGTATATTTTAACCAGATATTAGTAAATAGAATGTAGCTAACTTGGCAAGGTTAGCAAACAGAAAAGAAGATGCTAGACTTGAATTAGCAAAGGTTAGCAAACAATGTAGAAAAAAGATTAAGCACTGATGATACTTTATTGTAAAAGAAATTTGAAACATAAGCTAAGAGATGTAGTTTAGTTTTGTTCTCTAATAGCCCATGTACGCTGAATAATTAGCTTAGCATCTTCATTTTGTCACATTAAGAGACTTGTGTTTATTAATTTAGCTCCAAAATACACTACATGCCGTACAGTCTGAAGAATTAAAGTCATATTACATCATCATTGCAGAAGAAGAAAGTGAGTGAGGTCAAATGTTCTACTCTAAAAGGATGACTGTGCTAAAACAGCTACAAAAAAACACAACTACATAAGGTAAGCCAAATACACGCATACCAGACGCATTACAACACACACTCATGTTCACACTGCATCAAACACACACAACAGACCAGGGTTTTCCCACTGCTATAATTCTGTTTTATTTATTGTTTGTTTTTTTTTTCTTTTCAAAAGCTGTTTTATTTGTTTGGTTTTTTTTTTTCTTTTCAAAATAACTCCAGAGAGTTCCACACAGAGAAGAACTAATTAGGAAAACTCCAGTGTGAGCAGCTCAGTGCTATAAAAGTAAATATTACATAACAGTAAATGAGATGTAGAGGCGATTGAATCATCTCTTTTATGAACAAATTAATCTACGTCGACAGAAAGAAAATGTTAACGTATATGTTATTGTACCTGTTAACAAATTTATTAGAAATCCAGGAAATGTGGATTTTTGCGTAATACGATGTAAGAAATGCTGGGTTTTTGACATCAGTATAGAGAGGACAGGAGGGAGGAAATCAGCCAGTGAGTATGAGCCAAGTTAACATCTGGTTCATTTTAACTTTTATTATCAATCCAATGAAGCGGTTGTTATGAATCAGATTTTCATTTTAATTAGTTTGCGCTGACTGCTTTAAGCTCTTGAGGTGATTATAAAAACATGAAGTCACTTTTATTTGGGTGCAGAAAGGAACATAAAGTGCAAACGCCGTTTATATACATACAATAAAAAGCAAATGTCAGTACTCTGATGAAGACGTATATTTTTGTTCTATGGTGCCAGGGGTTCTTTTAGATATACTCCCTTATCGCACAACACTAAGGTAACATTATGCAATAATAATTATTATTATACTTATAATTATGAATAATTATGAACTCTTAGCTGTTGTATTTGCATTGTACGACCTTACATTGACGCAATAATAATTTATAACACACCGGTGGGTTAAAGGTCAGGCAACCACACACAGTTACATGACAGAAGATTCTTTTAACATATATCTATTTCATATGTTGTGTGTGAGTGTACTGTGTGTGCGTGTCCATATTGATTTCACTGCTCTGTTGACCTCTTTTAGTGCTGACCTGTACAACCAGAAGGATGGGTTGTTAAAAAGAGCAGCCTGACAGAGGATGAAAGCAGAGGCAGGAAAACAAGACGAGGGAGAAAATGTCAAGGAGACAAAAAATAAAGACAATGAGACTGAAAAAACCCAAAGTCAGTTTCCCCTGACTGAGGAGCAGGTCAGAAATCATATGGGTGTTTGGGGGAAAGACTGTATAAATATAAAAATATATACACATATTTATCATAATGTTTCAAAAAGCTTATGATTGGCTGAAGCTGATTAACGTTTGATAAACATTACAACCAGCCGTCCTTTAAAATGATCTTTATTTACTCTGGTAAGTGATATAAATCTGTGAAAAATCTTTATCAGACTACATACTGGCACCACTTGTTCCTCCCTGAACTGTTTTCTTAATGTGTTTTTCTGAACAAGCTCAACCTTGAACACTTGCGTCTTGTATAACTCTGAACTAATTCATTAAAAGTGCGTTGAACAGAGAGCCTTTTCACACAGAGCTTTAAACACAATCCCACTTCCAAACGCCCACAAACGCCAAGGATTAACGCACAGTCAGAGGTATTTAAAGGCCCGAGTCATGAAACCTTCATGAAATACCTGCACAAACAAACACATGTGGTCAATTTATTAGGGACCGTGAACACGTTCTTCTGTGCACTGTTCAGCTGATCGAGGCGCCTTGTTCACGCCACCTTCACATGTTGTATACTGCGACGTCATGTGTACGTTCACACCGACACTAGCATTGCATTTATGACCTGTTGCAGGTCAAACAGAAAAAATACAGATAATAAAATGGCTGAAGAACCAACAGTTATCCTAAAATGTTAAGAAACGGCTAGAAAAATTATCCTGTGTTTAGCTTAGCTTGGTTTGCACAAAATGAGTAAATAATATAGTACATGTTAAATTAAAGTGAGAAAGTTTAAAGATAGCTTAAAGTTAGCCTTAAAGGGATTTGGGAATAAGAATAAATATATAGCAATAAAAGGCTAGTACAATGGTTAGCCTGAAATAATGTAAGACCACAAGAAGGAAAATTCTCATCTAGACATTTATCTAGATTTGACTGAAATATTATAAATAGCCAAGAAAGGCTAGTGAAGAAAGTTAGCCCCGTAGCTAATGTTAGCTCTGGCCCTGGGAAAGAGCTAAGGTGTAACCAGCTGTGTTCGGAAAAAAAACATTTAATTAATTAAAAGTGTAAAAAATAATCTTTCTGTGTAAATTTCCCATGTTACAACGTGGACACCTGCGGCTTATAGAGAAGTGTGGCCTATATATGTACAATAATTCTTTTCTTTCTAAATTTAGTGGGTGTGGCTTTTATTTGGGTGTGCTCAATAGTTAATAAAGGCTTTTATTTGGGTGTGCTCAATAGTTCGGAAATTACGGTAAATAAAGCCAACATAGCTTTAGTTAGGTTTCATAGGAGAGATGTAACGGTGGAACAGGAGGGTTGGTGTGTGGGTTTAATGAGGAAGGAACAGTATTTTAGAAAGTTTAGTGTTTTTTAATTAGTGTTTTCGATCAGATGTTCCAGACTCCATTAAAGCAGCTTTTCTTTTACTTCTCCCTCTCTCTGTCTGTGACTTGACATCAGAAGCGATCACCTCATTTTATGAAGGCAGTGGAATGCAAGGGAGTCAAACGTCACCGAGCATCGCTGCCAACAGGAGTAACAACGCCGCACCCCGGTTGAACCCTGCTTCAGTTACAGTCTGACAGACATTTTCCTCAGGTTTTCCTTCACGTCACTGCAGCTTTACACATTCAGAACCACATTTAGGTTTAACAACATAAAACTAGATCATCAAAAAAGAACAACTGTGTCACTTAAGACTGAGACTGACAGTAAGACAGACGTCTGGTGATTCCTTCATACTACGCTTAAAAATACATTTGAACGAACAAAAACCTTTTAGACAGTGGTTCCCAAAGCATGGGGTGCACTGCAACGGAAGGGACAGTGCTATTATTATTAATTGTTATATTTTATGTTATTTTTAATATATTTATTAACATTTATTGTTAACGTGTCGACATGGGAGGGTCGCTGGGAAAAAGTTTCTGGAACCACTGCTATAAGAGAACCAAGAGTTTCAGGATAAAAGAAAACTTTATTTTAGTTTTTGTTCAGAAGAATATTTAAGCCGACATCAGGTTTCGAAAAGTATTTTTTGTTGCAGCCACATCAAAGCAGAGCCTTCAAAGAAGAGGACGTTAAGAACTAGAGAAACCTCAGATATGAGAACGCGAAAAAGCCAGAAGTAAATGTCACAGACGAAGAGATGGAAATCCACTGAAACGGAAAGAAACGACAACAGCAATACCATGAGAGGGAATTTAAAAAAAAAAACGGAGGAACCGATATGAGGTGGTCAGATAAGAAGCAGACAGGAAGTGGCTTTGCTTCATAACCTGTTCTGAGGACGAAGCAAAGAACAGATGTGGAAAATGAAAAACAACAATTTTCACTAAAAAAGGTTTTGAGAGATGGTGAAAAGTCATTGGAAGCAAAACCTTCTCTCTCCCTTCCCCCGGCGCCCCCGGCCCTCTGGCTCATGAGTTCCCAGACCCCTGCAGTAGACCTGTTTGTATGATGATGTCATCTTTGGTCCCCAGAAGTCTCTAAGGAAGTCATGGTCAATTAAGTACAAATTAAATAGCTGTTATAATGTGTATGGAAATGAGTTAATATAACAAACGTGGCACAAGTCCGTCAGTAATAAATGCTCTCCACGCTACAAACATCCACTGACGCGTTCAATAGGTCAAGAGGGCGCCACTCTCATCACAGGAAGTCATTTATCTTCAGGTCAAACTGAACCCTGGTCCACACGGCGACATGGAGGTCTCTATGTTGGGAGCAAGGGGTCAAACACACACACACGCACACACGCACACACATTCCATAGAAGTGAGGCTGACCCCACTCATTTCATGGACACTCAACAATAATTAAAACAAGGCACCAGTAATCAATAGCTGTGCCGCTGCCCCCTGGGGTTTAGGGGGTGTATTGATGAAGTTTGGTCATTGATTTTCCACATGTCCTGTGGACAAGTGGAGGGAAGACAAACAAAAAGATCACTGAGAAAAATATGTCTAGGTTCTTTGTTAGACTTTGACCAAAAGCACATTTGCTGGTTTGATGCCAAGGTTTACCGTGCAGTTGGTTTCCGTCAAGTACGTGGAACCTCTGGTATCGAAGTAATAAATGCTAGAACATTTTAGGAGAAATTATTTTGCTTTCAACTCTTCTTACATTTCCAGTGAATAAAACCAGACACCAGACAAACAGGTCTGGAGGTCAGTGTGATCAGACTGGACGAGCTGATGTAAAATGAGACACTGCTGTCTCCACCACGGTGCTGAGAGGAAGACTAAGACCTGCATTTGTCGCTGAGTCATTTATTACTGCATGAAAGAAAGTCACGTCTTCTGATCCTCTTTGTGTTTCGCCTGAAAACAGAATACTGTTCGCTTGTCTTCTGTTGAAGTATTAACACTGCTTTTATATGGAAAATACTTCTGGAAATGAAGCCTTTAATGTTTTATATTTATTTTCAAGTTTTTTTGAATTTTTTGTTTAAACATTATAAACAGATTACAGGAAAATGATTACATCATGATCTTGGATCCAATCAGATTAAATATGTTTTGGTCAGTGGCTTACTTATGCAGCAAGTAACGAAACTAACGCGCAGCCACAGAGGCATTATTAGTAGATTTATTAGACCCACTATTGTGATACTATTCAGATTTTTCATCATATAATTTGTAAGACCTACTTGCTAACCACTAAAAAAAATCAGCTAAGAGTTTATAGCGATTTTTCAGCATATAATTTGTAAGACCTAACAGCTAAAAAAAATCAGCTAAGAGTTTATAAGGAAATAAGTCATGTTCAAATGTTTCGGGGTTTTTTCGGCTATTGAAACTTCCAAAATTAGCATGTTAACTATTACAACAGGTTTTTTTAATTCTTTACATTTAAGGCTGGTCGATCAAAGTCTGATTCGTGGAGTTCTCGGGGGACGTTGCCATGGCAATCCTCGCCATTGACTGTCTATACATTCAACAGTTGTTCAGAGAAGGTCAGCAGGCAGAAAAACAACAACAGCACAGACAGAAAGACGGACGGACAACGCAGCCAGACGACGTTTCTCTCTCTCTTCCTTGAATCAAACTGAGAGAAGCTGAGGAAACTAAATGGCCATGCTCCACTTCACCACCACCGCTGCTGCTGCTGCTGCTGCTGCTGCTGCTATCGATTTGTGCTGTCACAACCCACAGAACTACAGGCAATCTGCAAAAGTGTGTGGAACAGCAGTACGTGTGTGTGTCAGAGTGTGTATGTCTGCGTTCCTAAGATGATTCTTCTTACTGTACGTACAGCGGCTGAGTGACACAGAGCTGCAGACTTTACACACACTGGCCAATAGCATCGATTCACTTCCGAGCTTCATGGTGTTAAGGGACGGGAAACGTCAGCTCTGGGTTTTTCCAGCTAATCAGGATAAATAGTTGGAGACAGTGGAAGTGAAGTTCTTTGAGTGTAAACAGTGTGAGACCCCGTGTTCAGACTGAAAAATACAAGAAATAAACCGATTCCATTCTAGAGAGTGTCAAACCACATACTCTCCTCAGGCCCTGACACAGACTTTTGACACCCCCCCCCCAACACCCTCACGTCTCCCCCCTTCAGTTTTTTTGCATTGAAAAAAAACTGTAATTGCCAAACTCTTGTGTATCGTCGCTCACGACTCCATATCTCCAACAACTCTCAGCCATTCACACTCATTCACCGCCGACACTAGAGATTAACGCTACTTGACCAAGTACACACCAGCATGTAGACCAGAGGCCCCAACATTTGACACTAGAGTTGGAGGACAACCCACCTTACAGTACATGCAACTCATTACTTCATGTTAGCTTAGAACTAGACCTGGCCTAATATTTGGGTTCGACTTCTTAATAGAAATGCAAGAGTTTTGAAAAAAAAAACACGCAACTGATGAAGGACAAAACGACTATTTCTGAGAACGCAACTGATGAAGGACAAAACGACTAATATTTCTGAGCTAAACAAGCTTAATTTTAATTTTCTATTTAGTATGTGTGCTCTAAAAAGTACTTATTAGTAATTCAAATGTGTTCATCCATCCAGTAATATTTTTAGTTTTTCTGCTAAAGTCCTTGACTATTTTTTATCATAAATCTGACAATTTCAGTTTAAATAAGATGGACAAACTGATGCACTGCATTCCACTGTAGACGTCTAGCCACACAGCAAAGGAATTTCCAGTATTTTCATGAAAACGATCAGGGTCTCCTGCCTTGAGTTCACTCTGAATGGACAGAATATTTCAAAACCGTTAACTGTGCCTGAGTTCAAACTCAACTGGGACCAGTCATTTCATTTCCTCCAAACTACGGCTAAATGAAACTCAGTGCCAATGAGTGCGTGAGAGTCGTTATAGATAATCATTTGGCAACTCATTAGGTTCCACGTGGACTCCATCTTCATTACGCACTCCGCCACCAGGAAATTAGCTGTGCAGGTGCAATGGAAATCATAATAGAGCCATTTCACTGGCAGGGCCATTATGATGGAAAGCAGAGAAGGTGGAGAAGACGACGTGTTTACCCCGGTGCGTCTCTACGCCGCAGACATAAGAGACCAAAGAAAACTGCTCCGTTTGATAGAAATCTAAACATTTACATTACCGTCCAGTGCTCGCTGCAGTGTGACAAAGGGCCTGAGCTCTGGAGGCTGGATGTTTGCCTCTGTGTCTGTGCGTGTATATATCAGGCAGCAGCAGCAGGGAGTCATGATGACTATATATGGTCTCACAGGAGGCTGCGGTTCATCCTGAGACCTCTCCAGGCTTCTGTGTCTTCAGATGTCCAAATATTTAGGGACAGAACTCACCATGCTGGCATGTATTGTTTGGCCTTTAAAAATGGAATGAACAATAAAAATAGATGGTGTTCCTTATAGTTAAACCATCCAACATGTAGTAATAAACTTGCAGTAATAATTAGGGTTGTCTGATATTATCGGCCTGATATTAGTAAATTATGTAATATCTGCAAGAATGATTATCCTTTTTCCTCTGATAATTAAAACCGATAACACAATGCCTGGGTTTCATCAAATGATGTGTGCCCTAAAAAAATGTTTAGGGGATAAACGGCTGTATATTAAAGTGAAAGTCACTAGATGGCAGCAATACAGCTCATTTAATTAATCTCATACTTACAGACATTGGTTTGTACAGATAAATAAATTATTATTACCAGGCCTATATTGGTATCAGTTGATATCAGAATGGGGAATGAAGTGTTTGGACAATATTGGCATATCGGATATCGGCAAAAAGTTAATATAGGACATCCTAAGTAATAATATTAAAACATTATTTTATATTCAAAAACCTCTTCTACAGCTCCTCTTCTTAATCTTGATTTGGGAAGGATACTGATATCAGCGAATCAGACAAACATTTCAGATAATCCATACCATTAACAGAGAATAAAGACTTAAAATTAAATTAAATTACAACAGGTTTGAACCAAAGACCAGTTTCAAAATAGTTTTAAAAAATGACAAACATAACAATCCAACTTCCAAAGCTTGGAGAGACACCATAACGTTTCCCAACAGCTCCTTCAATCAGGCTCCTCTGTTAAAACCCTGCTGTCAATTCACATGCTTTATAGTTTATATTCCTCTCAATAGGATTTTCAGGATACAGTAAAAAACTCTTTGAGAATGAGCCCAAGACAGGAGTGAAAATTCAACTATGTACCAGCAAAAAACAACTGTCCAAATGTTAAGAATTCTGCTGTCGGACATTTGTTAAACCATCAAAAGAAAATGAAATCATGGGGAGAAAAGATGACTAAAACTCCAGGTTTGTGTGTGTTTCTCCATGGAAACGGAAATGAACGTCAGCTGCAACTGGGAGTCATGACCTCCTCGTGTGTTGCCGAATTTTTATTTAAGGGAAATATGATTTTTTTTTCTACATGTGCAGCAGCTGTGTCTCCACATAGCAGACAACGATTAGCATCTTTCATTCCCCCCTGAGAGTGTACATGGCTGTCAGCATGAATGCACCAGCTTCCTATTTGACTTCTCAGGCTTCCGGATCAAACATCTGCTGCTGCTGCTGCTGCTGCTGCTGCTGCTGCTGCTGGACCACACAGGTACACACATGACACCAGTGAACACTGAGCTCAATAACTGAATGGTCATCTGTATAGTCACTGTCGATGTTACTTTGTACTGAAAAAACAAATATAGGATTTAGTGAGTTGGATAAATTATATCAGTCAAAGAGAATGTGATGAATCCCAGAAAAAGTTTTTTTTTTTAATTATTAATCATCTCAAAGATTAATTAAAAAACAAAAAACTATAATAAATACAAATGTCTGGCTCCACATTATTAACAAAACTCTGCACAACTTGTCAAATGTGTTGCTTTATGAGGCCTGTTATCTTAAGAAAGCAATTATTTTTTCCTGCATAACTTCCAGCATGCTTCATTTTGTTATCCTTATTTATCACACATATTTATGTGTTGACATCTCCAACAAATTAGTGACTCTCATTAGTAAATTACCGCCCGTGTGGGCGCTTAATCTAAAAACAAGGAGGCATCACATCAGATATTAGACCATCAAAATAGACTGGAGCAAAAACAATAGTTTTGTTTCATTTGTAGACGATGGTGGGTCCCAAAGTGGAGGGCGTGCCCCTTTAGGGGGCAGGGCGAGGAGGAGGAGGTCGTACCAGGGGAAATAGATTTTTATTTCAACCTTTTTTTTCTTATTTGTCAGGCAACAGTACTGATTTTTATTTTCGTTTTCTTTCTTCAATGAGATCAGCATTTTTGGACGTCACGAGAAAAGTTGAGGAAACACAAACTCCAAACACTGATAATAATAATAATAATAATAATAAAGTGAGTCATAAAAAAAGACAAAACCTGCAATGTTTTTGGCTTTAAACTGTATTTGGTCTTTTTCTGGGTTGTCAGATTACTAACTCCTGGTCCGCTGACGATGAAAATGTAGAATCGGTTCTAAGTGATGGATTTTTTTTTCTCTATTTCTTTATTGTTTTTGGTTCCTTTTTAAGCTTCTACATTTCATCTCAAGGAACACGGTCTGTGCAGCTCAACATTAGGCAACACTTCCATCACTGTTGGTACGAAACAGGCTGAAATGATGGGCCAAGTGCCACTGTTTTACTGCCTCTCCCTTAAACAACATAAAAACAGACTGTGCTAACAGGTCCCACACCTTTCGTAGCTTAAGTGCCACCAGACGGCTGAAGAAAATCGTGAGGCTCTTTTTCACACTCTGGTTTAGGAACACACAAACGAGGACGACACAGCGGCTGATGCTAACACGGAGCTCCGTCGCATCACAACAGTCACTCAGGGTTGGAGAAATAAACAATAACGGCTACATATGGACTTGGTTTTCGTCTCAGACCTCAGCACAGAGATTCATATTGTGTGTCTGAAAATATGATGACTCATCTGTTTACGTTCACATCACTTAGAGGAAATGAAATCCCACATGTTCAGGTTTAATCTGGCCGCAACCGACATGTCGTCCATCCATCATCCCGGAGACTTCGGTGGACGGTGACAGGCTCATTACTTCGACCTTATTTACATGTAAATACTTTGAGCCTCTTCTGCGGAAACTGATGTTGGTAATGGATCTGTTACTGTCTGAGCGTGAGTTTATCTTTCCTGTCATCTAACCCGGGAGGGAAACTTTTACTTTTCTCTCGACACACACCCTCTCTGGCTTGAGCTGCTACTCCTTTATTCTTCCCAGTCAATTGTACACTCAACAACAGCCAGAATGTCATTCTTCCCAGTCAATTGTACACGCAACAACAGCCAGAATGTCCACACACACACACTCACACTCACACACACTCACGTACCTGTGCTGCCAAGTTATGTTCACACACAGCTGCATGCAATTACCGGCCACAAAAAAGGTGTTTAAGCCACATCTCGATCAGAATAAACCCTGTGTCCCTGCGTATCTGCAAACCTTCCAAAATCCATCCGAGTGTGTGTGTGTGTGTGTGAGCGTGTGTGTGTGTGTAGACACCCGATCCAGAGAAAAGTACAGAAAGAGAAAACCTGCGGCTGATGCAACAGAGTCTCGGTACTGTAGCTTTTTCCCTGAGTTCTAAATAAATCTGGTTCTTCTCGTCTTCACTTCGTCGACATCAACCTGCCAACTCCATCTGTTCAGGATCCTCCGTGACTTTGTCAACCTTGTCACTCGCAGCTGCAGAGGTGTAGGCTGCTCTTCTTCACGTATCACACTTCTGGGCTGATAAACTAGGAAAGCTGCAACACAAACACACACAGAAACACCTCCTTCTGCCAACGTGGAGGAGCAGTGTGTGGAGACAAACAACAAACACTTCTAGTCAGTTGAAAAACCTGTCAAATCAAACGAAACTAATGTCTATTTTTGGGGTTCTTTATATTCACCAGGGTCGGGTATTTTCATTAGAGTCGTGCGCTGTTTGATTTTACAGCCTCTTTTCAAATAACAGCTCTCAGCTGTTGTCGCTGCGAAAGGGAGACGTTCATTCAGTCTAAAAGGTTATTACATGAGAGGCAATTCATTTACGTTCAGTCAGGTTGACAGAAAAAATAAAAACATCCTGTAACTTGTAGGATACAAGTGCTGATTCTCCATTTCCTCCGCCGCTGTTTATTATAAAAACTGAAAACACGTCTTTTCTGCAGTTCAGTGAGACAGAGGAACATACTGTTGTAGCTAATGCTAGCTTTTGTGCCTATACGAAGACTGTTGTAGCTAATGCTAGCTTTTGTGTGCATATCAGAACCGTTGTTGCTAACACTGGCGTTTGTGTCCTTGCAAGGGCTGTTGTAGCTAACGCTAGCTTTTGTGTCTATACCAGGGCTGTTGTAGCTAACATAACTACTCATTTCACAAATGTATAATTGCAAATTACGGTGTCAATTCTGGTATTTAAAAAATTAATAATACTTTTGAGACTAAAAGAAAAGAAAAATCACAAAAGTAGGCAGACAGGTAGAGATAAATGAGGAGCCACAGATGTGCTGTTGATGCTAAAATAATTTATGGGTGAATTAATCTAAAGGTCCATGCACTTGTTCTGTTTCACGCAGCTGAACTTTGCCAGGACACAGCACACCTGCAAGTGGGAGTCAGTGACACGGAGCATGGAGGGAAACAAATGACTCGGCCCCTTTTTTACACTCAGCTTCTCGTAATCCCTCAGTCTGTCTTACGGTCAGAGCGGTGGACGAAAAGTGTGGTGTAATTTAGAGAGAATACCGGGTTGATTACCGGGAGACCAGCAAGGACACAGCCCAGTTATAATGATCGGTCCTCAGTGTTGAGCATACGAGGCCTAAACATACAACCAGTCTGCTCGGGAATTCACAAATCCTCTTTGAGGGAGTGAAAAAGAGAGGGAGAGGGAGAGAGAGACGCCTCTGGAAGAAAAAGTGCAGACACACAAGAGCCAATTACAGACCAGGATACAAATCTATGGGCAGCCACATCGCGGCAGAGTGGAGACAATCACGCCGAGCGCGCACTGATTGCAGGCTGGGCGTGTTATTATATATGCAAACTGGGCTGCACGTTTTACACATACTAAAAATATATGGCGGGCCGAGACCATAAACGCTGCTGGAGATGCGGTGAAATGTGTGCAGGAAGACAGCGAGCATCCAGAGCTCGTAAACAACAGCCCTGTGCGACTAACTGGGTCATTCCTGCACTTATTAAGGGCACAACAAGACGGCGTTACAACGTCAAAGAACAACGGTGGATTTAAAGCCTTCGCCGAGGCACAAATCAGACAGTTGGCTGAGAGAGGAGAGGAGAAGCAGAGGCTCTTATGACACCACCATTTAAACCATTATCAGACCGACGGGCCAGTTAACCTTAGTTAGAGGACAGGTGTAAGAAAAAAATAAAAGCCTCATGAGGCGAGAGCGTGCATTTAATGTGGTTTTGTGGTTTGGACGTATTTGTGCAAAAAGAGCCACAAACACAGGCTCCCACTGTGAAAACTCACTTTCAGGAATTAAAAAATAAATTGAGCCAATTTGCATGCATCTCTCCCTTTCTGCCCCCACCCCCTCCCTCCTCTCTCCCTCTCTCACTTTCCATCTCCACCACTCCTTTTATTTCTTTCTCCAAATGTTTATTTTAACCCACAAACGCAGGCCGCGGCCCAGACCACATCGTGGGAAATGCCCACTTGGCATCGACCTAAATGAGGCCTGAGGTTGAGAGAGGCATCGTGGGAAAACTCCCACGGCAAGTTGTCTCAATCTGGGGGTCCGTAACCCTCAAGACCAAGAGACTTTTTTTTATCATTTTACCAGTGAATAAAAAAATTCACAAAATTCAAATAATGGCTGTGATACTGTACGATGTCTGAAGTACTGAATGAATACTAGATATAATAATACTAGATATATAAAAAAGGAAGATGTAGTAAGTGTATGATTAACCTGTTGTACTAGAAATGTTCTACATGTTTTGCTCATTTAAAAACGTGTTAAATTAGCATGTTGCTCATTTGGGTAAATAAGTCAGAGCACAGCAAAAAGGCAAAAAAAAAATCATTATTTTTCCACAAAGCCTGGAAATCTTTGGAAATTCTTCTAAAAAAAAATTGTAAAAATTGCAACGTTTTTTTATCCAACACTCAGTAGCTCCACATCACCACAGTGGACTTGTCCTCATGACTCTTCTTTTCCATTATAAGGAACTGAGGCTGAAATGAACACTGAATAATGTATCACCTGTTTGCTGGAGGGGGACGTCTTTACAGTTTGGAAAAACTCATCACCATTTACTCGGGGGTGTTGTTGTTGGTTTTCCAGATTAATGGCTCTGGGTTCTTAGCTCTTCTGTTAGGACAGAACGTCTGTGTTCTCCTCCTGTTGCCAGTTCAACAAAAGAGGGATTTCTTTTCTTTTTTTTTTTTTAACCAGAACCAAGCCAAACAATTTTGCCAAAAAAAACCTTTAAAATAGATTCAAAGCACAGGAACAAAAACATCCATCTGTGGTAAATAAGCTCAGTTCATCCTACTAGAAGATTTTAGAAACTGGAGTTTATAACTGTTTTAGAGCTTCCCACACTTTTTATGCAGCGCCCCCTTTTGTTACTGGACGATGTTCGATGATATCGGCCGACCGGTATTATCGGCCTGATATTGCCATAAGTATGTAATATCTTTAAGAATCGTTATCGGTTTTTCCTACCCCAATTTTGAGAATCACAAATCCTAAGATTACTTGTTCTTTAGCAAAACAACGACGCATTACTGTCTTTTTTGTATTCATTTATTTTAGAGACGCCCCCTGCTGGATCATAAAGTAACTATTTCTGGCACCCTAAGGAACACTTTATCCTTTTCTTTTAATCAATATTGGAGGTAATATTTGAATTTGGCGTCTGAATCTCTATTGACAGTTTTCTGTTTGTAGAGAAAGTTGTCGATATTTTTTGTCAATATGTTTTTACTTAACTTTTATATCAGAGGGAAAACAAGATGTGATCAAACACAATAACGCAATCAATAATATTATCCTTCAACCGACAAATTCTGCAAAACTAGGCTGAATCCACGGATGACGTGTCTTGAGTCTTCAGTTGAGACAAACCAGTTTCATGAAGTATGAAAAGCTGTGCCAAACCACATCAACAGACAGTCCTTTATGCGAGCCTCTGAAGGAGTGCGCCAAAGGAGAGTCCCGTTCTTCGTAGGCTGCACATATCAAGGTCAAGACTGCTTTCCATTTTCTGCCAACAGTCTAAGAAGCAAACGGAGGAAACAGCTTGATGTGCAGCAACAGAAACTACATCCGGATTCCAGACTATTTTTATGTTCTGAAGACTGGGAGAACTTTAAAATTTGGAGCAAACCCTTCAAACGTGTTCCACATTAGAACATGTACAGTACTTCAAGTTAAACAGAAAACCTGGAAATTGTGACAGTTTCACTTGAAAAGGTACTCCAAATATACTCTACTATTATACTCTGGGTAGGCAGGGTATGATAATTCAGCCTCTGTGGTTAGAGCCTAGATCAGGTGTGGTGAGTGTTCACGTGAACTAAGATAAATGACATGTAAAAGTCATGAATAAAGGCTAAAATGCAAAATGGTTTTGAGCCTTTTCTACGCCATCTATTGGAAAAATGCGGACATTGCAGGGAAAAGGCAGAACTATAATGATAATTAGGGATGCCCAATATCCGATATTGTTCACACACTTAATTTCCGATTCCGATCAACTCATACCGATATACGCAGCTGTTTGCCCCCAAAACTAAGGTTAACTGTTTCAGCGATTTCATTATTTAGCAAAACCCAAGGATTGCGTTATCAAGTTTCATCATCATTTTCATCATTTTCGTAAACGATTCTTACAGCTATTCCATAATTATGCTAAAATCGGGCTGATAATATCGGTAGCCAATATTATGCTAACATCCCAACCAACGTGACTGATAAACATAATGGTTTACAGTTCTGCTGCGCTGCTGAACTGGTGACGAAACAGAAACGTTTTCTCTTAAATATGTATTAAAAAACAGTTGAAAATCAACATTAATGAAGAAACCTTGAATCTTGAATCGTTTTTAATTTTATGGCGGTCAAACAAACCAAATTTACCTCACAGTTTGACCCAGTGTCCCCACGTGCCTCATTAAAATTGTCTTCTCATGCTACTTTGTCCAACTCATCATATTTCCAAAATGTTTCCAAAGAAAGGATGGCAGCCTCTAATTGGTCCAATGTTTTTTTGGAGTTTTTTTGAGAGGACACGATACATGGACCTGTAGCTGATGACTGTGATTCTCTCCACCAGTTGTCGGTGATGGGATTTTCCCTCCCCCACGTCTCACCCTGTGACCCTCCCCTACCTACTGCTCATCAGACCCATGCTCTGCTCACATCCTCTCTAATTTAACTCCCACCATCTTCCTCTTCCTCTTCCTGTTCCTGTTCCTGCAGCCTCTCCAACAATCCACGCCTCTCTCTCTCTCATCTCACTGGACCTTTTTAATTAACGTCAGAGGAACGGAAACACTAACAGAGACAGTTCTACAGAAGATGTCCCCGATAGGCCCAAAGATAATGACCACATTCTGTCTCTCTCTCTCTCTCTCTCTCTCTCTCTCTAAATGCACACTTACAGTACATACAAACCGAGGCTCATGAAAAATACATGCCCACGTGTGCGGAGCCATCCTGCTCCTTGCAGAGTCCGTACACTACGACCTACTTCAGATGAAGAGCAGAGATGAAGCAGCGGGAACATTAACGTCCATTTCTGCAGTTTTATTCCAACAGAGACGCTTAAAACTGGCAACAGGGAAGATCTATGGAGCAGAACTGTAAAGAATGGATTTTCATTTCATTTTCTCCACAGACGTTTCAGCTTCAGGTCTTTCCAGAAAAGAAGGAGGACTGGAACTTTGTTGGCTAGCTGCGAGAAAATTTATATGAATCATAAACACTTTTTATTTGAGAAAAACTTTGTGGAAAATTATATCAAAATTCAATGTAACTGCTGTCTAGCGGCTGATGCTTAGTTATTTCTGGACTAGTTTGGAAGTATGTGCTGCCAAATTTTCCTTTTGTTTATTTTTTTAAGCATTTTTTCTTTTTACAACTTTTACTTAGGTTTTGTTGTAGTTTTGCTTTTTAATTTTTGCTAAATTGTGACGAAACTTAATTTATTTATTTTTTGGTGAGTTGTAGGTACGTTTGGCTACATCTGATTTTTTTTTTGGCTTTTAGCATTTTTTTAACTTTCTATTAACGCACTTCACAAATAGTGGGGCGGGTCCCCCTGGGGGGGCGCGGTCAGGCACCGGGAGGGACATGAGGGGCTTTCAATGGAATATGGACCGCTGGACATAAGTGTACCACTGCTGTAATGCTTAAATGATAACAAGCCTCCAGTCACTAGGTGGCAGCAACTCATACAAATATATATGTTATTAGGTTCTCAATAGTATTTCATTTCGCGGGTGTGAGGGTCGGAGGGAGGGGGAGTTGAAAACATTTCTGTCCCAAGGGGGGGCGTGACAGAAAATAACTGAGAACCACTGGATCAGCTGAAAGTTTTTGCGGCCCTCTAGGTGGTGCTGGCGAACCAAGTTTGTTGGTCCTATGATTAAGAATCACTGCTTCAGCTGATCCTGCTGTACTACTGCTATATCTAATGACTCAGCATATGGTGGTAGAAGTATTGTTGTTCTTCATTTCAAGCTATAGCATATGGTGGTAGAAGTATTGTTGTTTTTCATTTCAAGCTATTAGGCGGCTGTTGTTTTTTTTTTTTTAAATTGATGCCTGGAAATTTAAGTCTTCCAAGAATATTAATGCATCAATTTAAAAAATAATAACCTTCGATCTCCACATCAGGAACCCAAAACAATGAAACTCTTTTGACAAATTATGTGAATCTCTGCGGACCCATAAAATACACGGCGATGCAGGAGTGTGAGGAGGATATTCACGATTGTACCGTCCGTGAGTTCAGACCAGGTTCTTGCATACATTAAGTCCAACAGGATCCATACCAGTGATTGATGCGAGGCTGCAAAGTCAAACACACCTAAGCAGCAAACACACTCCATCACAATCTCTCAGCTGCAGGTCCTTCGTACACCTCGTCATTAATATTCCGTTCTGCAGAGGCGGCAGAGGCGGCGCCCGGCTGCACCCCCCGTCTTGGGTGTCGGGTCAGTATCAGGTTAACGGCGTGGGTCAGTCCTGTCACAGCACAGTGGGCGTGAGTTTGATCACAACATTACTAAAAGGTCAGCGACAGACAGATTTGTGTTTGGAGTGGCAGCGAGTGCGATCTGGAGACTGACAAACAAGACAAACAAGACAAACTACAGTTGATCCTGGGAATTAAGGTCGTAGTGTACAAATCCTCACCCCATGATTATAAATCTGTGGTCCTTGAGTTACAGGGATTAAAGGTCCTGGAAGACTGTGTACGATTTTTATTCAAAGATTTATCAACAAAAATCAACGTTAGCATGTTTCACTTTTTAGCATTTGTCTAAATAGTCAAAAGTTTGAATTTATTTATGTACATTGAACTAGGTAAATAAAATTAAATATATATATAAAAATATATATTAATGTTTGAAAATCCGCAAGAAACCTCATTTGGTCCTTTCACGTTTTTACTAAATCTTTTTTCTCAGTGTGTTTCTATGTATGCAGACAAGACAACGATTTATATGAGTGTAAAAAAAAACATACACAGAGCACTGCAAAGTAGTGCTAGTAGCAATCTAGTAAAATAAATATTATCTAAGTATGACATTACATTGGTCTTTAAGAATTTAGCTAGATTTTATCCAGAATTATGAACGAGGCCCCCTACTGGTCATTAGCTGCTTTGTAAAGAAATTCAATTACTTTTATTGTAAACATATTTATTAAAAGCATGGGCTGCATTTCAATCGTCATACTTATATATCATCACACAAATTATATCCAAATACTGCTCCAATTATCAAAGTACTGAAGTGAAAGAAATGCTTTAAGAAAGCAGTTCCTTTCAAAGTAAAATACCAGGTTTGTAAAATTCCCCAGACTACATGTTGAGAACTGGTTGAGACCAGGCCAGTGTTGTGGTCAACAGGAATACTGTTGTTCTTACAAAAG
>NC_024314.1:19429072-19433258 GCF_000523025.1 Cynoglossus semilaevis
AGTGTCACACAAAGTTGATTTTTTTTTCTTAAATCAGTAACAAATGTACTTTTGGCTGTAAATTTCATTTCAACAATCCCGGCTCTTTGATAATTTTTCCTCATTGATTTTTTTCTCGACCCTGAAGTCTGCTTGTTTGACAAACTGCAAACGGAACACAATAAACAAATGTTACAGCCTCTTAAATCCAATTTACAGCAGTTCTATCATGCGGTGAGTCACTTTTTGACCCATTAAGACCAACTGAGTTTAGACGCGTGGGGAGTTCCAGCGACAGCAGAGCCTCCGTTTCTGATGCCTGAGACACGAGGTTGTTGGGAAGTGAGTTGCATGCTGAGTCTGAGTAAACAGCTCTGACCACAGTGTGTTAACGGGTCAATATATAAATGTGCCTGGACCTGGACAGACTCACAGCAGCGATTCATTTAACGCCGAGGGAATTCTTGATAACGTACTGCCGACTCCCTTCTGCTGCAGACGGCTCCGCCTTCTGGCGAGGCCTCTGCATCACGTGGATGTTGAAAGTCATCTCCACTTAAAGGATGACTGGACAGAACGCTGGAATGTGCTGCGTACAGAAACCGTACGAGAACTGCTGTGTACCCGTTCTCCTGTAATTAAACGCGTGGCTTCGGTAAATGAAAAGTGTTGAAACTGATGAAGACGCAGGAAATCCAATCATCATCATCAGCTCTTCCTCACTTCTGCTTCATGAAGTATTTCTTCAGTTGCACCGTGTTCTCCTGCCTTACATAACCTTCTCTCTTTCCTTGCCCTCAGCTCTTTCATTTCATATAGATTTTTTTTTTTTTTCCGTGGTGTTGTGTAAGATCTGCTAACTTAATCTCCTTTGCTTCTTAGAACAGAACAGAACTTGAGTCTGCACAGCCAGCCGTGCAGGACAGTCTGTGCAGCTGTGAAGCTGATTACACAGCACTGGCCTTAAAATGCATTACAGATGAGAAAATAAAACAGACTTCTTCGAGATTTCTTTATCACCCAGAGGGAACTCTTCAGTTTAAGCCCGGTGCCATATAAATGTACTATTCCAGCTGAAATAATTTCCTCACAAATGGCCTTTTTCAGCCGTACATGCAGAACAAATCCCTTCACTGAGCTTTTTAAATTGTATATAAAACAATTATACCCAGGGTCGATCAGATTACCCAAGCGTTTTGGCATAAAAAAAACACTGAATTAAATTATGCACTAGAATTTTTAAGCAACGGTGAGCAACAAAAATAATTTGTTGTATGCTTATCTACTGCTCTTCTCATACTTTCTTTCTTAGCTTTCTAAAGAAGCAAGAGTGTTATTAAAAACCAATCCTCTAGATGGCATCATTTCACCTGTAAGGATCGGAAAGCAGGTAACAATTAAAGTGATGCATCAGGGCAGGGTCAGGATCACCTGAGCCTGTGATATTACCTATTGCAGGGATGTCAAACATAAGGGCAGTGGGCCAAAACTGGCCCGCTAGGATGTTGAATCTGGGCCTCTTAATGAATTTTTTTTTTTTAAATGACACCTCTGACCTATTATTTGGGCCTCTTAATGAATTTTTTTTTTTAAATGACACCCCTGAACATAACCATGTTATGGATCTTAATTATAACCTATGAGATGTAGCACATTTTTTGGCAAAAAAAAATTCAACATGATTAAGAATAACCGTCCACTGGTCAAATCTTGCACCAATGACCATGTGATGAGCTGTAAACATCGTCACAGACCCAGTCCCTGCTGCCGTCCTATAGTTTGCATTTGAGTCAACAACAAATCCTTCTTCTTCTTCTTCTCCCTCTCTCTCCCTCTCTCTCTCTCTCTCTCTCTCTCTCTCTCTGACCTCTCAGATTCACCCCCAGCTGTTGTCTGGGAGACACAGAGGAGAAAGCTCGCCCTGTCTGGTTTGCCAGGTTTAGAACAGGCCAGGAAGCTGCAGCTGATGCCAAAAGACCTTTTCAAGCATGGGGGGAAAAAAAGCTACACATTCACAGTCACACACACACACACACACGGCAACTATAAAAAAAAATGAATGCATGCTCATCCACATTTATGTGCTGTATGACTCAGCAAGACTCACAAGGGACGCCGAGTTTCGGGGAAGATAAATGGTGTCACTTACAAAATGTTGCCAACTGCGAAAAAGACCTGACCTCAGTGTGGATCAATGTAACACAGTCTTTTCTATAAGTTTGCATTTTTATTGCTATTGAGCAAGACACCACACGAAACAGCTAAAGGTCAGTGAAAATACCTAGCATCTTCTTGTCTCAGTGGATTCCTGATCTAATCCACTGAGCCCAGAGGGGGATTTGGTTATTGGAATTCCCCCTGATGCTGATGATTACATGACTTATTTGCACACAAAAAGTCTAATTTCCTAACTTTCAGAGCCCTGAATGTGCTAGCGTTAGTACCAATAGCATGTCAGGTATCACAAACCAGAGTTATCTTTTGGATGTTTTCATTAAAAAGGTTAGAAAAACAACTTTTCTACAACTTCTTCAACTAAGACCAATTGCAGATGTACGCAGATGACACAATATCTACAACTTCTTCAACTAAGACCAATTTTTCCTACTTTTTCTGTAGGTAGATGTACGCAGATGACACAATGATTTGCACCAAAAATAATGACAATCTCACAAGTTACATGACACCGAAAAACACGTGTGTTGTGTATCAAAGGTATTGGACTACATTAACAAAAGTAAAGACTTATAACTCTAATAGATTTAGTCACATGTTGTAAGCAGCTAATGTTAAAGAGCATTTGTACTGATATTTTGAGCAAAATTTGTGTTTTTTAAAGCTAAACAACAGCTATAAAAACTATTATACCGCATTTCTCCTTTAAACTGTTTCACTTCTTCTCATCTTCTGTATTTGTCTGACTTATTGGTACAATTCTCAAATGACGATGACACAATTGAAACAGAGAGAGAAAGAAGGAAACATATTATATAATACAAAGCTGTTATTTTCAACCCTCGAGGAGGAGAAACTATACTTCTCTTCTCCTCTTGTCCTTCAGGTTCTTTTTTTTTTCTTTTTTTTTTCCTCTCTCATACTCGTTGGCTCATCGTTCCGTGAACATCCTTGCATGATAACTGACGCACCAGCGGCTGGGCGGCAACCAAGCGTTCATCAGAGCAGGAAAAACACTCACCAACCCGGAATCATCAGGCCGGGGAACACGGTTGGTAATTTAATTGAGCTCATGTGGCTTGGCACTGGATGTGTGTGTGTGTGTGTGTGTGTGTGTGTGTAGACCCCTGGGTGTTTCACTGACCTCCCCTGCTTCTTGTTGACAGGAGTAGCTATTATCACACCCAGACAGATGTGTGAGGGCCACGGATGACAAAGTGACGAGGAGGGAGAAGATGGAAGATGGAGAGCTTCTGAGAGCAGAGGAACGCTTAGAGAGAGAGAGAGAGAGAGAGAGAGAGAGAGAGAGAGAGAGAGAGAGAGAGAGAGAGAGAGAGAGAGAGAATTTCCTCCGTGTGAACCGTCGAATGTTGTCCATGGAGACCCACAGGTTATTAAATCACCTGTAGGATATGACCTACAGAATATCATTACAAAGACATGGCCTCATATGTCCACGTGATGAAGTAACCTTTATATAAATAACACCATTTCCCATAATCCACTGCAAATCCACTCAATCATCAGTTTGTTCTGGAGTGTTTTTCTGTGACTCGTTCCATTATTTTTACATTTTCAAATATTAGCCTTAGTGGTAAGTGATCGCACTTGTAACCGGACGATCGCAGGTTAGCTGCTCAACAACATCTGAACAGAAATAAGCTCTGCTCACTTTCTGGTCATCGGTCTGCAGCAAGTTTTCTTTTCACACAAGTCTCTGTTGATACTAATTTAATTAACGTTGTGTTAACTTATGTATCGAAACATGGAAATGCTGATGCTGAAGTCAGCTTCATTTTGGTAATGTTGCCGTCGGCGATTCCCTGTCTCTTCATCGATGTAACGTTTGTGGCAAACGTAATGAAGGAACTGTGACAGGAGTAAAATTGTTTGAGTTAAAATTCTTTTCTATATTTTATTATAAAATACTTTAATTAAATGTGTCCAAAGTCGGCCTCAATATAGTTGTGAATTAACAAGAAGTTCCTGCAGTACGTTTTTCTACGTAGCTACCGACCCTCTTTCGTCATAG
>NC_024314.1:19433277-19439324 GCF_000523025.1 Cynoglossus semilaevis
ATAATAAACAGGTGTCACTGGGGTCTGTCGCCGCCGCCGCTACTTCAAAAATCCAAGCAGAAATACTGTACAGCTACAGCACATGTACTTCTAAGGTACAGCTACAGTACATCAGTCCCCCAACACAAAACCATCTTCACACCAACTCCACCGCCTTCTACCCTGCAGTATAAAATCTTTTTATTTCCTTTCGGTTCAGACTGAGAACGCTGTCGTTTTTTCTAATTATCTCTTCAACAAAAACATTTTGTCTCCAAAGTCATTTCTTGGGTCATTCTGGATTATTTTGTACATTTATTGAAATACCAATTAGTAAAGTGCCGGTGCATGCAGCCCCAGCAGCTGTCCTGTCTTGTTTTCCACCAGTAGAAATACTGCTGGTGTAAAAAGAATAAATTGCCAGTGTAATCAATTCCTTTGTCACTCAAATTAATGGCCGTTGAGTTCCTGTCTCCTCAGCCAGCCGAGCGGTTTTTCCTCAGGCTCAGCATTACAGTAAGAGCTAAAAAAAAAAAAAAAAAAAGGACAGCTGAAGGGATAACGTGGAGGGAAAGCCCGATTTACCATCGACACTCCTTCCTGTACATCCATTTTCAAGTGTATTACTGCGTAGGCAGGGCCGCGCACCACACAGTTACCCACATGATTCATCTGCAACAAGGGGAGCAGCCAGAGAGAGCTGCTCCACAACGGGTCGATTAAATCTTGTGCTGAGCAGTGACTTCACTCCCACATGCTCCTCGCCACAAGAGGAGGAGAAGGAGCAGGAGGAGGAGGAGGAGGAGGAGGAAAAAGACGGAGAAACCTTTGGACTGTGGGAGAATTGGAAGAATTCACATTTTTGCTGTGTCAGTCGTTGTCAGTGACTGACCAGACTGATCAGAATTCCCTTCAGTCACTGCTTCATTGTTAAAAATTTGCCCCAAAAACTCTTCTCCAGCGTCTGGGCGCCTCCATGGATCGATTTCTCCAAAGTCACTCTACACAATTTGTTACAGACGTCGCTCCACCTCGGATGACAGTTAGTAAAAAAAAAGAAGTCAATGAGATTTTGTTGTCTTATTATACTATTAGCATTAGCGCCTGTTAGCTGGGAAGCAGTAAATACAGTGTGTTTCTCAATGTGTGGGGAACGCCGTGAGAGATCATCTGGTGTGCTGTGGAAAATTACCCAATTTAATTTAATTGGTCGGAAAACTTTTACCTAATTAGTGACAATAATTGTCTTTTTGCTTACGTTTGCCTGTGAGATAATGAGAGGCAAAACAATTCAATATCCTTACAGAAGATGGCCATAAACATTCAAGAAGACACTCAGGCCTGTTTCTGACAAAATCTTTGTGTGTGTCTATCTTCAATTCCTTATATATATCAGCACTGTGTTCAACTAAACAGGCATTGGTTTCACAAGTCAATTTTGTGTTAAAAAGCTAGAACGGGGATCACCAACATGGTGCCAGGGGAGAAACAACTGTAAGTAAATGCATCGCTGTTCTTTTCGAAATAGGCGTTGAGCTGTAGCCAGGGGGCGCTAGGTGGCTGAATGGATGGATGGATGGATGGATGGAGAACCCTCAAACACAAAGTCTCTGGCTTTGCTGTCCGCCATCATTGAGACGTCTAAACGGACAAACACCACACTGTGAGTGTTGTCAACAGCGACCACACACCATTTCCTGCCTGTGGGTGACGTGTGATGAGCTCTGCAGCGACTTACAGAAAGAAGCAGGCCACGGAGTCACACTGGGACTGTGTGAATGTGCTGTCAGTGTCACAAAAAGACGGTCTGATACCTTCTCCCTCCAGCTGAGAACTGGAGAACAAAGATGTGGGCTGACTGCTCCTGCCAGGAGGAGGTGCCGTTTGACAGTGGAGAGTCAGTTCGGTGCATTTTATAAAAATGTGTGTGTGCCGTCAGAGGACGGTCCAGGGACGCAGCCAGAAAAGGACATCGGGGAAGAGTGACGGATCATTTGTGAAGGCTCCATTCATTTGTAAAAAAGAAAAAAAAAAGGGCGGAGGTGCCCGTCTCCATCAGAACGTCTGCGATGGCTGCCTGAGCCGTGGGGAAAAACAGCAATCTGCGGCTCACACTTGGGGTTTAGAGAGCAGTCAAAGAAACAGGCAGTGAGACAAACACTACCATAATAATTCTGTCTGCGCTTTATCCTTCTATCAAGAACAAAACATCTCTCTCTCTCTCTCTGTCTCTCTCTCTCTCTCCGTGCGTGTCATAGATTTCTGCAGCACAAAGTCATATTCGCACTAACAAGTCATTCCATTTCATGTTGATTCTCCCAGTGGGGCTGAGAAAAGTTTAACTGTTGCCGTTCGTTATCGACCTATTTAAAGATTTTGCCCTTGGAGGGAAATCTGATTCATATCCAGGCTTCAGGAAGAGTTCAGATCAATAAAAACATTTGACTTATTCAGACAAAAGTTGAAAAAAAAAAAACATCTTATTAAATCGGAGGGAACCCCCACAGAACAAGTCTGGAATGTCTCTGTGTGTACTGTAAATATGAGCAGTTTACAAAATACTAAATACTGCAGCCAAAAAAAAAAAAGTTGAATTCTGAAGTTTGCACTCGCCGCTCCTCTCTGGCTTTCCCATGGTTATTTATAGCCCAGTCGTACACCAGGGAAAAGTCAGTGGAGTAAAACACTCAGAAATATCTCAGGCATCAAAACAATGAAGACGACCAAGAAATGGCTAGCAGGAAAATACACAAATATTCAGTTTTATCAGGATGAAATATTCTTTGAAGGAACTTTATTTGTCGACCAATCAGCAAAAACTAAAACTAAAACGACTGATGCAGCGGCCGACTGTCCAAAAAGTGGCTTTGATTGACAGCTGTCAGCAGCTACTGTCACTCTCTATTAGAAAACAGTACATGAAGCTAATATGTCCTGGAAGATGAGTGGATAATCAGAGTAACATTTGAGGGATTTTTGCCAAAAAACGTATTATTTCATTTTGAAAATAATTATTTTATCTCTTGTTAGACTTGGTAAAAAAAAAAATTTAACCTAAAACAAGAGAGAAACTTAAACAAAAATATGAAGTTCTACATAAGATTAAAGAAGGTAAATCACGTTCACACCTTGACTGTAAAATTAAATCAACATCTGTGAATCTGTAACTTCACAAATCAGCTTCTCTGACAGGAAATGATCTCAAATAGTTTTAGGTATTGACCAGGAAGTCAGTGACTGCCTAGGAAGTAGGTTTGATTGACAGCTGTCATCAGCTAGTGTCATTCTCTGTCAGAGCAAAAACAGTACATTGTGCACTGGTAGATGAGATGATAATTAGAGTAAAATTTAGATTGTTTTTTTTTTTCATCATCTTCGACATGTTCAGGTACAGTCATCTCTTACTGGATTTAAAGCATTAGCAAAAACAATTTTTAAAAAATGCAGGAGAAACTAAACAGGAGATGGTTCTAAACTCTGGCAGATAAAATAATGTTAATTCTCTTCACAACGGTTTGATTCACTTCTGCAAATTCACAAATCATCTTCTCTGACAGCAAATGATCCCGAATTATAACGAAATTTGATAAAAGCCTCCGTTAACGGCTCATAAATAACTGCCACCGCAGTACACGCAAAAAAACTTTGATCATAATTCAAATACAACGGCATCATTAACAGAGCACAGGAATAAAGTGAATAAATACCTTTCATGTGCTGTTATCAATCTTTAGGACGGCCGTGATATAGTGGGTCAGGTGTTCGATTCCAGCTGCGTGCTGACCTGTCTTTTTTTTTTTTAGCTTTGCTGCAGACGAGTCATAACAACGACTGTAGCAAATGTAGCAACGACAGGCTAACTCTTTTATAATCGCTGCGTTATTCCAACGGGACAAAGTTCTACAACAAGCCGTTGTTGCTCAGCGACATTTAAAGGTTAGGGCAATTAGCAGAGTCACGACAGTTACCCCTGGGATCTTGAATGAAAAGAGACCTTATTGACTTAAACACATCGTTCTCCCAGTGCCCAGAGCAGCAACAACCTCCTGATTGTCAGGCGAGGTTTCCACCTGAAACCCCTCAGTTCTAAATCACAGAGTGGGATCCTACTGTAGCCGCCCGATAAAGACACGAGAGCCGCTATGATAACAGCGTTCAGGCTGACGGATGGTTCTGCAGCGAAGACGGAGCCGCGTGTGGTTTTTATTGGCCGTTTCAGGTGAAGCTTGTAAATAAACCGAGAGTCAATTGTGTGCAAACAAGACGAAGAGTGTCAGAGAGCAGCCACGTCTCCGAGGAGTAAGACGGAGCATCATTCAGAGATTATGACAGAATAACAACAGGCCTCCCACAGGACAGATGTAAAGAAAAAAAAAAAAAAAGGAGGTGAACAGACGGAGGTGAGGGACGGAGTCCCAGCCCTGGAGACGAGACGATAAACGAACGTAGAGAAAAAAGACAGAGTTAGCCGAGAGCAAGGTCAGAGCAGGGAAAAGGGTAGAGCCAAGAAAGACGGATTCATATTCATGAGACGGTGAAAATGATGAGTCACTTTATGATCTTTGAAACAAAAAAAAAACAACAGCTAAATAGTTCAAATAATTCTCACAATTGTTTATTAAGCGCGTGGACGTTTGGCTGAAGAGACGCGTACAAAATGTGGCCGGTTTATTGGGTACGGCAGTATGACATCACCACAATGGTTAACTCATTAACAATGGGCAATGGGTCCTAACATTTGACGGGGGTCGGGGTCAGGAGCTGATAGACGGAGCGTTCGTGTGAACTAAGACAAATGACAGGTAAAAGTGCTTTTAGCCTTTTCTACGCCATCTATTGGGGAAATGCAGGCATTGCAGGAAAAAGGTAGAAGTATAAAAATATAAATTTGGACAAATTTGGAGGGCCAAATTATAAAGCCTAATGGGCCGCATCCGGGCCCCGGGCCGTAGTTTGCCCATGCCTGGGTTGTCACCAGCTTTTTGGTTCTTCTATAATCTATAATACTACTATAGTACTTCAAACTTCAAACCAAGTGTGACCTCTGTTTTTTACCCATCACCAGTCAGCAGGGGGCAGTGTGTGGGGACGGTGCCATGCTCAGAGCACCTCAGTGGCAACTTGGCAGCTGGTGGACTCGAACCTGAAACCTTCCAGAGCCAAGTCCAAATCCTTAACCAACCACTGCCCAGAGACTGCGCCTGAAGGTGGCGCCCAACACATTCATTTGTTTCAACAGTAGCCACTTATGTCCAGTGTGTTATTGTTATTTTCGTCGGCCCCGTCGGTAAAGGGCACCACGACAATGCAGATGAGCTGATGTGACAGAGGCAGACAGGGGGCGTATCGGCTTCTCGTCACTCACTGCAGCTTTTCGACAGGACATTTTTCTGCAGTCCCTCGGACTCTACACAAAGACAACAATTTAATGTTAATTTATGAAAACAATCCACAGCCTGGGATTTTTGGAACCACGTCGACGGAGCTCACGTAAATTTAATGTTAATTTATGAAAACAATCGACGTCGACGGAGCTCACGTGGATCGGAAACACTGAGGTTCAGGTTTGGAAAGACAGAAATAGACAGAGAGAGAAATAAGCTGCAGGAGTGACCTGCTAGAAAATCCATAGCCTGACTGTTATCTGGACCATAATTGGTTTCTCCCCCCCAGTCTCTCATTCCTCCTCTTCCTCCTCCTCTTCATCCCTATCCCTCTCCTCTGAACTGCCATGTTTCCCTCTCTCTATTGCCTCGCAGGCACAGACAACACACACACACAAAAACACACACACATTCCCATATATATATATATAAAACTGCAGCAAACGCATCGACTTCACCTGTTCGCACCTTCGACCAGAAAACAAAAGCCTCACAGTCAACAAACCGGCTCTTACACCGTCACGCACAACCACGCACGCCATCGCAAAGCAGGTTGACACAAACACGCGGCGCACGATTAGCGTGTAATTAGCGAATGGCCTGATTAGCTGCTAACGCTGCAGCGGAACACAAAGAGAGTCATTTAGTCGAACACAAGAGACAGGGAAAAAAAACAAGGAGGTG
>NC_024314.1:19439364-19441138 GCF_000523025.1 Cynoglossus semilaevis
GGGGGGGGTATCTGTAGAAGCCAAAACACACACCAGATCCAGACAGAGATGAGGAGAAAGACTGCAGAGATGGAGCCTGGAGGAATAAAAGTGGGGATAAAGGACGAAGAAGAGACACCGGGACACACACACACACACACACACACACACCGAGACACACACTCAGAGGAGAATCCACACAAACCTGTACAGTATATTCACGCACACACAGACAAAGAGCTGCTGCGTGGGCTGTAGTCTGCAGGGGGTCTGCTCTATTCACCAGCTCCATAATTCCACACTGCTTATTCAGCAGATTCCTAGGATGCCCCCCTCCTCCATCCCCCCGTCCCCCCCGTCCACCCTCTTATCAAGAAGCATGAGTCAGAAAAAGATGACAGTTAAGAACAAGGGGTGAGGAGGGGGAGAGGAAAAGCCCTGACAAACGGGGAGTATCTACTGTACAGTAGGTGTTTGTATAAATATCTACAAAGGACTTTTGAGAAAATATCTCCAGGGTACGGAGGCGTCTGAGAGCTGGAAGTGAAGGAAAGCTTCACGTCTGTAAGACCGGGGATTTATTGCAGAAGGAAACGCTGCTGCGGTTTTTGTTTTTGTTTTCAGTTTGGTTTCGAAGATGGAGAAATTTAGAATTCTTCTTTAAGGATCTAAAAGTCTCCTCATGTAATTCATCCACATTTTATAAAAAACATTTTTTCAAAGTATTTCCATCATGTACCAGGTTTGAGTTTCATCATTTAAGCTAATGTTTGGCTGCCTTTGTTTCATCATTAGCTCATTCTAACTGTCTCTAAGAGTTATTTCTGTAAAACGCTAATGTTAGCATTTCCTTTAGGAGATGAACGCCTTTATGCTAACTACCAATCACGCAATATCCTGGCTTACTTTTAGCTGTGGCCTATGTCGGAGGTTTTAGGTTGCTGTTTGATAAATTAGCATCTAGGCTAACCTGATATCAATTTCATATTTCTTGGCTAATCATTTACTACATTTAAAAATATTTGTATGTTTCAGTGTTTTTTAGAACTTGATGACGTTTCTTTTGTTCAGCTGGTTTGGCTAACTTTCTGCTATCTCCTTAGCTTTGGCTAACTTTTGTGAATGTGTTTGTGAAAGCTGGGAGGAGGAGTGAGGAGGGAGGTCTGAAGGTGAGTGTGAAGGTGTGTGTGTGTGTCTGTTGCTCAGGGCAGATCCCATGATGCACCTTCACACACCTGGTGGAACCCCGAGGGACAGAGGTTTGCAAATATGACCTCCACGCCACCTTTGTTCCATTAGTCTCATTTTGTTTTTTTTAAAGAAAAACAACATTCATGGAGGTGTGAATGTCTGAACCCTGAGAAGTTTATTGAAAAACAATGTTGTGTTTTGGTGGTTTGGAAAGTACTTCATATGAAGTAGATGTCTCTATTAGACACAGTTAGCAATAATCTTATGCAATGCTACACCAGGGAATATAAGGAACAACCTGTGATGAGGCACTTTTTGGCAAAGCTAAGTTAGCTTATAGACACGGGATAGTTGTTCAAGAAACAAATTAATAAATGAAGAGCTGAGAACTGGGTAAAAATATGTCAGGAAAGTATAAAAGAAATTCGAAAACTGCCTTGGAAATAACTTCAGATTGGCTGAAAAAAACAGCCGACTGACTTTGATCTAAATAAAAAAATAAAAAGTTTCAGCAGAAATGTAAAAAAAATGTTGAATTTATATATATAAAAAAAAAAAAGTAGAGTCTGGATCCCCAGAAAAAAAGTTTGGGAAACACTGGTTT
>NC_024314.1:19441159-19441739 GCF_000523025.1 Cynoglossus semilaevis
TATAAGAGACTTAATTGTAGTTCCTGCTGTAATAAAATGTGGTGGTTCCTATATTTAATATTTGGGCTGATTACTTTGATGTGTACTGCAAAGTTGGTAAAGACAAGAACTGTACGTTGCTAAATCCTAAATTACGTTGGGTGGAAAAAATGAAAATAAAACGGTCAATCGCGTTTCTGAACAATAAAGAAAAACTATTTCTTCATCCTATGAATTTAATCGTGGTCTTTTTTTTCCTCTAATCTGATTCTCCTTTCCATCAGTCTGAGGAATCTCTCACTGAGGCATCATGCATAAAACAATCCGTCGGATTAGTCACACTCAGCTTCACTCTGAGCTCAGCTGCATGTCAGAGATAAGTGAAATTCTGAATTTGGGAGAAGGATGAAGAAGAAAATGAGAACTCCCCGAATGATACATTCTCCATTTTTTATTCGGTGGATTGGAGGGAGATGAATTTTTGATAGCGTTTTCTTAAAAAAGACTCATTCATCACGTAGCCCACATCGGCCGGGGGAAAGTTCCGCAAAGATGAGAACGAGGTTCGGCGCGAGAAAGACTTACGGAAGGCTCATCATCA
>NC_024314.1:19441816-19449738 GCF_000523025.1 Cynoglossus semilaevis
CGTCTGCATTCAGAGCAGTCCAGGTCTCAGATATGGAGCTTTTAAGTTTGTGCTGCTCAGAAACTAATAAAACAGGTTGAACTCTTTGACTGACAGCCACAAAGGTCTTTCATCTCCACTCATCCACAGACGACGTCTGATGAAGAAACCAAATGAAGTGTCTTCATTTTGTTAAGCAAAGGCTATATCAGGCATGGGCAAACTAAGGCCCGGGGGCCGGATGTGGCTCATTCAGCTTTTTAATCCGGCCCATCAATCTTTTCCAATTTCTAAATAAATATAATTTATCATATGTCTGCCTTTTCCCTGCAATACCCACGTTTCCCCAATAGATGGTGTCTATTGACTGACTTTTACATGTCATTTATCTTAGTTCACACAAATGCAGAATAACAATAGGAACAACCGAACTGTTCCAAGACAGCAAAAGTGTTACAAGTGTTACTACAAATATTTGTTGGTTCCATAGTGTAGCAGTTAGCACGCCTTCCTCAGACGCACAGTGCTGGGTTCGATTCCCAGATGAGCCACAGGCTTGGTGCCTGCAGGGGGCAGCCTGTTAACAGCAGATCCGTTGTTAACAAATTGGGATCAATAAAACAGTATCACCACTAAGGTGAAGTAAAGGTCTGCCCCCTAGTGGATGTATTGCTAAACAAACCAAACGTGATAGTTCATAGGCAGTCAGAAGGCATGTTTGAGAAAGACATTACTATTGACATCAGTGAGAGGAGTAAACAAATCAGCAGTTACTGCAAGTTTTGGAAAAAGTTTTCTTTCTGATCCCACTCGCACAAACTGTTGGAGTCCATGTGGGTTTGAACCCCCAACCTTCAGCAAGGCAGGCAGGAACCCAACAAGAGCTAGGATAGATTCCTCAAGATAAGATCGACAACAAACATTGGTGAGTTTGGACAAAGCCACAGTGTACACATCCAAAACAAAACCAACTTCACTGCGCTGAGACATGCTAAGCTAGGTCTGTTGGCTGTGACACAGTTTTGGTTTATCGTTTTTCTTTTTTTTTACAGTGAGACAATTTCAGGCTCCATTTTATTTGGCTCTCGTCCTCCGTCCTGACGTGACCAAATTTCCACACATTTCTTTTCACCTGCTGCCAAATCCAAGATTAGATTTTAATTAACAGCCCACACTCAGCCAAACTGGAAACCATGAAACACAGCTCTATTTTCAACATTTGGTACAGATTATTATGTTCACCTGGAGAGAAATCCTCCAGAAATCACCAGAAATCACCAAAAATCACCAGAACTGAGAGCATAAATAAATCAGAAGAAAGTAGAAGAAAACTTTAAGAAAAATACGACTGTCAAAGAACCCTGCAATTACAGCATTCAAGCAAACCATACATTATAGGAGGCTGGCATAAGAAGATAATGATTGTTGTTGTTGTTATTATTATTTTGAGTAGTACTAGTATTTTATTATTGTGTGTTCAAACAAAATCTCCAATGATAATAATTTAAAAAAACATATAGTTGTAACTCAGGGATTAAATAAAGCTAAAATAAAATAAACGAATTGAATTATTTAATAAAAAATAATTAGTTAATAATGTATATAATTAGTCAGTAAAAAAACATCCATTTATAACAACTTTTGTTATTATAAGTATAAATATTAATATTATATATTATAGCTGGCAATTAGAAATATCATCCATAAATACAAAAAAATAGAAATGCTTTGTTATTAAATCACATAAGTCACCCATAAGACATAAAAGCAATGTATAAATATGATTATTGTTTATTTTCATTATTTATTAAATGTATTGATTTTCTGTTCCACTTGTACTCCCCATTCAATACTAACTAAATACAGTATATATGAAACTGTGTATATATATAAATATATATAGCCTATATATATTCATAAATATATATCCATCCATCCATCCATTTTCATCCGCTTATCCGTTACCGGGTCGCGGGGGCAGCAGTCGCCACCCAAATCACATTGCACCGTACCAAACCTTCCTGCGGGTGGTGAGTCCACTGGAAGGTACCAACTGCCCTAACCGGGATTCGAACTTGCCCAGGAGGTGAACCCTGGGGTTCCACACCAATGACAGAGACATTGCCTCTGGGCCAAAGCGCCACAAATATATATATATATTGTTTTATATATATTCATATATATTTCATGTCAGAAAAGAGAGAACATGACTGTGAGAACACTGCCTCCCGCCTTAATCATACATGGATGTATGGACCGTGTGTGGACGACCATGGAGACACTACGGTCTCAAAGTACGGTTCATTACACCACGCTGCCTGCACCGTGTTGGCCTCTGGCTCACATTAGAGTCTGTGTATGTGAACGGGAGGCAGGAGTTAGTGCCACAAAGAGACAAACGCTGCAGCTCTGGCAGTGCTTGCTGGGAAACGTCCGTCCCGTGGGACGTCGTCTGCTCGGGATAATTCACTACCTGGTCGCTGGAAGACGAAGAGGACGAGCAGCAGAATAAAGTGTCCGTCACGTTGCTGCAGGATAACTGTGTTTAATGGAAACTCACTCACACCAGAGTCATCCTTCAGCTCCATCACTCACACTGGTAAATACAGCATCACAAACCATCAACACCATGTGCTGTGTGCAGCCATATTGTCTGTCACAGATACACACACACACAGCACAACGGTGTGTGTATTATTCAGAGTGTCTTTGAGCTGAGGAGGTGTGAACTCACTCACTCACTCGTCTGAGGTGATCACTTAGTGAGTCTGCTCTGACTAATTGGGGGAAACTCCATATTTGCATTTGAGACGTTCGTATCAGCAGCAACGCAAAAAAACCAGATGTCTCAAAATGTCCAAAAGAGAAAACAAATCGTCCTTTTGTTCCTCATTTTCATGCCCCTGCATAATGAAGGCTTTTTTTAGTGCGAAATTTCCAACTAAGTCACACGTCTTTCGTCATGCACTGCATAAAATGACACAAAAAAATTAAGTGAAAATTAGTTTCGGTGGTAGTTAGTGATACATCGGAAATAATTTTTAAAAATAGCTATATGAAAATGTGTGACTGAAAATGAGCCCAATGAGCTAAAACTACTACTAATAAGTCCAAAAAAACTAAGAATATCAGGTAGATAAAATTCATACAAAGAAAAAGCTAAAAATTAGTTATTTAAAAACAAACACAAAACAGCTGAAGAGAAATTACTTGGATTTAGCCAGATGCTAAAACTAGCTAAGGGCTAATCTAGGAGTTATAGCTAAAATATCTTAAACGTGGCCAAATTGCGTAAAAGTCACAGAAGTAAAATATCAAAATCAAAACATTTCAAGTAAGTGGCTTGACAGCGAGATTAGCTAATTTAGCTAAGATGAATGCTAGCTATAACTGAGCTAGAGTTTAGCTCAGGAACAGCTCACAGTTCAACAAAACATATGGAAAAAAAGAGTTGACTGTGAGGCAAAAAGCTAATATTAGAATAACGTAACGTATACAATATTAGCTTAAATTGCTAAAATGGCTAATGCATCCTAAAAGCCCTTTTTTTCCACATATCTTTTTCAGGCCGCCTGCTTCATGTTACTGTGTGTCACTTCGCGTGTGTACGTGCCACATGTGTTCAGTCAGCGTCTCTAACGTGATTCATGCTGAAGAAGATTTGTGACGTCTTTTTCACGTTTTCACGCACATTTGTTACAGCACTGGTGCGTTAGGAGGAGAAACCACAGCTTTGTTTTGCTCTGACCAAAGAAAGAGAGATTTTATTTAAGCTTTGACAAAAGTCTGTGGACAATGTTGAGTTCCACTATCCAAGATCAAGGCCAAAAATATGTTGGTTTTTAATCAACATCAGTGACGGTCGAAAGTCTAAACTAACAAAAGACAAAAGAGGATAAAAAGTTGAAGCTCATCTTCTTAGCTTCAGCTTTCAGGCTAAAGGTTGAACTCATTTTCAAACTCGATACCAAACCCGCCCCGATGGCTTTCAGCCGCTGCTACGACCACATAACAACATTAGCATCTGGGCTACTTCGTTTTTCCACATCTAATTGACTTCAAAGCAGCTCTTTATGCACCTCGACCAATAGCAAAGGAGCAACAATGTGTGTGTCTGCACAACTCTTGAGGTGTCATGCGGGGGCACGGAGGAGTAGATGAGGCTGAGCGAGCCGACACCACACTCCGTCCTGTGGCCTTTTGCTCAGTTTCCTTGAACTGAGCGTCAAACACGTCAGTCAGCGCAAAAGACGAAGAGGACAGGAGCAGAACAGGAAGTGGTCAACGGCTAATCAGCGCACTCCTCATGTCAGATTAAGCGCTTTCACTTTCGTACGACGTGAACAGATGCAGCCACAGAACTGTTCCACCTCTGATTCTCTGCACAGATCTGATTTGACTGACGGACACCACAGAACCAAGTGACTATTCAAATACTTGTTAAGTATCACGAGTATTTAGTGGTAAAACTTTACATATTAGATTTAAATAGTCAAAGTGTCGGTTGTCGTACGGTCTTACCCTGATGAGTGATTTAAATAGTCAAAGTGTCGGTTGTCGGACGGTCTTACCCTGATGAGCGCAAAAAACAAAAAACAAAAAACAAAAAGAGGAAGTGGATTTAAAGGCAACATGTGATAAAGACATTAAAATATAACCCAGGTATAAATAGCACAAAAATATATACCTGTAAATAGTGATTATTTTGCTTTTCAGTAATATTTGTGAACCTAATTAATATAAGCTCCGTAAACTGTCCTTTATTTTTAAACCAGTTTCATGGGTTTTAATTATTTGATGGATTATTTGAGTTTTAATTCTAAAGTTTAAAACTGTAAAGTCCGTTGAGTGGGTTTGTTTTTTTATAACCTGACTCGTACTGGTAACAATTAACAACGGTCTGGACCTGATCCTGACCTGGTTAGATAATACGACCACACACATTTGAGAATCCAACTAGTCATGCTGAGGTTCTACGATCACACACACACACACACACACCAATCGCGTCACGTCCTGTAAAGTCCAACACAATCAAACAGGTTTCCAGGATTTTCTCCCTCTGATTCCCACAATCCCTGGTTGTTCCAACGACATATCTGCGATTTTCACAGGAGAAGAAGAAGAAGGAGGAGGAGGAGGAGGAGAAGAGGAGAGGTGCGGATTCTCCAAATTCCCCATTTGACACCGTCACCTAACACCGGTGTGGCGCCGAGAGGCATGATGGGTAAAAGATGTTCCCACATGGCGATAGCAGATGTAGAAAGAGAGGTGAGGGAGATTGGGAGGAAGGGGGAGGAAACGATCAAGGAGGGAGGGGGGGAGACAGAAGGGAGCCTGGATCATTTGTCTCCTAGGGGAGAAGAGGTGAGAGAGAGAGAGAGAGGGAGAGGGAGAGGGAGAGAGAGGGAGAGGGAGAGGGAGGAGAAGGGAGGGAATGTGGAGGGGAGTCAGAGATGGAGAAGTATGGATGAAAAATAAACAACGGCAGAAAGAGGAAGAGATCTGAGACTGGAAACAAAGGTTTGGAGAAGAAACGGTCTGTGTGTGTGTGTGTGTGTGTGTGTGTGTGTGTGTGTGAGTGTGTGTGTGTGTTTTGGCAGAATCCTGCAGCAGACTTTGGCTCAGGTCCCAATGTAGAAGTAAGAAGCCCCTGAGTTTAACGACTGCACGCCCATTAATATAAATCACACACACAGAGACACAGAGACAGAGACAGGCTAACTCCTTATCTGTGAGCTGAGTTTGAGCTAAGTTTGAGCTACGTTTGAGGTAAATTTGAGGTAAACTTGAGCTAAGTTTGAGCTACGTTTGAGGTAAATTTGAGGTAAACTTGAGCTAAGTTTGAGCTACGTTTGAGGTAAATTTGAGGTAAACTTGAGCTAAGTTTGAGCTACGTTTGAGCTAAGTTTGAGCTAAGTTTGAGCTCAGTTTGAGGTAAATCTGAGCTAAGTTTGAGGTAAATTTGAGCTAAGTTTGAGCTAAGTTTGAGCTAAGTTTGAGGTAAATTTGAGCCAAGTTTGAGCTAAATTTGAGCTAAGTTTGAGCTAAGTTTGAGCTAAGTTTTAAGTGTTGTTTGTTGAACCATTTGAGGAAAACCATTCCTTTATTCGCAGATGCAACAACATAAAAGTTATCAGATGTATTTAAAGGAAGATTCCACACATTTCCAGCACATTTACAGCCATACCCCTCCACCCCTCCTGCCCCCGAGGCCCGACCCACCCTCTCCTCAGCAGAGACGCCGTCAGACCCCAGCAGCAGCCTGAACACTGCAGTACAGCAGCTCAGTGCTGTGATGGTCATCCAGCAGAGAATACGAGCCATTAAGGACCAATGAGATCATCCAGTATTGATTTTCCACTATGTTTATGTGCAAAGATGCACACCACAAAACGGCACATTATCTGCATCCTGTGTGTGTGTGTGTGTGTGTGTGTGTGTGTGTGTTCATGCTCATGTCCCACTTGGCCGTGGTTTAGTTGAGATTTCTCTGGGTGAAAAGAAGGAGCTCATGACTCAGGAATGTCATGAATGGCTCAGAGGCCTTAAGATGGGAAACTATGCGTTGATTCCAGGAGATCATTCCCATAACGCTGTTAACCCTAAAGTCACACACACACACACACACACACACACACACCCTTCACTCTGACCTCTCCATGTTGACTAACTCGTCTCCTGAAGCACTGGTATTTCTCAATTAGGAGTCGCACATCTACACACACACACTGATGCGACCCTTACCAATCAGATGCGTGTGTGTGTGAGTGTGTGTGTGTGTGTGTGTGTGTGTTTTCAGCCCACCCACTGTTTTACAGACATCTCCTCTCAGACCCGTGTCCTGGCCCTAATAAAAGCCAAGTGTGTGTTACATGGTCGACATAACTCACTGACAACAACAGAACATCATAGCGCAGCAGGGACTTCGGTTTTTTTTTGTTTTTTTTACCCATAATGCATCAGGCTACCTTCAATGTCAGCTTCTGTCGTTTCATGCTATTTTCAGATGCCTAAAAACAGGGTTTGTCATAAATCTGTGTTTCTGGTCAAATTCACGACGCTGGGATCAGTGACATGCTCTTCTGTGATTGGTCCAACTCTACGCCCGGGAAATAAACGAGGAAATAAATCACTGGGAATTTACTAAAAAAAACAACTACAGACGGAGACGCAAACATGAGGAAACAGTCAAGACCACATTACTCTACAGACGTCCACTGACCTCCAACACCTCACCACCTCAGCTGGGATTTACTGGTACACAACACACAAACATTTATATATATGTGTATATATATATGTAAAATTATATGTTCTGTGTGTGCATGTATACATATATTTATATATATTTTATGAATTACCCCATTGTGGGACAAATAAGGGACTTCATTTATATATACAATTATAATTATATAGTATAAATATATATAAATAAATATGTATACACATATATGTATATATGTAAAAAATATATGTTTGTGTGCATATATACATGTATTTATATTTTTTTATGAATTTGTGGGACAAATAAGGGACTTCAATTATATATATGATATATTATAAATATATATATATATACCCACATCTACATATATACTATAAATAAATACAGAAACATACACACTATACTATACTATATTGTGTATATATATATATATATATATACATTTATAAACATATATATAATCAAATATATATGTGCATGTATATATATACATATATATGTACACACAAGAGGTTGTATGTTTAGAACTAGTGTGTGAACAGGTCTCTCTCTCTCTCTCCCTCTCTCTCCCTCCCTGACCATGTGTGTGTGACCTCAGCCCGGTCACGGGGAGCTTTGCTCAAAGGGCCCGGGGCAGTACTCCTCCCAGATGCCATCGTCTTTTGATCTGCTCATCACCTGGCGCAGCCTCGCCCCCCGCAGAGGGGGGGGGGGG
>NC_024314.1:19449892-19473867 GCF_000523025.1 Cynoglossus semilaevis
GGGGGGGGGGGGGGGGGGGGGGGGGGCAATAACAGCCTCAGCGGCTGTTCTCGTGGCCAGAGTGGAGCCTTTGAGTTTCAGATTCAAAAGATGAAGAAGGTTTCAGGCTAACAAGGTCGTCAGCATGTGTATCATCATCAAATAAAAAATGTGTTTGTGGTGAAAATGTCAAAATTGTGTGTTACTTGCCAAACACTCAAAACTGACAATAACTGTTAGCTCCGAAAGGTGCAAAAGAAATGACTACAGGGAGTATAAAGGGAAATGAACTAATGTATATGTATGGAATGTAGTAACAGCAGAGCAGGTGGCCATATGTATTTAAAATGGACACATTTAACAAAAACTACTGGGAAAAATGAGTAATTCCATAAAATACAAAAGTAAAAAGCTAATAGTAACCCAAAACTAGTTGAGGAATTATAGGTTAGCTTAACATTTCTCAAAAAATGGTAAACATATTAGCAAAGGTTAATGCTTTTATGTTTGTTTGTTTTTTCAAACCAGGAATAAGCCAAACAAGCTTGTACTAAGCTAAATCTAAATTAGCTACAACCAGCTAAATGTTAGCAAAGACACAGCTAAACTTTAGCCACAATTAACTGAATACATCTAAAGGTTGGTATAGACATGAGACATCTGATGAGGCTAAAAGCAAGTTTGGAATATAGCAGCTACATCGAGGCACAAATCGACTCAAAGTTGGTCAAAAAATGTCGAAGAGAAGTGCTCAGGAATGGCTAAAGGTTAGCAAGATGTTCAGAAGCGAGTCAAGAAATAAAAATCTTGGGAAGAGTTCAGGACCAGAAACGTCAAAAAGAGACACATTTCAGACGAGGTGGACGTAGTCCTCCAGTAGAGGCCTCTTCATGACAGCTGTCAGGAGGCTGGTGCTAACAGAAGCGTGTGTGTGTGTGTGTGTTCTTTAAGTGTCTACACACTGTCAATGTTCCCAGAAACACCCACACAGGACGGAGGACAGGACTGTCCCTGTACGCCGAAACAACAGGAGGAAACAGTCAAAATCACATCACTTTACAGACTTCCACTTCCCTCCAAACACCTCTGCTAGGTTGGCGTCACATGTTACACAACACACACACAGACACACACACACACCACCATCGGACTCCGACAACACCTCCTGTTTTATCAAACCAAACCATATGTACAGACTGTCCTGCTGAGACAGAGCTCGACCGACTGTAGATACAACCCACACACTGACAGTAAACACCACCGCCAGCGGTAGACTCTGTTTCTATGCAGACGATGTCGTTGTTGTTGTTGTTTTGTCAGGTGATGCGTTTCACAAAAGTCCTAAAATTTGTCGTCAACAATCAAAAAAATGGATGTTTGCCTCTTTGAAAAAGTAAGTTATCTAAGCTAATATTAGCTGTAGTCTTTAAGCTAACCTTTAGCTATTTCTATTTTTGAGTAATTACCTCTGCTGAGTTAGCCATAGTGATGAATTACCTTGATGCTAAGTACCTTATTTTGACCATAACTTAACTGGAGTTACTGTAAGTAACGGAATAGAAGCTAAGCTAAAGTACCAGCTAACATACATGTCCAAAACATGAGCTAAGTCTGTATTTTTAGATTTCTATAACTGTGTTAGGTGGTTTAAAGTTAGCCAAAAAACATTAGCTTGTTTTGTTAATAGGTGAGCACTGGAGATCCAAAGACAGAGCAGACGAGTGTGTGTTTTTAAACTGTAACTGTCGACGGTGCAGCTGATGATGCTGAACATTTTATAGCAGCACTTTCTCGCCTTATTTCTGGGGCAATCATCTTTACTAGGGTTAAATTAATTTCTCATTTTCAGAGCCCGGGATCCCCCTCCCCTACTCCCACTCCCACCCCGCCTCTTACCTCAGGAGGTTGGGCAGAGGAATGGATCCGGAGCCTGACCCCAGGATTCCCTTCTTTCCACTCAACAATTTCTCCACCAGGGCGACGTTCCCAGTCCGGGCCGCTTCCAGCAGCTCCTGCTCCTTCCCCATCCCGGACCGGACACAAGTTTGCAGCAACGACGGTGTGAAGAAGAAGAAAATCCAGCAAATCTCCCATAAATCCTCCTCGTTCTCCTGCTCCCCCCGGTTCTCTCTCCTCAGTGTCTGCTGAGGGGAAGCATCCTCTCACTGCATCCTCCTCCTCCCGACCGAGGTGTCAGTGATGCTGCAGAGCGGCGTGGACGTGCACGGCTCCCAGCCGCTGCTCAATCACCTCAGTCCATTCACATCCCCCTCCCCTTGCACACTCACACACACACACACACACACACACTCACACTTATGGACAAGCTCACACGCTCCGATAGATTCCCTTCAGCGCTGCCCGGCTGACGCTCACTGCTCCCCGGCGTAAACCTCAGCAAACACAGGAGAACCGGAGCGGGTTGACAAGTCAACACAAAAGCCGAGTAAAGACAACAAACAACGCTCAAACACAACAACACACACGTAAACTCCTTTCAGTCCAAGCGGAGCCTCCAGTTGAAAGCAGGCGGGAGCTGAAGCTTTCATCCGCCGCCTCCAGGAGCTCTCCAGTCTCGGTGCGTTCGTCGCCACTGGCCGGGGGCAGACAGCACTGAGTAGCCGGTGTTTGACTGTGGAGAAGCTACACACTCGCGTCAAAGCCGCAAACGGTATATAAAAAGCGCTTCCGGTCAAATTCTTCAAAATAAAAGATACAGCTTCTTGTTGTTATACGCCTTAACGCCAATAGGCGATTTAAACAAAATATACATGCATAGATAATACTCATGATTACAACGTCAACATTTTTATTTTATTTTTATTGATTTCAATCTCTCATTGGACGTTATAAATGAATGTGTTTTTTTAAATACTTTTAATTGTCTGATAAAAAAACAAACAAGTTTGGCAAAAATATATCGTTGTTAAAATATTGCATTTTAATATTTGATACATTAAGTTCTAATCATTTCAAACAAGTTTGGCAAAAATATATCGTTTTTAAATATTGCATTTTAATTTGATACATTAAGTTCTATTCATGAACGTATTAATTATAAATATTGTATTACATACAGTAATTTCAGTCTCTTCTTATATACATTGTTTCTTGAAGTACAATGGGTTTTTGTGTTCTGTTTTTTTTTTTTTCTCTGATGGATTATTTTGGTTATCAAAATGATTTAATTATATAATTATTTATTTTATTAAGTACGATTCACGCCAAACTTAAATAGTAAATAATTATGAACCATTCATCAAAAAGTTTTAATTATATAACTATAAGTACGATTCACGCCAAAAATGGTTAAATAGTAAATAAATATGAACCACAGAGACATGGTGGATTTTCAGGTAACGTAAAAACTTAGGAGGCTTTTATTTTGAAAGCCAAGAGTTCTCACTTCCAGCGTGTCATCGTGCATCTTAACTCCCAGACATTAGTACAGGCTGGGCGTGGATGACGATTAATCCACGGCACCAACAAGGGGCCATGCCTTTGTCAGGATCTTTAAAAAGTCACATTCACTGCTACCACTTTCAGAACCCCAACTTACTACGTCTGGCCTACGCATGCGCAGAGTTGCTGCATGGTAAAAGATCCTGTGTGTCCGTCGTCGGTGCATGTCCACTCCTGCTGCACACCTACATCTGTCACATCATGCCATGACAATGGACCGTGGATATTAGCCATAGTCTGTGATGCGTTCAGGGACCTCCCAGCTCTGCATACACAGCACATGCTGGGACCTGCCACATGCTTGAGTCTCCAGTTTTGATGGGAAACAGTAAAAAGGTGTTGACTTCAAGTGCACCACCTGCAGCTGCTGTGACCTCTGACCTCTGACCTTTCAGACTGCAACTAAGTTCACGAAGAACAAGAAGTGGAACTCTCTTTTATTCAGATTTTTTTTTTTTACAGATTTACAAGTAGAGAACTGAACTTTCTCAAGTTTTTTAAAAACTTTCCATTTCTATTGGGTGGAAATGAACAACATTTTAAACTTGTAAGAAAAAACACTGAGCTGAACGACTGAACCGTCACTGAAACGTCTCCTGTGGTTCAACACTGTGTGTGTGTGTGTGTGACTGTAATCTCTGTATCTGAGCCAACACACTTGCACTAAAGCTCCATCTCACTCTCTCTCACTCTCTCTCTCTTTTATCAAATTTCCCACAATCCAGCAGGGCTGCTGGCAGACTCTGCTTCATATACATATGCTCCAGTGCTGTATATAAACGAACATGAACAGACTGTGCTTACACTCAGCCGCCTGCTCTAACTTCACCTTTATCACACACACACATTAAGCTTCAGTATGTAAACAGCAGCGGAGCAGAAATCGTTCCTCACACACACACACACACTTGAACATTTAATGCCCTGCTATGACTCACACACTTCTCCTGCCATAAAATGTCATGACCATTTATGTGCAGGAACTCCTGCAGCCTGCTGCACTCACACACACACACACACACACACACACACACACTGTTCCTGAACTCCACGTCACACAAGACAAACTTTTAACACAGTTTCTGAATCTGAAAACAAATACTGCACAACTACATGTTAGCACAACATCAGGTTTGTTCCAGGACAGTTGAGTTCAGAAGGGAAACCAAATCATTGCACGTGAGGCAGGAAAAACTTTTTTTTTTTTTTTTTTACATATTTTTCTTGGATGTTCGTAGCTGGATGCTGACATTTAAAGAAGAATCTGTGACATTTTACAAAAGGAAACCTGAAACCACTTGTACGTCCATTTTTTTTATTTTTATTTTAGCAGCTTCCACAAACGAAATACAACGTTATTCCTCTTTTCTTCTTTTCCTTCCACCGTCAGACTTTCAAAGGTGGAATTAAACAAAAGGAGCTGTAAGGAGATTAAAAAAAGAAAAAGACAACAGCCCTCATACACTGTAATAATCTCTGGTAATATTAGTTATTAATAAAAAAAAAAAGTTTTTCCCGCTGAATTTTTAAACTATGACAGTAAAAAGAATGAATCGACTGTTTCGCAAATAAATAATCCCCAAAGCTCCTGTGATCCTTTTGTGCTCTGAAGTTCATTTCAGTGATGCATTGATATCATTACAGACATTGATTCAAGAGTTTTCCTTCCTCTTCTGGCGTCGACCCCGTCAGCGTTGAGCAGAAACAGCAGCAGCAGCCGATGTGGACGACTCTCGAACGCAACACGATAAACCAGTATTTTTAAAATGACATTAAGACACAAAAACTGCAGTTTTTTTCTCTTTTTTGATACTTTCAAAAGACACCTTTTTTCCTACATTTTTATTCGTGGGCTCGACTCTCACAGTTGTGATTGTTGCACGGGTTCAAAATTGCCGTAGAAAAATAGGGAGACGCGCGGCGTCGGTGAAGGCAGAAACATTAAGGTTAGGAAACGTATCCTTAAAGAAAAACAAAATCGAATGATATGCTTGTTCTAGCACGAGACATGTGCGGTTATACACACACATACAGTACATCCACCCTAAAAACACTTGATCATCATCATCATCAATGAATGTTCTGTAGAAAAAGTCCTATGCAATATACACTGTACAGGCCCTCAGGAGGAGTCTGGTCTCCTCTGAATATGAAAGTCTAATGTCAACGCAGTGCAAAAAAAAAAAAAAAAAAATTTGTGACATTCCACTGAAGATACGACATTCATGGTTTCTTCACATAAACTTTGTCTGTGGTCATTAGTGACGTGTCCTTGATCTGAATGTCAAATTTTTTGCTGTCGTAGCGAGTGCCAAAGACATATAACAAGAATTTACGTTGCCCTCTCGCAGGCACGGAGACATTCCACAGTACTGTAATGTGATTGGGTCTACAGGTCTATGAAGACGCTAGTTTTCAGACAATCCGATGTCCGACCGGAGGGACGAACCGCTATCTTGCTAATGGTAAAATAACGGTGTCACTGCGGTCTGTTACTTAACGACCAAGTGAGCACATACGCTGATGACGTAACGCTCTCTCTGCTGATTTTTCTTTTTTTATCTTGAATTTCTATTTTTGAATCTGCCACATTTCCATATTCTCAGTATTAAAAAGAAGAAATCAGCAGCAGTGAAAAGTAACCAGAGTCAGATTGTTATTTTGTTTTAACAAAAGAAGAAGCGTGTGAAGTTTTCATAGAGTACACCCACAGATTAACTTCAACTTTCTTATTTTCACACACACACACACACACTCACACACACACCTACTGAATGTCACAACTCCACGGTCCAGAGGAGAACGGAAAACAAACAACACGCGTGTGAATCCACAGATTTTTCCGAGTCTTCTCACTGACTCTGCATTGCTTTGAAATGGAACGTTTTCCAAGTCTGAGCTCAAGCCAAGGCTCGTCCATCAATAAATAGGCGTTTAAAGGGTCCGCTCGGGTCGAAGAGTCCAGGAGTGTCACTAGCTGCTGTTGACTTTGAGGCTCTTCATGCGATGGACCAGCGAGTCCTTCTCCATCTGAGCCTCGGCCAGCGCCATCTTTGCTCGGGACAGCTCCAGCTTCAAACATTCGTTCTCCTCTGTCAGCATCTGCGATCGACGACGGCCGGAACATCAATGAACAAATATACAAATATTTTCAGGTCAAGGTTCACACAACTTAGTACTTTAATGTGAATGTTTAACAATAATTAAAAATAAATATAAACAGAATTCGTTAGGCTTTTATAGTTTATCTAAAAAAATTTGAATCATAATATTTATTTTACTTAATCAAACAAATGTATTTTCTGGACTGCAGCGTATGTCGAAGTATTCGTCAGACAATTTCTGCTTATAGTTTATCTAAAAAAATTTGAATCGTAATATTTATTTTACTTAAACAATCAAACAAATGTATTTTCTGGACTGTAGCGTATGTCGAAGTATTCGTCAGACATGTTTTGACTGATTTTATGTCTTTAGGTCATGGTCTAGTTTTGTTTCTTTACATATGGTTTAGTCGCATCATTTTTCAGTGAGTAGTAGCACTGTTGTGTAGACATCGCCATCTTGTGGCCAAAGATTACTTTGGGCATAAAAACTTCTACTACAAAAAATGTAATTTCATTAAAGTCTTTGATATAAAAAAAATGTTAATCAGACATTAGAAATGTTAACAGCACCCCCTGCAGGGTAGAAGGATTGGTTACAACTTCTTACATTGCAAAAATAAATCTAGCATTTTTACTATTTGTTCTCTGATACTGACAGATGAGATTATATTCTCACGGCTTGGTGTCTTTGCTACCTTAAACTGCGAGGTTACAAATACTGTCTGTCATGAAGCTCACCTTTTCTCTGGCTGATGGAGGAGGACTGGGGGGCGGGGCCTGAGTCTGTGAAGCCTTGTGTACTCTACAGACGACTGCCACGGCCGCAGCAACCTGACTCAGAGTCTGGTCATTCAAACTGCCGGTGGTTCTGGGTTTGGACTCTGCTGCTGTGTCCACTGGGAGAAAGAACAGAGACCAGGAGGGGGTATCTGGCAGAGAAGAATGTGTGTGTGAGTGTGTGTGTGTTCATCACCTCCTATAGAGAACGAGCCGTCGTCTCTCCTGTGGATGATCAGACTGTCCACGTGTAAAGTGATGGGCGTGGACTCGGGCTCAGACAGACTGTCCTGGGCTCCGTCATCCTGTCAGTGAGTCAGGAAGTTTTAAAAGGAAGCAACGACCTTTGACCTCCCTAATAAAATCAGACGCCGTCTCGGGGTCAGAAATCGACCACAGAGCTTCTCCCTGACTGCTGTTTGTGTCTTCATTTATTATATTCAAACAAATAGACAAGAAACAGAGGTCCCCAACCACTGGGGCGGGGACCAGGTAATGGGTCATTTGGTGCAAGGCCGCAAAATATAATTATAATCCGTTTTCTCACAGCTACAAAATTGTTGAATTTCAAGATACAAAATAAAAGTCTTTTAAAAAAGGGGAACATTTTCAAAGAGGAGACCGAAGATTAGATTAAAGGAGTTTGAACGTGGTGTGGACCTGTGGGAGGAAGAGGAAGTGGAGTGCATCTGGCCTACAGACCACAAATGTGGGTTGTTGTGTTAATTCAAATATATGTCACAACTGCAGCAGAGAAATGTGTCCAAACCAGTTACACAGAAAAACCCGTCCAACCACGGCAGAGGTAAAGAAACTACGTATTTTCTTTGTCATTAAACATTTAGTTCAAATCAGAAATCCAATTTCCAAACCCCTGCACGGTGTGAAGGGAGGATTTGAAGCCCGTTTCTCAACAAAACCATCCCAGACACCTCCACGCTGGAGCCTCACCTTCAGGTTGATGTGCGTGTCCCTGACGCTGATCTCCATGGGCAGCACCTGCGGAGCGGCGTTGTCCTCCATAAAGTGAGCCAGGTTTCGCAGAGTGGACATTATGAAGTTGGCCTCGTAGCCGTGGAGCTGCAGCTGCAGGAAGCCGTTGCGTTCGGCCAGCGGGGAGTGGGCTGCGGCGCAGGGCCCGCTCTCCAGACGAGCCCGTACCTCTGGGCTGTGGAGGCCGCAGGACGAAGAACTGCCATCGCCGCCTGTTACAGGAGAAGAGTACGAGTGATCACTGTGGTTACTATGGTGACGTTAACTGTAGCTTTAATTAAACTTCTGGTCTGATCTTAAAATACACCCTGTATGGAATCTGCACTGTAACAACAATCATACTTTCTTATCAAACATTAGCCAAAAGGTGGCTAATATTAGATCCAAAACAACAACAGCACCTGCTAACCATTAATTAGCCACAGATTAACCAAAAATATCAAGTTAGCTTAAAGGAGTTAATAAACCATTAATATAATTAGTTCAGGCGACGCTAAACAGTAACTTCAAAAAAAAAAAAAATTTCCAAAAAGGAGCAAATACTTTAGGCAACATCAAAGGTAGTCTTTTAGCAAGAGTTAGCTAGTAGTAACTAAAATACACAAAATAGCTAATAATTCCTTTTTTTTCCTCTTTTATCAGTTGTCCAACCAAATATTTTTTGGTTAATATGGTGTCTCCTTATCTCCGACACCACCAGTAGGCGCTATTGCTAAGTATTTTGGCAACAAAAATAAAATTTAATTAACTCCTCGCCAGTCGCCTCCTGGTGGTCGACAGCTGCTTTGACGATTCCTCTAAGAACTTCTTTTCAAATTAAATCGTAAAGTTTAATTTGTCCTTCATTACATATGAAAGATAGGATCAAAATAGTTTCACCTGGAAATCTGTGAAATTACAGAATCTTCAGATTCTAGACCTACGTTGTCGAGGTGTAACAGTCACATCACAGAATGTTTTACAAATCTGTTCTGTAAAAAGGTGTATTTTAAGGCCAGGATTCAACAATGTCAACATGAGACGTCAGATGAAAAAAAAAAAAAAAATAAGACTGAGGAAGGAGAACATAGAACAAAGACAGAGCTGGAGACGTAAAGACAAACGAGCTGGAAACAGAGCGGCAGGAACGGAGACGATGTTCAGTGAAAAGGTGGAGGTTTCTGTGGAAACCATCATTTCTTCTTCTTCTTCTTCAGTGTTGAGGTTTCATTAGAGATCAGGAGAATCTGGTGGAAACTTCCCACTGCAGGTTTCAGGAATCAAACTGACAACTGATCCTTTTTTTTTTCTTCCCATTTTTGACTTCCAACAAAAATAGTCTGTGAATTGATATAAAGAAGTCGCGACGGTAAGTCAGGGAATAACAACTGGAAGAGTTTCACCTCGGAATGACCTGAATTTGACAGTCAGCGCCAAAAAATGAGAAGGTACTATTTCTGCTCAGTGGGGTGGGAGAAGGCAGAGAATGTAAAAATAACTAAATAAATTAAAGAAGGTTAAAAAGAGGGCAACATTTTTATAAGGGGTTTTACCTAAACAGATTTTTTAGAGATTTTTCTGTATTAAAAATAACGTTATTTGGATTAGTCATAAAAAACCAGGTCTGAAACTCATCCATCTACCAGATGTTATTTATCTTTCTGTTCTAGACAAACGTAAAAATGATATACGTTATATAAACTTCTCTGTGATTAATCGGATTACAAATTTTAATCGTTGGACAAACTCCTGAATTCAGAACAGCTGATGGTGATCACTGAGTTGGTTGATTTTGTGTCAGGTGACCAACAGTGATGCCCTCTAGGGGAGTACGGCAAATTCTGAAAGTCGCGACGGTAAGTCAGGGTTTGACCTTTTAACAAAAAAAAAAAAAGGTCAAGAATCCCTGTATGTTTTCAAAAAGTTTAGAGGATGCTCCAATAAAATAAAAAAGTCATCTTTACATCTAATTCCCTCCAGGTAGCCTAGCAATTTAGAACTTTCCAGAATGCTTCTAGCTTAAGGTCTGAGGGGGGATACACCTCCTTTTTTTCATATTTAAGGACATGGACCAACGTTTGTGGAAATCCAGGGATGTAAAGCGGGTCTTTTACACAATCTTTGACACACAAACAAAAGATTCAGCCGGCAAGCTCAGCGTTACAGGGGAAACGACGACGAGTTGCGATAAAACACTCAGCCAGGCATGAAATGGCCACTTGAGGAGAAAATGTTTTTCATCGTAAGAGCAAGCGTTGCACTGCGTCCTTTAAAAATATTCTCTGAAGGAAAGTGTGGAGAGGGTTAATACTACGGCGCACAAAACATATAAGAAAAAACTCTCACACACACACGCGCGCACACACACACACACCCTGTCAGCCTTTTACAAATAAAATGACATTTTTCCTCTCCATACTGAACAGCTGGCAACTAGAAAAAGAGCAAGTGGTGAAGAGGAGAAGGAAATAATGGGAAGGAAGGAGGGAAGGAGCCAGCAGCCAAGGACTGAGAGAGTGAGATAAAACAGGGAGGAGGGAGAAAACGGCCCGAGGAGGGAAGGAGAGATGGGGTGGTGGGTAGGAAGATGAGAAGGAGCTGAAAAGTGAGGAGAGGAGAGAGAAGAAAGAGGGGAGAAAGAAGAGGAAGAAAAGGTGTTTTCTCCTGGTGAGGAGGAGGAGGAGGAGGAGGAGGAGAGGCATCCAGGAGGAAAAGCCGGTGTTCCTCTCATTGCCTGAATCACTGGAGTGAAACTGTAAAGTCTGCTGCAGTGAAGATGATGACGGAGGAGGGGAGAGAGGGAGAACCAGGGGAGGGCAGAGATGGGGGAGAGAAGAGCCGGGAGATTAGGGGTTAAAATAGACTGAAGAGAAAGATGCAGTTAATTAGAGTGTGACTCTCTCACACACACACACACACACACACACATACATACACACAATGTCCAACCACAGAGGTTGGAGCCTAATGTTGCAAATAATGAGACCCACTCTTACTCCATTACTGTCAAATTTACACAGTCTTTGAGTGCTGCACACACACACACACACACACACACACACACACACACATACACATACATACACACATACAACAGAAAGACACAAAGAAATGACTCAAAAGATAAAATTAATGCTATATGTGGTGAAAAAAAACCACATTAGTGCAAGAAAAGCTAAAGGTTAGCCAAAGCTAACTTCATAGCTAAGTCAAAGGTAATTAATGAGGTCAAAAACTAAATTGTCAACAGTAACTAAAATTTAGCGAGGGTACTGAAGGGGAACATTTTTAAAGACGGCAACAAAATAGCCTTCATTTAACTAATGAAGCTTTGAATTAACCAACAGTTTGCTAAAGGTTAGTTCCAAAATTTAATCTAAAAACAAATGAGCAACCACAGAAAACCACGGACAGATAACCAGATAATTACAAAATGCTACATACTTAACACCCCATGGTTAGTTCCAAAATTTAATCTAAAAACCAATGAGCAACTACAGTAAACCACGGACAGATAACCATCTTAGTGTAGAGGGATAAGAACAAAATGCCACATACTTAACACCCCACCGTAATTAGCATCTGATGACAATTAAAAATGAACTAAACGTGAGGTTCACCACACCTTTACCAAAAACTACATCAACTCCACAAACGTGAGGGCTGCTGTTAGCTTGTTACCTCAAATTAGCCAGAGACAACTGTGGTTAGCTTAGACGAGCTAAAGGACATATATTTATGCAGTAGCTGAGCCACAGTGCTGAAATAAGACTTACAAGAATACAAACACACACAGTGTGTGTTGAAGTGTACACAAACACAGGTCGGACATGAACGGACATGCCAGTTAGTAGTGAACGTGACAGACGTTACCTTGGCTGCTCTGAGCAGGCATTGGTACTGAACACACCATACCTGTGGGGAGTTATGGGAAAGTAAATAAACAACAAAAGAGGAAGAGGGAACTGTAGAAGGGTGGGGGTGAGGGGGGGGGGCGTGCATGTTACTGTTTGAACACTGCTGTGTTTGTGAATAAGGAACAATGAGCAGAACGATCTTTTATTCCTCTTTACTGTAGATTAAATGATATTTAAAGCATGGTTAAAGGGTTGGATGTACACACACACACACAGACACAAAGACACGCACACACACACGGGTTTTGTCTTATGTAAGGACTTTACAGAGACATATTTATTTCCCTACTGTTTAATCCTATGTTTAAATATGAAACAAAAGTGTCATTTTAGTCCTTCCTCTAACTCTAATCTAATCCTAATCCCCAGATCCTGTCCCCACAATTTCACTGACTGAAATGTCCCCACAAATAGAGCTACACCAGTTTTTTATTTATATGTTATATAAATATACATGTATATATTTATATTTATATGTCCATATATATTCAAATATATTCCCTGCAGTTTTCCATCCCATTACCCTCTACTGTGTTTCCTAACCCAGAGTCTTCTTACCGAGGCTGCGGTTACTGAGGTACTGTCTGAGGCTGAGGTTGCCCAGCTGAGTGGGCGTGACCCGGCCCACCTCCAGAGCCACGGCCGTGCTCTCGCCCACCACCTCCATACCCACGCACACGGAACGCACCTTTAACACCAGAACTGACACCTGGGGGAGAGAGAGAAACAGGAACATGCTTGAGGTCCGTAGGCTTGATTTAACATTAGGCTACAAGAACCTCAGGACTGCAGTCGGATCTTACCGTGTCTTTGGTGGGCTCGTCGATGCTCTGCGACGTCGCGCTAACACTGTCGGGAGAAGCTCCGCCCTCCTGCTCCTGGACGAACACCACTTCGGCGGCGGATTCCGTGACACCTGGGTCACCGATGCCATCTTTGAAGCCCGAGATTGACATGTCATCTGGTCAGAGAGAGAGAGAAAAATCAGACTTTAAAAAATATGACTTGTGTCCGCAGCTGTGTATCACAGTGTGGTTTACAGTAAACCAAAAAAAAAAAAACTAAAAAATAAATAATTATAAAATTATTTAATTATATAAATTATATAATTATTTTTTATAATAAAATATCAATTAAAAATATAAAAAAATATATAAAACGTATATATATATATATAAAAATGTGTCAAGGATGTTGCAGACTAATTAGAACGGACAACTTGAAATGATAACAGCTGCCTCTGCACTTTTTGAATGAAACAATGCTGCCACCTAGTGGTTAAAAACGTCCCTGCAAGTATACATATATACACGTATATAAAATTTTAAGCCCTAGACAAAAGACCATTTGTGTTCAAGTGTGTGTAGTATGTGTGTAATATGTGTGTGTGTATGACTCCACCTCTCTCCAGCAGGCTGTAGGGGTCACCGTCCTCCAGCAGATAGCTATCGATGGAGATGTTGTCCAGAGACTGCAGAGACGGGCTCTTCTTCATGTTCTTGTAAGACACAGAGAAACTCGACTGGGAGCGGTCCCGCATCAGACGACCACTACGAATCACACAGCAGCAGCAGACAGAGTGGCAACACCAGTGTTGCTGTTATTACTTTGAAGATGTCTTCTCACTTTACTGTATATTTCACCAGACAAAGGCTCAGACTGGGTCAACACAACATCACATAAAATCTTTTTTTTTTAAAGGCCAAGTTCACTGAAAATAATCCAGGTGTGTGAAATCAAAGTGGGTTTAAAAAACTGAAATGTCACAAAGAACAGAAGCTTAACACTGAACGACATCACCATCGCTGGACGAAAAGAAGGAAGACAACAACACAGACACAGACACAGACATGAGACAAGAAATATACATGTGGAAGCACAAATATATAAAGTGTGAAAACATGCTCACAGAGAATTAGACACTAGTGATGGGCAGAAGAAGTCAAATACATGAATCTTTTCATTGTTATAGATGATGATGATAATAATAATAATAATAATAAGTATTATTATTACTGTTATTATTATGTTAATTATTATTGTTATTATTATTATTATTATTATTTGGCAGTCCCTGTACTGTTCCTCCTTTGACCCTTGGGAGACCCTTGTGTATAGGAGTGTGTGTGCATGTATGTACATATACACATACTGTACATATATATATGAAGGATATATATATATGTGCGTATATTTATACACATATATATACATATACATACATATGTACATATAAATATATACGTACATATGTATGTATATGTGTATATATGTATATATATATACATATACACATACATACATATATATATATATACACATATACACATACATATATATATATAACTAAAATGTATAATTATTTAATTATCCACATTTGGAATCATGGTAAATGAAGTCAGTGGGTCAGCACTGGCCACAGGTTTAAGACCCCTGAACTGAATTCTATTTGAACTGAACTGCCCATCTCCAGTACACACACACACACAGCTTTGTACTGGCACAGACACACAAACATGAGCCAAGAGAGAAAGCCACAGATCCAGAGTCTTACATGTTGGACATGGAATAAAGGGAGGAGGATCTGCAGGAGTTTGAAGAGCTGAGGAGATCAGAAACCACAGACAAACTTCCTTTCCGTTGTTGGAGAAAGAGAGAGAGAGAGAGAACACACACGCAACGTCATACACACACGCACACCCACACAAAGAAAGCTCTTATGGATCAGAGCAGCAGCCAGGAGGCAGGGACTGACTAAAACACAGACAGTACATGAGATGATGAAATGCTGACAGACAAAAGACGAGCAGGCGTATGCACAGAGAGGCAGAGATGGAGCTGCTAAAAGACACGAGGTCAAAGGTCAAGCACTCACACCGACAGCGTGTCAAGAGAGGCTAAAGCACAAAGGTGCTATTTCAGACAACTTCAGCTGGAGAAACAGAAATGTTTTCAACATGCAGTTTAAAACCCAGCTGAATTTTTTTAAAATAAACAGAAATGTTTTCAACATGCAGTTTCAAAACCACCTGATTTTTAAAAAAAATTTTAATCTGACTTTCTATAAATCTTTTAAATTCCTGACTGCAGAAGTTTTCAGATTAATAATCAAATGTACTGTACAGAGTGTATGGAATTACTGTAATAAGGTGTCTGTGCCACAGGTGGTACTTTGGCTCCCCTTAGTGGTATAAGAGGGGAGCTAACTTTTTTAAACTGCTGTGCATGTCAGTGTCTTTGTGAGACAAATATGCCGCTGTCAAAAGTTAGTGAATCATAGCACTATTTGAATTAGCTGAGAGTTTAATTTGTTCTGTAAATTTATTTAAGCATAATATTAATAATATTTATGACTACAATATGTAGAAGCTTTAACAATGGATTAGTTATGATCCTCATTCGTTCCTTTGATTGACCCAGGATTGTTGTCTTCATATGGTTACAATTACAGCAGTTTTATTCATGTAAACAAAGCTGTACCTTTATCACGTGACTTTATGGAAATCACCACACAACACCTCTATTTGTGACAAACCTGGATATGGACTGAGGCATCTTTGCGGCTGCAGCCTTGTCTTTGTCGCTCCAGTCTCTGTTCAGTGGGTCAGATAGCGGGTCACCTGCTTGCTTTTTAGAGTCCAATCCCGCCAACCCGTCCGCTAGCACCTCGGGGCCTTCGTCTGAGCTTCGTCGTCCAGGCATTTTCGCCATAGTCCGCTCCACTGGCGAAGACTTGTGATTAAAATCCGGATGCACAGCAGAGGTGGAGGTGGGGACGAGGGGTTCTGGACCGGACGTGACACCGGTCTCCGGGCCTCCACCACACAAAAGCTGGTCAACAGTGCATGACTCTTTGGCTGCTCCTCCGTCAGAGCCCACCGGTCCCTTCTCCTTCTTCTCCACTGAATCCCCTGCATCGCTGCCAGGCTCCAGAGTTCCTCGGCTCTCTGACGGCGAGAGCTCGGACACCAGGGGAGATCCTGATCCTTCAGTCTGAGGGACAGGCCTTAGAAGTAAGGAAGCCTCGGCGCTCTTGAGCAGGAGGCCCAGGCAGACGCTGAAGGGCTGGTGGTCTGCGGGAGACTGCGATGGAACTTTCCTCTCCTTTTTGGAGCCCAGCTCCTCCAGGTCCTGCTGCAGAGTCTGCTGCAGGGCTTTGATGCTGCGCTGGAGCTTCATCAAGAACACGTACTGCCGGTGGCTCACCTGCACACAAGTGGACACGTTGTTATTTTCTGATAACAGCAGAAACAGGAATGTGTCGTGAATGAAGCATCGTATCTAAAAGCAAATTTAAAGTAAAAAAAATGTAAGTATGACTTTAAGATTTAGCTAATCTTTTGGTCTACTCTTTGGATCGTAGTTTTTGGTGGCAATTTTTTTGTAGCGACAGTTTTAATAGAAAGTAGGGAGGTCTCAATACAACCTGGAGTATCAGAGCAATAACTTCTTTAGTCGAGGTTAAAGCCCTACCTGAGCACTGAGATGCTTCTGCACGTGCACCAACACGTGCACATTTGGCTCATTAGTGGATGAAGAGGAGGACGAGGGACAGGAAGAAGGCAAGCTGTCCAGTGACAGTGGTTTATGGAGTCCATTACTGGGAGGGGGTGTGGCCTCAGTGCTGCGAGCGGCGTTGCTGCTGTAATACTCCTTCAGTAAACGTTTCCTCTGCAGCCGGGCCACGGCCTCTCCTGACGTGCTCTTGGACAAACCCGATCTCAGCTTCTCCTGGTACTGCACTACCTTCGCCGGCTGACACGCCCACACTGTGAGCGGAAAGGAGTCCACGAAGGGCTGAGGTCGCCCTCGGCCTCCACGGGTTCCTTCGTAGTCCACCCAGAACTGGGCGAAGTGCAGGGCCCAGAAGTCAGTGGCGGCCGGCATCTTTAAAGCATCCGTGCCCATGGTGGGCACAACCAGGCCCCGGTAAATGTCGTGGATCTTGGTGTCTTGTTCGTGAGCGTGACGCTGGAAGACAGGGTGGAGGAGGGGTAAGGAGGTGGAGGTGCGAGGAAAGGAGGTGAAGGTTGAAGAGAAGAACGGCTCCTCTTCGAAGGCTTGAAGGAGGGCCTCCAGGTGCGAGCGGGTGCAGTTGGCTGGTTGTCTGGTGTTGGTGGCCACCATCTCTGAAGTCTGTATGGAGACGGAGCACGGGAGATCAGGGGGACAGGAGGCGTCCTGGTCTGTGGGGATCACCAGCTGATGGAGAAGACAGACAGAGGACAATGTGTCAAATCAAGTCATCATCGTCAACGCGTGTGTATGTGAGTGTGTGTGTGTCTACACTCCACCTTGAGCATCAGGCCGTCCACCTTGATGTCAACGTGCTCGTCAGGTTTCTGAGAGTCGCTGAGTTTGTAAATCTCCATGAACTGCTCCAGACTCTGCCGCAGGTCCAGGGCAAAGAGGTTGAGCCACACTAAGCTGCGAGAATCCAGGACGAGCTGCAGGGCATTCAGCTGGGCGTAGAGGTTAGGACACGGAACTGAAAGGGACAAAAGAAACAAAATCCTTATTTACTTTCCTGGCAACTACACAGAAACAGAAAAATCTGTTAGTGAGAAATGAGAAGCAGGAAATGATTGTTTATTATTGTCCCTTTATGTGTGAGGAAATCCAATATGTGAATTAATTACTGGGTAATTTCGTATTCACTGCAGTTCAGAAAAATCAATGCCCTCTGGCACAAGGTTGTTTATAAATAAATTCAGCTGAACGAACGAATCTAAACCTGATGAATGAGAGTCTTTGGACTGAAATGAACAATGAACAAGTTAAATACGGCAAAATTAGGACTAAAATACAATTGACTTGACCTTGGATCCTCCTTAATGACACAGTTACAAAAACAGAGATGTCATACTGGGGTAGTCTTTTCCATCTGGGAAGTAGTACTCTGTGAATTCTACATGGATGGCAGGCATCTCAGGAGGAAGATACAAGGACTTCTTGTTACAAGAAATCATGGTTTTAGGGCTGGAGCGACGCTGGTCTGCCGTCGACACCTGCGAAATGATACGACAAACATGGAAACAGAGTTGTAAGGTCTGCGGTCATTTGATAAATGCAGGCAGAAACTAATAGAATCTCATGAATAGTCATGAGATCAGAAATTCCTACAGTAGAAGAGACCATGAATGCAACACTCTCCGTAGCCTAGCAACATGGAACCCACAGGTTTACTATACAGTAAGTTGTCCCTCTCAAAGCAGAGACATAAAATTAACATTGACGATGGTCAGTTGAACTTTGCATGGACTGACAATATATTTGTTTATTTTGCCACAAACTGCAAGAATATATTTGTTTATTTTGCCACAAACTCCCCTTTTGCATAGAATGTGTTGAGAATTGAAAGTGATTTTATTAGTCACTAAAATGTCTTGACGTTTTTCACAAATCAGGGTTTATAATTGAACAGGCCTGGTCTGTGATTTAATAGCATGTTGGACAGAACACGTGTGTGTGTGTGTGTGTAGTAACCTGGTAGATGCTGAAGTCAGCCATTCTCAGAACAATGGAGCTGGACATGAGCTGGGTCTTGGGCGTTCGAGGAGGGGGGCTGAAGGTGCTGCTGGATGAAGTGTTGATTTTTCCTGGTGGAAAAACAAAACGACTGTAGATGAAGGATAACGATCGAGATGAGGAATTTAAAAAAAAAATGTAAAAAAAAGAGCACCCAGGAAAGAGAAGAAGAAGAGCTACTCAGGTCTCCAACTAGAAAGCACTCTGGCTTAGAAAAGGTGTGGATCATCGCACTCATCTGTGCGCACAAACACGCTGAAACACTAACACTCAGGCGCCGCGGTACCTGGCTCTAGACACCAGCAGCACTGGGCTGGAGGCTGTGTGTGTGCGCTCCACTCTAGGAGTCCTCCATCTGCCTCCCTAAGCCCTACATCTCCTTCTGTTTTCTCCTGACTTCCTAGAGGCCCATAAACATCGTCCCTAAGGGACACTGGAGGACACAAAAAAAACCCGGAGGGGGAAAAAAACAACATAAACGCAGGTGTGTTTCTGCATTTCCAACAAAACACACACACTAACACACACACACACTCACAGCCCACTGTTTAATTACCATGCTGTGGGGAGCTCTGAGCAGGTCCTGACGGGTCTCGGGCCGCATTCTTTAACATCTCTACGTTGGACTTGAACTCATCCAGAAGGTCACGAGCCCAGCTGTCTCTGGTCTTGGTGGCCTCGCTGTAGTGCATCCAGTGGACACAGCTTTCACCTTAAAGGAGGATGAGGAGAGACAGAGAATGAGGATAGAAACTTCAAGTGGTCATAGTAACGTTAGGAGACCCTGGCCTGAGGTGTAGGGTCTGTACCTGCTTTGTGGAAGGGGTAGTAGTCCAGAGTGATGGAGCTGAAGGACAGCTGCATGGCTCCACCCGTTATCCTTTTGTTGATGACTGCTGAATGAACGGAAGGACAAATATGAAAAGAGAGACAAAAAAATAAAAGTTCATTTCATAAATTAAATTGCGTGTTACCTTTTTCCTTGGCGTGGATGTCGTCACAGATATGCAGGTCCAGGTGTCGGATCTGAAGATGGTGGGACGTCTCACACACGTCGAAGTCGCTGAACAGCTTGGCCATCGATGCGCTCTGGTCCGCCGCTGTGGATGTTTGCTGTGCTCTCACCTGCTGTGCTGAGGGGGGCGCTGATGACACCTAGTGACGAATAAAGCAAATACAATCACATAGGTATTTAGTGTTGATTTGTTTGTTGGCTTTTACCAAGAAGGTGTTTTTGTCTTTTGTCCAGCAGATGGCGTTTCCCATCATTCAGTATATCAGAAAATCCCATTTGGAGTGAGTAATGAAGCACAGATTTGATATTGAATTTTTCCTCACAGCATTTTCTCGTGCTACAAGCACACACCTGTTCCTCTGCGGCCATGCTCTTCCTCTGCTGCGCAGACTTCTCCATGGCCTCACTGAGGGACTTGGCGTACTGCACCATAGCTTTGAGCTGGGAGTCAGTCAAGACCCACAGCAGATCATCCAGGATTAGAATCAGCTTGGAGGCCACCACGTTACAGTCCTTCATCTGCATCAGCAACAATCCACAGAACAGATACAGTACGGGTTTCACAGGTGGAGCAGAGTCTCCACAGTTTAACTTCATTATTACTGACATTATAGAGTGTCAACATTAGGAACTCATTTTTCTGACCCGTCTCTTTAGCGTGACCCGTATCCTGGACTGGTTGGTGATGAGGCGGATGGGGGCGCTCAGCATCTCGTGCTCTGAACTCTGTATGGCGTCTGCCTCGATGCGGATCATCTGCCAACTGACCTCCTTAAACGTCAGGATCTGAAGCCAAGAATAAATATTATTTAGAGTAGAAAACATTCCATCTTAACTGTATACTAAAGAAACATACAGTAACTACACCCACCTCTCCCCTCTGAGGGTCCTGGATGCGGGTGAATCTCAGGTCACCGATGTTCCAGCTGGGGTTGACGCTGTAGACCTGCAGCTGGGAGAGCTCAAAGGAGGCGTTGAAGGCCTTGGCACTGATCCTGATCACTATGGAGTTGATGGACAAGGAGATTCCTTCCACTACCTTCTCTGCGAAGCCATACTCACTGCAGAGAGACAGGAACACAGGGAGTAGTCAGATGACTCGTTTCATCTTTATTGAAATATGTAGTGCCGGTTTTAAACACCAGAGGTCACTATTTTAAACATATTTTACACGGACTTCATCAACATTGACTCAATTTTAGAAATAATAAGAAATTGCTTCCCCTGTTAACCTATGGTGGGTCACACCATGGACAATTAGACTTGATGACATTCACATAACCAACCATTCACGCTCACGTTCAAAGCTACGGTCAGTACAGAGTGACCGGTCAACACAGTCCTCCATTGTTTTTGGACAAACCACAGAAATGTAACAACACACACCTTTGTCCTGATGCTGTTGCTATAGGTGATGGGCCATTGGGGGGCCGGGGTTCATCACATGTGCTCATCTCCATCACTACTTTATCCAGGGTCTGGAACAGAACGCAGGACATAAAACTGACAAATTCACATTTTAGTGATACTGTTTGATTTGTTTGCTTCACTTTAGAACACTGTATTTACTGCTATTACAGTATACAGTGGGTGTAGCTGAGACTGATAACTTTACTACTGCTTTTTTATACACGCCCCTTCTTTTCAGCAGTTAAATATTTTTCTGCCTAAGGTGTGAGACAGTGAAGTGTGAGTAGAGTTACATAACTACTGGATACATGACTCCAGAAAGTGTGAGACAGTGAAGTGTGAGTAGAGTCACATAACTACTGGATACATGACTCCAAAAATGATCTTGAACACTTCCTCGGGGGAGGGTTAGTTTGGTGGATCAAATTTAACAACTTTAAGTGAATTGAATTGAATGATGGTGTATTGTGTGTAAGGATGACTAGACTGGACTAGACTTCCTGCGGCATGTGTTCTAGAACATTCTACTATCTGGGGACATGGACCTGATGCTGTGTCAACATGACACCTGCTGCACGATCACTGACACGGCTGAAACTATAACTGAACTGTGAGTATACAGGAAACAACCTGTGTCAAAACAAACCGTTACACTTTCAGGAACTTAAAAAAAAAAACACGGCTTAAAGACTGTGACATCTGAACTGATTTGCTGTATTTGATTCCACGCATTTCTTTGACTGATTCAACTGACATGTCTGTAACACTTACCAAAGAGATTGGGTGAGTTTTCAACTTTGTCCATGGTATCTGTGAACACAAAAATAACAGAGGTCAGAGCATAGACATTTATTATTTTAAAATGTTATCTTTAAAATACTTCAGACAAAAATGTTTTTTGTCCTCCAGCATGTCGCAGAAAAGAGAGCTGAGGATCGGGAAGGGAAAGGAAAAAGATTTTAAAAATCAGATTGACTAGTTCACTGGTCCATTCAACTTTAAACCATGACAATTTTCCCTCAATTGCCACAAATTAGAAAGATGTTGATTCTTTCATTAGACTCATTTCATTCAAGGGCAGCTTCTTAAAGGCACCAGCAGGGGGTGTGTGCACATTCGACACTGACTCATCAGAATCATCCACCCCCCTCTTGGCAGCGTGCACACTTGTGCCTCAGACTTCTGCTGCTACACAAACTGAACGCACCCTTTAACACACATCCATTGATGCAGCGCTGCATCCACTGTAACTTTAATGACATATTGAGTGAACATAACCAAAGGAGGAGGGTTTGACTCTGTGACAGGAAGACAGAAAAAGTGAGACCAGAATGCGAGGAAGTGAGGAAGTGAGATAAACATCTGTGTTTTCTCTTACCACGTCACTGCACATGCCCTGGAAATATTGGCAGTTCTACACCTACACTTCAACACAGCGTTAATGCCAATAATCAGATCAATGAAGCAAAGTGGTACAGAAGTTAAATGTCATTCTGGTAAATGAAAAAAAGGGTTTAAGAAATGAGACATTTCATTATTATTTTAAAGCTACTGAAGAGAAAGTGTGAGACGAACGAGGACTGGACTTTGCTCAGAATAAAAAGTCCAGTCATGGTGAACTGGACTTTTACTGGAGCTTCAGTCAGTGTTTCCAGGGTGTGTCAGAGGCTGTTCTTGTACATGGCCCTGACTACCACACGTGTCGCTTTATATATACATACATACATACATATAGACATATATATAGATACATAAGTATATACATAAATATATATACTTAGATATTTAATATATTTATAAAAATATTTATATTATATATAAAAAAATTAGGTCATTTTTTTCGTTTCATATAGACACAAATATAAACAGATATATGTATATATATGTATATATAAACATATACATATACGGCATGTACATATATATTTATATAAATTATACAAAAATGTTTTAATAAAAGTGCACACATACTGTATGTATACTGACACACAGAGACATACTATGTGTGTTTGTATGTACACACAGAGACATACTATGTGTGTTTGACATATGTATTTCGTCTACGTCATAAGACCATAGGGTGTGTGTCACTCCCTCACCCGAATTGCAGCCTTGTTACATTCCACGCGGTTGATAGCCAGCCAGGTGGGCAGGTCCAGAAGGTTCTGAAGAACCTCCTCGTCCAGCTCCAGGTTGGTGAGTTGACCTTCCCCCTTCAGCGTGCTCAGGTTGATCTTGTCCGGTGACAGGTTCTTAGCAAACCTACGAGACACCAAAAATATACCAGAAATATAAGTTGGTGCTAATAAATTCTGATTAAATTGGATTGTGGTGCAAAATTTTAAAAAACATTTGGTTTGTAAAAACACTGATAAGGTGATTTTTTTTGATGATCATTTTGAAGGTAAAACAATAAATATAGGGCTGTTCTTATGAATCTGTGTTGAAGGCTATAAAGGTAACGATTTGTTGAAGTTGACTTTCACTCTGCGATTTGTGCTTTTCCTGTTTGTACTTTACTTGGTGCAAACGCCTTGAGCAGATAAACTCAGTGTCAATGACCTATGTGTTCCCTGCACCCATTCACAGTTTGATTATTAGCCAATAGTTAGCAGAGTGCTTAGGACTCTGAATTCTTTATTGATCTGAATGACTCTTAGAGCAGCACAAAAGAATTCCTCTGAAAAAGAAAATAACTGCCTTTGGAAATCAGTACAAGGAAAATAAGTACTTCCTGTTGCCTTTTATAAGTGTATGATTAGGTCTTTATTTATAAGATTAAATAGTTGTGAATATTAACATTTTAAT
>NC_024314.1:19473985-19487978 GCF_000523025.1 Cynoglossus semilaevis
TATGTTAGTTTCACAGTCTAACCCTGTGTTTAGGATTCTGGTCGACATCCAGCACCGACGCTGGGACCTGGTCGTCAACCTGCTGACAGCAGCTGTGGTATTTTTCACTGACCTACTAACACTGATGCAACACTGTGACTAGAGTCTGCAGCTGTGGTTTGGCTGAACAATCGTACTTGGTGTCGTCTAAGAGCCATAAATATATCACAGACACAGTGCACGGCCCGATTCTGTGCCGCGGAGACGTAACAAGGCATCCTTTCAGTGGCTCTGCAGAGTTCCTCACTCGGGCGGTTTGTGCAGAATCTGCATAACCACAACAGGAATGCGCCATGAAAGAGAAGATGATTCACCGACGATGATCACAGTGAATGAATTGTGTCGTGTTGTGTCATCCTGTCATGAAGATTCTGACCTACACCGACTCAGGGCTATGTTAAAGAAACAGAGAGTAACTGCCAATTAACGTCACACTTCAGTTACTGCGGTAGCTGCAGGGATGGAAAAAGGAACGTTTTTTCACCAAGAGCACAGACTGCTACAGTCCACAGATTTTAGGAGCACAAAACTCAGTGGCAGGAAGCACTAATAATCCAGGCCACAGATTGTGTTACTAAAATGGTACGAGCATTATGTTTATTGAAGCATATGTAGGATTTTTGTCCATTAAATTATTTTGCTGTTGACAATGAATTTATCACTGTTTTTGCTAAGACTTTTTTGACAGCAGGTAATTTCCAGCTTCCTCCAATGCATACTGTAGCCTTAGCAAAACTGTTGGGAGTGTTCCTTTAAAATGTGTTCCTCTTTGTTTATAATTGTAGAGCAAAGTGGATGATATTTTTGAAAATAAAGTAATGACAGGAACTATTGTTGTTTGCGCAAATATATGGAGATACATTTAGCCTTGTTTTCCTTAAAAGGCAAAATCACTTCTCGTTAAAGTCGGTTTCTTGTTGGAAACACTGCTGTTAAGTCATGCTCAAATCATAAACATGACACTGCATCATGACTGCAGGCCATAATCCTTTAAATACATGATCCTGTCTCAGGTCATCCATTATGTCTGCCACAGACCGTACAGTGACGAGGAAAACAGTTGGCATTGACAATGGTGCCTTTACCAAAACGAAGCCATCATCACCATTTCTTACTCTGGTGAATTCTTAGGGTCACACCTCACAACATACTGCATTATCAATGTAATGGTAAGATGGCTTACTGTACGATGAGACAAAACATTTGGATCTGGACCAACCTTTTAAGGTGAATACTCTATAAATGTGATTCATAACAGTGTTCCTACTTGATTAAGTTACCTTTTAACACCAACAGTTTGAATTATTTAGGCCTGTTATATGACAGTTTCTTTATACTCACTTCTGCCCCAGACAGAGATGGACGGGTCTTTAATTCAACATGGCTATAAATTATTCAAAGACATGCACACACCGGACACACTTGGTCCAACACGGGGTACGACACCAAACACCTTCTCCTTCAGGAAACACAAATATTTCAATGTGCAAAGTCACTTAGGGACACATGTCCAGTCCGTTTATTGTTTGTTTTTTTGCAACTGTCCGAGTTGGAAATTGTTGCTGCGGCATCTCAGTCTTGTGACCAAGTGAAATATTCATCCCCGGTGCTGATCAAGTATCACCCAGCTCACCGGCCAACTTCACTCACTCTCTACCAGCTCCTTATCTGAGTCCTTGGCCTCCGCTGATCCACGTCTTCCTTCCTCTGTGCTTCTTCCTAAGTCATAAATAAGGCATGGCTATTATCAAACCATATGCTGTTGATCAGCAGTCTAATGGTGAGGCCAATACACAGAGGGAGATCTTAATTATTAGCCGGAACATCAGCAAAACACAGAGGGTATTAAGTTCACACCACTGTCATCTATCTCTTTTATTTCTCCTCCCTCGACTTCAGTCATTATTCCAGTCAGCAAGACTGGACTCACCAGACCGTTTCAGACCCATAAAGAGATTAGGACAAGCCAATGGCTGCAGAGGGGCCAGGCTGCCTGTCCAACACAAAATTAGCTGCTCGACATTAAAATCCATGCCTGTAATTCCTCTCCACAAATCCTTAGAATTCAGCTTTTCGCATCTTAATTATAAGGCTGGATAAAATACCATACATTTAGGCCCACAACTGTGGTTTCTTGCTTCTCAACCCATAAAGTTGTACTACATGGGATTAGTGGGGGAACGTGTTTATTTGACTATCGATTTAGTTGGTTTTCGTCTTTAGACTAAATTGTAACTCTTAGTCACGATTTAGTCGATGGAACTGTGTGAATTGTAGTTATTAATTATTTTTCCATGTTGTCATCTATTACTGCTGCACACATATTTTCTAAGGTTAGATCTCTGTGTACATGTCCCGCCTTCTGGCCAACAACCATAGCTCTGATTGGAGTTTTTGCCAGATTTTTCATCTAGTTTTTTTCATTGACTAATGCGTCAATAAATTCCGTCATCGTCATTTAGTCCCACAAAACTTTTCATCCAAGAAAAGAAGGTTGTTTAATAAGTCTTTCACCAAAATGAACAGGTGTAAATCTTAAATCTGTTCCATCACGTGAACATCCTCATTTTGAGATTGTTTTGCAACTTGCAGAACAGTCGATGCCAGTTTCACCAAGAGGTTCATGAAGTGCACTTTGACTTTGGTCACAGTAAGATTCTCCAAAATACTAGGATCAGAACCCATTACAGGCTGTACTCCACAAGTTCCTTCTAAGCAACTCTTATAAATGTGTTTCCCTGTAGAAGGTGACACTGACTTCTCCACAAGTTCCTTCTAAGCAACTCTTGGATAATAAATATGTTTCCCTGTAGACGCTGACACTGACTTCTCGTTGCAGACTGATGACGTAATAAGAAGAGACTGAGAAGAGTGACTCAAATAAACCCTACACAAAATGAAGGAAGAAGACAATCTATCCCATCTAGTCGTAGCTGTTGTCCGTTTAAGCTAGGGCAAAGAATTTAACTGTGGGTAACATCTCTTTATGTTATGTTAAACAGTGAACGACTTTAAGAAATATAGCAGAGTCAGGATGCTACCACATTCTTTCCTGCCTCTGCTGCTCTGACTTAGCAGCACACTCGACATGATGGCATTTAAATGAGCCTCTAAATCCTTCAGGGCCACATTCCGAGTCACCGACAGCACATTGCGATGACTCCGGAGAAACCAACTCTTCTAAATAAAGTCAGCATCACTGAATAGACAAGAAGCCAAGTAATGAGTACAGACACAAGCGGGTCAATTCTCTGTCAGTCAGATTAAGACAATTAGATAATAAAATCAGTCTGTGTGTACTTGGAGAACAACATCATCACAGCATACTGAGCTGTAGTTCAATATTGACTCATTCAATAGCATGGAATTGACTTTTTAAATGTACAAGGTCAGCTTTATAGGACTCCTGATAAGGATTGCATATACAGTGTTTGAAACATTATACCATCTTGTTGCGTAATGTGTACACATAAAAACACATAAAAATGGAGGGAGTCTCTCGGGTCTTTGTTCATAAAATCAAACATTTATCGTTGTCTCAATGGTAGTTTTGAATCATCTTTACAACCAGCAGCAGTGTTACCGAGTGAGAGGGATGGGCCGTAGACATCGGATGAGTTTATTAATCACAGTAGGAGAGGAAATCTCTGGGTACCTCAGGAATTAATCTGAGTGTAATTATTATGCTGGTGGGAAAAGGATACGTGGGAGCCCACGTCGGCTGCGTTTCCTAAGAATTTTAATTATGTTTCCCATAATTTCCACTATGTATTTGTTGTCCAGCTCACATCCTTACTTTTACTAAAAGTTAGTCACGTTGAACTGAACCTTTGAAGAGATGCTCCGTGGGTAAGTCTGTTACTTTTTGTAAGGTTATTGGTTAAGGAACTTACATGAAAAGGTAAATTGCTTATCTTGTATAAAATTAGTACCAAAATGAAAACAATAACAGCTTAAAAACAGCATTTCACAAAAACGTGGGTTGATTACGGCTCTAATTTTCTTCATTTTGTCTTAGCAAAATATATTATAATTCAAGCCTGATTTCTATCATTTAATGCTGCAAGTTTTTCATATCGACAAAGTCTGGTACAATTTTGTGAAATCTGTGTGAATGTTTTTTTTAATGACTATTTTAATGGAAATAATTCAACCTTAGTTTTGTTGTCTGTTATTCTGTGATTCTGATTTATAATAAGTACACACTGATAGAACCCGTATTGGTCCTTCAGTTTGTTAAAAAGTGTAGTGGAAATATAAGTTGGGCCGCAGAGAAAAAAAACAAAACAGGTTTTAAAAAGCTTTGACAACACCACACTTATCACCCAGAGCGATCTCTCGACTTACTCTCTGGCCTACAAACACCGACTCCAACTAAACACCTCCACTACATCAACAGGGACAACAACCCATGACCACGCTGGCAGCCTGTCACGGAGCAGTCAGACCTGGAATATTTATAACGCTAAGGAGACGGTGAAAAGGTTAGTGTGAGGAGAAAACAATAGAAGACCTTGGTTACACAGTTGATGCCAAGGCCTGGGGGGAAACCTTTAACATTGAGTCCGTGAGCCTCACACACACACACACACGCAAATATTTCACAGCTTAGTGGTGATTAGACACCCACGGTAAGGCACTCACCACTCGTGAGTCATGCTTTAATAGCCTTCCCACCCGTGGGGAGCAGCAACACAGAATAATAGAGTTCGTCCTCAACAGAGTCAAAAACATGGCAATGACGAGAAGAGCAGAACATAGTCCTATTCTTTAGAACAGTGGTTCCCAAACTTTTTTGAAGTACGGCACATATATATATATCATCAGGAAAACCCCCACGACACACCACCAAACTAAAATCTCACCAAATGTATATGTAATGAAATATAATAAGCTTTTCCTGGATGGGAAGCATTGCTTTAGAATACAAGGGTCAATAACACAGGGCGCGGTGGCCAAGTGGTAAGGCGTCAGTCTCGTAAACTGAAAATCATGGGTTCGAATCCCGTCCGTGCCTTCATTAAATTTGCTACCAAAAGAAGCCTATATAATAGTGTGGTTTTTCTCCTCAATTTTGTTGTACCCCTGTGTTACAATGACAATAAAGACTATTCTATACTGTATGTCTGCGCGGTACTAATCCAGCACTGATTAGTACTGGTTGAAAGACACTAAAATGACTCAGTAGAGGAAGTTGGTATTTTATATTGAACTATATTATTGAACCCCTGGCACCCATCAGTGGTACTGCAAGAAAGACTGAAAGAAACTTTTCTATACAGCCCAACATTTTTGCCTGGGTGCTTTCAAATTGTATATTTTAATCTACCTAATGGTGCTTTCAAATTGTATATTTTAGTCTACCTGAGTTTTTTTTTTTTGCAAAAAAATGATACAATTTGAATCACATCAATCTGCAGAGGTAGCCAGTACTTCTGTATGGATCAAGTCTCAAATACATATAAATATATTTTTGTTTTTTCAATGCATTGGCTTATGTCAATGCATGTTTGTTTGTTGTTGAATTCCTTTTGGTTAATTAGTTTATCATGAGATGGTAAGGTATTATTAAATTATAGTTCTTAATAGATGTCAAATATACAGACAAGAGGACAACATTGTAATCAGGTAGATACAAGAACATCGAAGAGTTAATCCAGTTTTTGGGGGAAGGAGAGAAATGTGAAAGTGAGAAAAAGAAACACGATTTCTGTTTCAGCACTCTTGGTTTAGAGAACGTATCATTTTCATTCTTCAAATTCTCCATTCAGGTCACTGCTCTGTAGCTTAGTCTGACCTTCACCACCGGAGCATGAGAAAATCTTTCATCTCACCGATCAGAGCGAAGGCCGACGTGACCGAATGTGTCAGGATGTGTTGGGAGTTCCTTCATCCATCTGTGTTTCTGTTTGACACCAAGTGTAATAGGATATTGAAGTGACTGGCTCCAGGCCAATGTCTTGTTGATGCAGACACACAAACACCATGTTATCAGCGCACCGTCAGAACCCTGAGTCACCACTCTGAGCCACGACGCCTGGTTAATCGCTCTTGTAATGATCCTGTTGCCAATTAGGCACAAAAGGATTTCAATTGCATTTCCTGTCAAATTTAGTTCAGTGATTCGTGCAAACATTTAAGCCAGACAAGAATCATGAAAGAGCCAACCTCTGAAATCAAAGGTCTGTTAAGACTGGTCGCTGATAAAGTCAAGGAGACGTGCGTCGTATGGTGCAAAGGATAAGGTGCAATGTTGACACCATCAACACCGACTGTGGGCGTAAGCAGAAGGACGGTGTGTATAAATACACTGCAAGTACAAACTGTTTCCACAAGCAGCCAAAGTAAGTTTACTGTGGCGGGTATGCATCGTCCAGATTGAGGAAACTTGTTGACATTTCCCTGAAGCGACTTGTTAACGTTCTAATGTCACAGGGGAGCCTGATGAAGATGTCACTTCAGAAGTTTAAAAAACAGTTCAAAAACAGGATGAACGTTCAAACCCGATGGGTAAAACCCACCTAGACTGTCTGTAGTTGCCTTATATCCCAGCGGAGGTGCTCTAAATTAAACGTGACCATATATGCTCTTCCTACCCATGCTAGAAAATACAATGTTTGTCTACAGCAGTGCTTTTTGAGTCTTTTCCTCCAGAAATAAGATCATTTGAGTTTCATTTCCTGTTCCACTTACAGTACGTACACGGCTGAGTTAGTTAGAAGCTAACCTAACGCCTGAAAAAGCAGCCTATTTGACTATTTTTCACCATAGCGACTTTCCGCTTCTGATAATGCCTTTACACCTACGTATGTTGTTCATTTACTAAAGCCATATTACAGTACAAACCTAATGCACCCGACTACAGGCATTGCAAAAGACAATATATTAACACAATCGATGAGTGTTGTTAAGGCTTTTCAGGAAAAAAGACAGTGATGTTATGTTGTTTTAATGTGTTAATGAAGATTATCAGTCCAAGGGCAGCACTGCTTGAGAAGGTACCAGGCTTTTGTTGTAGCATTGCTAAATTCTTTTTTAATAGATTGCTTAAAATATGGTCCTTGAAGTGCAGGAAAAATGTTAGTATCCTGCAGTGTTTTTATAACCTCGATATGATCTGTATGTTCTTAACTGTAACTCCAGTGATTTAGGAGCAAATAAATCACAGCATTAACCCATCTCAGTGTCACAAGAGAAAATGTCTAAATCAGTCGCGCAAACAATCCCCTGTATAATCTTGTAGTATCTGATCATAGCCTACTGTACCGGTGCTCACACACTGGAGTAAATACAATAGTTGAGATTCAGCTTCATACAACAGCCCCAACTCTGTGGTGACATCATTACAACGAAAGGCACATGATTGGACAACTGTCTGATAGATCGGCTTCCACCAGTTGGGCAGATCATATGGCAAACCGAAAAAAGAGTGATGACACCGCTTCAACTCAAGTCGTTTCCTGTCAGTGCGGACGCTAATGCTGCTGAAACACACATCTTACAGAGTGTGACGTAGGGAAACTAGCCTATCTGGTGTGTGTGCTGCAAATCTAAGATGAAACACTTGTGTAAGAATGTGAAAGAATAAACCAATAAAAAAAACACCCTTGAAATAAATAGGCTACGATTGACAAATTAGCCACAGTTCCGTTAACATGCAACAATCACCACAAACCAGTTCTCCTACATACTGATGAGGCTCAGGGCGCCTCCTGATCAGCCTACTGCTGTACTACCTGTTCACTCTCACAACTTCCAAGTTTAATAATCCGCCCGTGTTCATTTGAATTCTCTCCTACAGTAGGTACTGTGAGAGAACAGTGTGGCGTGTTTCACCTTCTCCACCTAGAACAAGACCAGATGAAGTTCACTGGAAGTCTCTGCCAGGACGGTGGAAAAGAATAAATAATGCATGTAAAGTAGACAGAGCTGAACGCTGCACCTTACAGCAGGACAATAAAAATAATAAATGAAGCCGCGCACGGAAGTGGTCGCGGCGTTAAGGAGATTGTGAAGAAACCCTCTCTCCTGTATGCTTGTTAAGGTGATATGAAGTGAGTAGATGGTGTTAAATAAAGAAGGGAAATGAACATTTGTGCCCATTATTATTTGTGCTGTAGCTCCAGATGCTTTTAATGCTGTGTAGAATGTGAAGAAGAGATTCATGCCAAGAAACAAGTAATGATAGAACAAAAACATTTTCTGTGGCTGCAGCCAGGTGGCGGTGACCTACATTTTCAAGGACTATAAATATTATGAGAAGCCACCTAACTTTGGGACAGCTATAAAAATACAAAAAGAAACTCCAGGCCAAATGGTCAAAGGAGGCCTAACAACCCAGCTTCACCTCTGACTCAGGCGACTAAGACATCACTAAACGAACATCGTCAACCCAGCTTCACCTCTGACTAGGGGGACAAACATCAACAAAAGATCTGAGGAAATATTCAGTGGTGGGCAATGAAGGACTCAGATGGTTGAAGCAGAGATTTACCAGCTCTGTGGGTAAGAAGTAGTCCACAAGTGGTCCTCTGGTTTGAGAAGTGACTCAGTATGGAACAACATGGTGGACTGGAGCCACCCCTAGATCCGGCTGGTGGCATTATATTAATAGAACTGACTAAGATGTGGTGATGACAGCATTTAATTTAAAAAAGAAAAGAAACCACCATATTATTGAGCTTTCAAAAATATATTTTTGATCCAACCCAATTAAAATGGAATTAGTCATATCAGCCAGTAAGGGCCTCGGACGCACAGTCATCAGTTCCTGCCTGGATTACAACAATAAGAATCTTGTTGTTAATTAAAGAGTCTTGCGTTCACTCTTTCAGTTTTTAATTTTAAGGTCTGTGTGTACAGTATATTAACCAGTATTTAAACTTGCATCTAAGAAAATGATGCCAATCCAGTTCAAACAGATTAAATTAAGTCAGTGGTTACATACAAAAGTCAAAAACATTTGTCCGGTGGTTGATGTCAGCTGTCGTGATCTGAGCTACACTGTAGATTGAGATTCAAGAAGCCACTGGTGCATGTAAGGAGCTCTTTCATAACATGTTACATCCTTCTCCCTAAACAGCTTCAGGTGCCCAAACAAGTACTGATGAATTTAATCAAAGTGATTTATAAATCCTGGTATCATCCTGTGTGATACTTTAACCGTGGTGCTCAAAGAAGCTAATGTAGTGCCTGGTGAAATCATTGTAGGTATAAATGACTGTGTCATTATATAAAGGTAGTAAACCTGTGGTAGAAATGCTAACAGTCTACATGTCTATGAAGATTCTCAGTCATCCAGGTCATGGTCAAGTTTAAAAAGTTAGGCAACTGGACGTGAATTTTCTAAAAGAAGACGTTTCACAGTCTACAGTTTATTCTGTCCAGTCTTATCTTACGCATGACCCTTGAAATCAACTCCCATTTTTGGGCCATTATCCATCAGTTAAAAACACTTAAAAAATTCGAACCATTACATCGATTAGTCTGACTAAGACTGTATAACGGTGACTGGACAAATACGTTGTTCAATACCACTGTAACAAAACATTGACTCTGGGTATTGCGCAAGGCAGTATAGACTCAGACTGTTTTACAATTTCACAGATAAACTCAGTCATTTGTTCGGCCGTGAACTTGTTCAACGGCGTGTCCCGAGAACATTGGTGAGATTATCATTGAATGGTCAGCTGAGATTGTTGTTTTTAAACATTCTGACTCCGCCAGTGGACCGGTTCAACCTGCCAAAGGCAAGTGTTTAGGGGATTAGCAGGCAGGCTAACACCGATGCTAACCCCTTTAGCCTCAAGATAAGCCACGTCTCAGGGTCGAAGAGGGTGAAAACAAAACTGACAGTTGGACACAAAGTACACGAATGACAGTTCCATTTGAGAATCGCAAAAACAGAACGGCTTCCCCCACGTCCTATAAAAATACACCACATACACGAGTTGAAAATGTCATTATGGGATGTGGCGCTAACGAGCTAAGTGTATCTTAGGGCTAATAACCGCCGCTCAGGACCACCGACCTGGACAGATGCTTCAGGATCTGTTTCTTGATGAGACCCGCCATGGCCGCACAAATCCAGATAAATATCCGAGCTGTCGCCGGGTGTCTGAACCGTTAGCCTGACAGCTAACTGTCCCCACTGTAGGTTGCTGATAAACGGGTCAAAATGTGTTTCCCCAGTGGCTCTTCATTTTAACCGCCTCATTCTCCGGCTGTTGCTGATGATGGTGATGGAGGAGGAGGCAGCTGAAAGCGGAAAGGAGACATTTCACACAACGTAGCCCGAGTGACAGTTAGGTTCCAGGTAATACTTCAGGTTATTACATGTAGAAAAAGCTCAAGTCAATTTTCCTGTTCTGCGCAGCAGTAGCGCTGGTTCACACACAGCAACCGAACACCTGGGCAGCGAGTCTGAGGCTCAGCGTCTGTTGTCACGGCGTCAGAGAGCAGCGTCATGATGCGTTCATTGTCTGCTCGGAAACTCCATGACTTCATAGCTGTCAAAACAAAGCAGCAGAACAAAGGTATGATGACGCAGTTGAGCGCATTTAGTGTAGTGTTTGAAATACAAAGCTATTAAAAAGACATTCTACTGTTAAACAGGTTTACAACATGTTACATGTTATATGAGGTTTACTTTTATGTCTTCCTTTTTTGGTTTATTTTTGCTAACTTTTGATTACTTTATTAAAACTTGTGTTCATTAGCGGGCTGATATTTTTTATGTTAGCCACTGTTTAATCATTCTTCGTAAGTCATATTGTTTGCTAATATAATTTTTATTATAGTATATAATATAGTTTTATTAAACTTATAATATTTGTAATTATTATATACTCTTATAATATATCTAGTATATTATATGTAAGATTTCCTAAATATTTTATTTATTACAAATACATTTAAATAGATTTAGCATCGGCTTTTTTGAGTAGCTAAGTTATTTTTAGATAAAAACACTTAAAAATGTAGCTTTCACTTTTCTAATGACTTATTTGACGCTTTACGGCCCACGGACTTTATGGTCCACTCTATGATACTCTGTCAATGCTATAATGTTTTATGGCGTAATTTCTATCACTACATACAAACCAACTCTCGTGGCCGTGACGGTAAATGTTGTTTTCATATTATTTACATGGAGCAGTTGTTGAACAAAAGCGTGTCTTGAATCAGTAAACGTGATTCACATGCAGCAACTTATATAAATACATTTGTATTTTTTTAATATAATGTACAGTACACATTATCTGTAGCTATGTTTGACTTTTACCTTTTTGTTTGCACTGTAATCGGCATAGGACGCAATTACCTACTCTTTTAGTGACATCTAGCGGTTGAAGTAGGTAAGTAAACACGTATTAGGTAAGATTAAATTGGATTTAATTTCATTGATCCCACACCAGGGGAAATTGTTAACAAACGTGACTTCTTTGTGCTTTTTATGACATTGAAGTACAGGAATTATTTTTTATGAGTTAACTTTAACTTTTCTTTATATTTCCTTCTTTTTATCTTTATCTTTAAAGTTGTAATTTGTCTGTTCTTTTTATCTTTATCTTTAAAGTTGTATTTTGTCTGTGATCTTGGTACTGGTGGTGCTTTGGCCCAGAGGCAATGTCTCTGTCATTGGTGTGGAACCCCAGGGTTCACCTCCTGGGCAAGTTCGAATCCCGGTTAGGGCGGTTGGTACCTTCCAGTGGACTCACCACCCGCAGGAAGGTTTAGGTACGGTGCAATGTGATTTGGGTGGCGACTGCTGCCCCCGCGACCCGGTAACGGATAAGCGGATGAAAATGGATGGATGGATGGATCTTGGTACTGTTTAAAGCCCTTTATTCAATCAAAAGTACTACAATGCCATATCATTCCAATGATGCATTCAGGTGTGGGCCAATATATGACTCATAAACTGAACAAAGTACAGTGTATGTAGTATTTGGGTACTCCTCCCTTCTACCTTCTTAAGAACAAGGTGTTGGTTGTATTAAAAAAAACAAGCTGTAACCACATTTGGTACAGTAATATTAAGGCTTTGGGTGACCTTTCACAGTATTGTTATATGTACTGTATAACTGAGAGTGTTAGAAATAAACTCTTGAATCAAGATTTTTTTTTCACTGGGAGTGTATGATGGCAGTTGCAGTGACCCATTGCTACAGATGTGATTTTACCTAAGTACCTAATTTATATAGTATGGTGTTTACAGTATTGGGTTTCACTTGAAACAACAAACTGCAGGTTTAAACAGTTGGTGTTTGTCCAGTCCTTATTTGAACATTCTAAACATGTTTTGGCTGCAGTCTGTTTACATATTTCTGCTTCAGTTGATGGATGAACTGCAGGACCAGATTCTTGCAGGGTTTTCGAGGTGTTACTCACACAGACATTGATTATTCTTAAGGCATTAAACTGCTCAAAACCTTCTCTACCACATTAAGAGCTGAACAAACTGCTTAAAAACGATGAACCTGTGAACTGTCAAGCACTTGAACTCATTGATTTTTTTAACTCCCATTTTTCTACCACACCAGACGATGCCATGTGATATTTCTACACCTAAATGTTGTTTATTTGTGTTTTTATTTATTACTGTGTCCTGCTATTCAGTTTTATTTCTGTGCAATATTGTTTGCTGTATTGTTTATTTTTATTATCACCTTTATGATGCTGTAACAATTCCATTGTGTAACTAAAGCTGTGTAAAGACTATTCGACTCTAGTCAGGCTAATTATAGGCTTTTTTATTTGATATTTTAAGCGGTGGACTAATCATATTTCAGTGGCCATGCACCAGGTGATGTCACCTAAGAGAAATCCTTGGTGTGTAAAAATATCACTGGATCCAAAGGATGGAACTAAAATAAGTCCTCGACTTTTTCCAGGTGACTTTTTTTAAAATAACAAGAACACGGTGTTCCTCCTCGTCAGGCCAAACAAGGCCGTGTTGTTAGCTGCTCTGGGCTTCTGCAGATTCTGACCGGAGGCCAGTGGAGACTGGGGCTGCCACGTATGAAAGAAAGGAGGAGCAAACTATAGGGAAGGAGAAGAAAGAAGGAGGGACCTCCTCCTCCCTCCCTCCCTCCCTCCTCTGCCATAGGCTGTGACTTACAGCAAAAGAAAATCGCGGAAAGTTTGCATCACCTTTGGAAATGTTGCAGCATTAATGACCATGTGGCACTGCATTAAATCAAAACATCAGCTCGAACATTTCCACCGATCCCGAAGTTGGTTCTATGTAAGAGGTCATTGGGTTCTGGTGCAAAAAAACCAAACAAACCAGTAGCCTACATCAGCCGCCTGAGGGTCTAGATTCAGGCTCTCAATCATTGTTTCCTGGTGGGGTTGTGTCATGTAAGTGGACCGGGGCAGGAGTTGACGGTGGGACGGCCCCCATCCGCATACCTCAGCACACACACAGCGGTGCAAAGACACGACTCGCTCTCTGATACGCTGTCGGCTCCTGTCAGTGGGCCTGGACTGGGAACCAGTCTCCATCCACGACTGCAAAAAGCAACAGCGGCAGCACACACACTCCCACAGCCGTAACACACCATCACCATCACCATCCAGCCGAACATGACTGCGAAGAACAGACAGAAGAACAACGGCGGCTCCGTGGAGAAGAGCGCAGCGCCGAGCCAGGAGGATGCGCCGAAGAAAAGCGCAAAGAACGGAGCGGTCCCCTCGCCCGGAGCCCAGGGGCCAAAGACACGGAGTTGTCTGGGACTCCTCGTTAATACTTTGTTTTACGTGGCCCTCATAGGAGGTGCGGGTTTTGCTGCTTTTCATCTGCAGAAAGTGGTGGAGGAGGTGCGACAGAGCAGCGGCAGGGAGCTGCAGGAGAGCGCGGAGCGGAGCGCACAGCTGAGCCTGAAAATGGAGAGCGTCCTGCAACAGGTAGAGAGAGGCTGGAGGTCTCCATAGGGGGGGAGTGGAGGGG
>NC_024314.1:19488122-19513713 GCF_000523025.1 Cynoglossus semilaevis
AGTGGGGGCAGTGGGGGGTGGACACTGCTCACTCAGCAGAAAGTCTGTTTGCACAACAATTAAAACATTGACTTACTGTATGCAGTAAGTACTTGATGATATTTGCTTTGTGTACTTCTGAATATACCAATATAATGGGACGCCATTGGTAAATCCTCAAATATGTACTTTATTAATTAGAATGTGTTTATACAGTAAACATACACTGTAAATCCAAACCCAAATGTAAATATATGACTTTTAGAAAAATAGTTTGTCGTGTTTAAAAAAATGATTTGATAGTTATTTAATTTTTTTTTGGTTATTTCAGATTTTTTAATTTTTGTATTTTTATGTTGTTTTTATTTATATTATTTTATTTTATATTTTTAATATTTATTCATTTTTTATTATCCTTTATCCTTAAAATAAGAAAACATTTTCTTTGTGTATATGTGTATATTTATATTGTGTTTTATGTATATTTGTAAAATCATATCCAATCAATTAATAAAATTACAGTTTTGAAATAGTCAATTTGAGATTGGAGTTGATTTCGACCAATAGAAATGGTGATTTTTTTTTCTTTCTTCACAGGTGGTGTATCTGAAAGGCACTGTAGGAGGATTGGAGTCGTCACTGGACAGTGTACGAGAGGAGCTAGAGGGGGCCATCGGCAGAATGAAGGTGGGCGAGGTGGAGACCAGGAGGGTGGAGGAGGCCCTCCAGAACCTCCAGAACGATCTTCTCAGGGACCTGTCAGAGGGCATCAAAGAAGTCAAGGAGGCTCGTGAGAAAGACTTCTCCTCTCTGGAGAGGACAGTGGAGGAGCGCCTGGCCGAGGTGAGTCAGTCCATCAAGGCCAACATAGCGGAGTTCACCGAGTCTCAGGGCGCGGCTCAGAGCCAGCTGGCTGAACTCAAAGCCCGGCTGGGCAACATCGAAGACCCCGCACTCATCAAACAGGAGCTCTCTGCCATCGTTGAAGTCGTAGCTGAACTCAAATCAGACAAAGCGGTGGCTGACACTACCGCCGGTTCACTCATGGAGCAGATCGGTTCGGTGAGGGAAGAGATCCAGACCCGCAACCTGGAGGTAACCTCGCTGTCCGAAGAGGTGGAAGCGATGAGGACCACGGTGCAGGAGACCATCGGGAGTCTGAAGAAGGCACTCTCTGAGACGGAGGGTGAAGTTCAGGCTTTGAAGGACAAAACAGCGTCAATGGAGAGAGGCGTGGAGCAGGCCGCTGAGGGCGTTCGTAATATGGAGAAGCAGGTGAGCGAGGCGGCTGCTCAGGTCTTGACGAGGTCAGAGGATCTGGAAGTTCGAGTTAAAGCATCAGAGGACAGCGGAGATAACCTGTCAGCGTCCGTGTCAGACATGACCTCCAAGGTAGAATCACTGCTGGCCAAGTTCGACAGCTACGAGAGCACCCTGGTCTCTCAGTCCCAGGCTGTGGAGAAGGTCAAAAGTGACCTGGGGCAGGAGCTGGAGGCTCACAGAAGCTACCTGCAGCAGCTCCAGTCCACTCTGGGTGAGGTTCAGAACGAGCTGGTGTTCAGCTCCAGTCTGGATGAACAGGTTCAGGATGTGAAAAAGAGGCTGGAGGCCCTGGAGGCCAGCAGCAGCAGCAGCAGCAGCAGCAGGCAAGAACAGCTGGAGAACTTACGGAGCGTGGTGGACATGCTGGAGACCAAAGCAGCCAGGCTGGAAGGACACGATGAGGCCATCGCTGCTCTTCAGAAGGCCCTCCAGGAGACCACAGACACTCTGGCTGGACTGTCTGGACAGGTCTACGAGGAGGTTTGACTTGAAGAACAGAACCATCCAAAAAACACAGGGACAAACTGATCTCAGGATCTTTTATAAGGTTATGAAGATTACTGTCAGAGCTTGACACGTGCACACCTTGGTCAAAGAGATAAACGGGATTAGACTGGGTTATAGAGTGGAGCAGAGTTGAACTGCTGATCTGTGAAATCCACAACCATACTGCACTGTAGTTTCTTTTCTAATATTTTTCTTTTCTTAAGAAAACTGTTTGTTTTTTTTAAATCCACGGTTACTTTTTAAATAAAGACCTTTTGTCCACCTACAGCTCTCAGATGTAACTCTTTAATGTGTTTTTTGGGACTGAATGAACACTGATGAACACACATGGAGTTAACGCCACACTTCCCACCACTTTATATCTGTTACTCTGTTTTTAAGCTGGAACGTCATAAGAATAACAACACACGTCTTCTCTCGTCTCTGTGGAGGTTGATGTTGTGCAGAGGTAACACCTGCTTCTTCTGCCACACCTGAGGCGTCGGCCTCCGGCACCAACAACACTTCAAAGTCGCCTGCTTCGCTGCAGGGCGTTTAGAAAACTACTTAAGGTCTGGCACAAATCCCAGCAGAGGCAAAATAAAACACACAGGGAGTGTCTGAGTGTGATTAGTTTGAGGAGCTCTTGGTCAGGTGACATATTAATATGACAAAGTCATTAAAGAAGCATAACCCTAACCCAAGTGTTGCACATTTAACCTGAGACTTATGGCCACCACATGGAGGAAAGTCATTTAAAAAAAGACGTATTGTAAAATAGCTTTTATGAATAGCTGTGTTTATTGCTGTATTTTTGGCTAAGCTTAAGGTATTTTCTGGCTAACCTTTAGCTTAATGCTTAGCATTTAGCTATTTTTCACCAATCTTTGGCTTTTGTTTTACTTTGTTTTTTTTAAATTTAATAATCTCTTCCTTAGTAAACTTTAATTTTTTTTAGCTGAACTTTTAGCAAGTTCTTGTTATCATTTCATTATAGAGGTAGGTGGTATATCTTTAAAATGACAAAAAAAAAACATTACCTTGCATAGTTTGTCTCAATTAATTATTATTTATTATTTAGTGTCTTAATTAAACATTGGGGAGGCTAATTGTCTTGATAATCACGATGCTGGTAAGGACTAAAACAACATGCCATATTTTGTGATGAATTTTTGTAAAGAATGTTTAGGATAACATATTAAAGTGAAATATTTAAAACACTTAAAGATAATTGAAGAAAGGAGAGGTGGAGACAAACAGGGACAAAAAAACCTAACTGACCTTTAAACATTACCACCACAGACCTGCTGCCACATTGTTCTCATTTTATTCCTTATAAGGCTCTATGATCTGGTCCTGTCTGCAGATTTACATTTAAAGGCTGTGCAAAGTTCAGCTTTAAAAAAAAAAGTTCATATTTATTTCTGTAAACATCTTGACAGTAGTGCGACACTTACGTTTCAAATAAAGTGAGTCGTCCACAGTTCCTCACATTGGCCGGTGCATGTCTCCGATATCAGAAATATCAGCCATTTCACTGACCTGTTTAGATGTAACACTTAACTCTCCCTCTACTGCGGTCAGGTTGGATAAAGTCTGTCTGAGCTCGGCGATATCCTGCTCTCTCTTGGTCAGGTCTTCTGCCAGTCTTCCGATTCTCAACGTCAGATCGGAGAGGAGGGGCTCAAAGGCAGCGAAGTCTCTCTTGATCAATGCAACTTTAGGTTTGAGGTCACTGGCGAAGGTCACCGTCCGTATCAGACGAGCTCTGCCGCTCTCTAGCTCCCTCAGTTGTTCAGAGATCTTCTGATCGGCTGTGGTCAGCTGGGGGATCTGCCTGCGCAGCTGATCGATGGCCTGCGTGTTGCGTTCGGCCACCGATCTGAGGTTGGAGACTCGGTCGATGCTGCTGGCCAGCACGTCCCCGATGCGCCTGACCATGCTGCGCTCCACCTGGCCGGTCTGGTCCTCAAGCTCTCCGACGTGGCTGAGCAGAGAATCCAGCTCGGAACGCAGGCCGTCCATTCTGCGCACGTCTGTCCTCACTGATGCCACCTGGTGGGGAGTTGCAGTCAATCAAATGTCATCCACATATACAAATGTAGGTTCATGAACACTAAGAATTAGTGTCATTTTTTTTTTTTTAATTCAACCCAGGTCACTACAATCAACTTTGACCTCATGGTCCTACAGTGTGAATGTAGACCTGGACAAACCTTGTTGGCCAAGTCCTTAGTGATGGCTGAGGTGCGTTCTTGGATTTGTCCCACAGCCTCTCGCAGTGCACTCATGCTGCTCTGCAGCTGGGCTCGTTTTTCACTGTGCCCAGATGCCCACTCCTTTAGCCCCTCCACATCCTGCTCCAGCTCTCGGAGTGGAGGCTGCACCAACCCCTGCTGATCCCCCAGACTCTCCAACATAGGCTGGATGCTCTCACACTGCAACACGGCAGAGAGACGGTACAGTAAGCTGCAGGCAGCAATTAACAAACAAAAAATACAATAATACACACTGAACGTGAAGAAAACTAATCTGTGAATTTGTAACATAAATACATAAATTACTGTTTAATAATTATTACAACACATTTTCAAATTTAAATCAGTGAAAACTGTAGATGCTACATGTTAGCATTTCCTTCTTTTCTTCCCCATTTTCACCCAAAACGTGTTTAAAACATGACTTTTGCATTGATTTTGATATTCCATGATGTACTATTGTTGCAGGTTCACCCTTTGTCCCACAGGGGGCGGCAGGAAGCAAAAAAAAGGCGTGTCCCACAGGGGGCGGCAGGAAGCAAAACAAAACCTGGAAAAACTGAATATATCTCTCTTGGCAAAATGAACTGAATGAAGTCAAACCAAAAAAACTAAGTGACACCGTTTTTATTCAGTCTAAAACAGTGCATATAAATATAAAGATGACAGTGCAGAACGTACTGGAGAGTGATGCTCACTGAAACATATTTAACAACTGACTTAAGAACATGTTGAACATGTAACATTCATTATTTGTTATAAAAAACAAATAAAAATAAAATTCAAAAAGACACTGGTAGTTTCTGTAACAGACCTGATCTATGAACTGCTAATTTAACAGTGATTGTGAAGAGATTATTAATGATCTATTACCCATGTAATCACATTTTAAACACGTGCTTGGTTAAAGAAATTCTGGCGGTATGAGTAAAATAGAACCAGAGCAGATTCAAGTGTGAATCAGAAGCAACACTCAACTGCTATGACCTTTACGTGCTGGTGTGTTACAGTGCAAAAAAGTCACTAAGAACTGATGTGCACATCTTAAACAGTATTAATACTGAGTTATAAAGCCTAAAACACTGTTGTTGAGTCACTGATGTCACTGTGAAGGTGGACTGATGTCATCCCCATCATCACTTTCCCACTCCTCATCCTCCTCCATTTCCATTTCCTCAGCGTCCACATCATTCTGGCTTTCTATCCTGCTTTCTCTCAACACCGCGGCCAGTTCGCTGACGGCCTCTTTGACCACCGACAGCTCGTTCTTCATCTTCAGGATGCTGTTCTGAGCCTGTAGTGTGTCCAGCTCCTGTCTGATCACCAAGATTTCATTCAGGGCTTTCAGCATGCTGTCCTCGGTCCCGAACACCTGCAGCGTCACCTCCTCCAGCCTCTTCTCCGCACCGCTCAGGTCGCTGCTCAGCTTCAGGATGGAGCGCACTGCCTCCTCCACCTGCGGCAAGTGTTCTTCACACTCCTGCGCTCGGGGGATGTGGTCCTGGAGCTCGGCACTGAGCTCCGCTTCTCTTTTCTTCAAGCTGCCCACCTGGGATTCCAGCTTGTGGATCTGCTTGGTATTCCAGTCCAGATGTTCCTGCACTTTCTTGGTGTCGTCGTTCTCCGTTCGCTCCATAGCCCGGGCGTTCCTTTTGGTGCTGTCCTCCAGCTCCTCCAACCTCTTCTCCAGGGCTTTGGCCCTCTGTTCTGCTTCATTCACTCGCTCCGTGGCTCCGGCATGAGCTTCCCTGGACTCCACTTTCAGACCATCCAGGTCTTTGGTAATGGAGGCCAGCTGCTCCTGCCACGTCTCCGTCACATTGAGGAATCGAGAGTTGACAGTCTGGAGATCGCGGGAAGCAGAGTTTTCATCGGCCTGTATTGTAGTGACGGCAGAGTGGAGCGTGGAGATGTCCTGCTGGAGCCTGGCTGCCATGGAGACGGTGGAGAGCGCCTCCTGTAGGTCTTCCTCAGAGGCAGCAAGCTGCAGCCGCAACACAAAACAGTAGGGCCGTTTGTGTGGCAGATCGATGGCCCTCAGCATCATTTACAGATAGACAGTAAAACACTGTTCACGCGTATAACCACAAGAAGTGTCAGATAAAAAGTGTTAAACTAGGAAAACACCAGATTATTTATATATTTCACATTAATAAAAAATAAATGTATATTTCAGCAATTCTGTTCTTCAATTTAATTAGTTATTAAACAGAAAAAGCAGGCAATGAATCATGATATACGTATATATCATGATTCATTATAACTCCTTCATATATTACACTAAATAGGACTTTTTTTAAAGAAAAGTATATTAAGGGTTAATTTTTTTAATAACTCCCTGAACAAGTAAGTTTTTCATTGTGTATTCCCTAGTTTTCTGAAATAAAACTACTTTTAAAGCTCTATTTATGACACTTTAAAATACATTAAAATGCCATGTGCTTGACCTTATGAGTTACAAATACCTATTATTAACACAAATATCAAATTTTCTGTAAGAAGATTTTAGTCTGTGTGCTACAGAAGCCTGGTGAGACATTTATACTCAGACCTTGTTATCATTACCCAGCATACGATATATTCACATTCTGCAATACTCGGTCAAACTCCACTATTTTAGAAAAACTACTTTCAGCTTTAGCCGTCAGGGTGAAGTTGCAACAGGCCTACAAATCGAACGCACCTTTCTAGAAACTCTCAGAACTTCCTCCTCCATCTCAAACAGACTGGAAGTTTTCCCCTGCAGTGATTTGTACTTCTCCTCCATTTGGGAAAACCTCTCGTTCTGTTGCATCACCATCCTAGAACAAGAGAAATAACTCAAATTACACAACAACATAAATATTAAACTCAAAATGAATCTCAATTCACGGTGACAGAACTTACCAGCTAAGAGCTCCACAAGCTGCTAGCGACATTACACACAATAAACTTCTAATGTCCAAACTAGAGGAGCTTTTATCTGCTATTTTGCTATTTGCCGATTCTGTTTTAACTTTTTTCGCCTCGTTTTTACCGTTAGTTGTCAAATTTTCGGACGCTTCATCTCCATGTTTCTGCGTCTTCTTCCTCTGCTTCACCTCTGTGGGCATTTTAGCCACTAACCTTTCGCAGTCAAGGAATTCAACGAGTTCACCGATAAACTGAGATATTCTTTTTCACCCTTAAGTAAAATGCGTCACTCATTCAACAAATACACTTATACTAGGGCATATTATATTAAACAGCGGTCATTAACGGACACGTTTAACTGCCAATAACAAACTGCTGTGCCTTGAAAAAAATGTGGCGTTTAGGTACTATTGAACAGCTAGTACATTCAATAGTAAACGAGAACGAGACACGATAAAGAGAAGCATGCCCATATCGTTTTAACAGCTATGGTCGGTTTTTTCATAATATTTTACCGTATCATTTAAATAAATGATTTTAATATAACTGTATAATCAATCATTTCTATTAACGCATTAGATATTCTAGGGAGTTTCCTGAGTGGTAAAAAATCCGACGACATAGGGAGGGCGTTAAACGCCTCAGCTGGCCACGTAGGCGGGTGCCAGGATTTGTGCCTGAGATGCATTAATTAGAGTAGATTGATTACGAATTACGAATTACATAATTAAATGATATTAAGGAACGTCATTTATTAAAGTTCGATGTTCTCCTAAGATCATTTCCCCCAGAAATATCTATACCATTAACAAGACCAAATGTTGTTTGGTCTTTTTGTAAAACGCTAGCGGTATTCTTTTTTTTATTAAACAAAACACAGCTGGTATACACTTGTAAAAAAAAAGAAAAGTAAAATTATTCAGCAACTGTTGACATAAATCAAATGTTGACAAAACTATATTAATTGCTTAGGAGAGTTAAGTATTTCCCGTTTAATTTTTAACTAGACCTTGAAACGCGTTGCCAGATCTCGCGAGAGAAATAAGCAATCACGACTACAAGAAACTATGTCAATTACTAACATTTTAATTAATTATAAATGGAATTTCTTCACACGTAACTCTGAGATTAATAAATGGACAAAAACTGAGACAACTGAGTTTAAGTTCAAGCCATTTATTAGGCATGTTCCCAAAAACGTTTATGAGATCAAAAATGTCCAAAATCAGATAACAAACTCTTATGTTTTTCGGCAACTCAAAGCCCTATGTCCAACACTGTCCTCCAAATACACAAGTAGTTACTCTCTAAATGTTCTTAGCAGTCTCATATATTCATGTTGCGTAACAAGAGCCATGCAAATAATGTAGTTATAACATACACTTTCTATGTAACAATTACTAACATTTTACAGCAGAAAATGCATATATTTTATTAAATGAAGAAAACAAGTAAACCATGGACACATTACCAACTCTGACGCTTAGCTGTGATTTGCAAAACAGTACATTCAAGCAAAGAAAAAACAAAAAACTTCCGACCACGTGCAATTTCTAAACAAGTGCAAAACAGAAACACGACTCCACAGCATTAGAATATCTGAATATGAAAGCTTAAAGAGGTCTTTGGAATAAGGCATCTCGTGACTGAGTAAACACAAAGTTGACCAGCAAAGAAACATTCTAGAACATTTTAGTGTTTTTCCTAGACTTGAACAAGTCGAGCTCACAAAAGGCATAAACAGCAAAGCAAATCCATCAGAAACATAATCATCCTGCTCCGAAAGCTATAGAACCCTAAAAAAAAACATAGGATGTCAAATAAAACAAAACGAAAACAACAAACTTTTCAAGGCTTTTCTTTAGGTTTTTCCAGCCCTGAGTCTCAACACTGCCACCATCATATCATATCATCAAACAGCTCACTGGGAGATTGGCGCTACACAAGAGCATCGTCATCATCGACTCTCAAGGCGTCTGAGGCTGAGGTTTTAATGCAGTGGACACAAAGTCAGGTAAACATCTCAAAGACTCCAGCTCCTAGCACACTACAGACAAACAAGGTGCGTAACAGGACAAGCTTAAAGTAACCACCGACAAAACTGTCAATTATTTTCTATGCATATATTACCCATAAATTAAGGACCAGAATAATATAACACCATTTTAAAGAAAAAGTTGGACATATTGTGGGTTATTTTTTTTAAATACATTTTTAGGGTCAGAACAGACAATCAACACCACTTCTCAATCTCTCACATTTAAAGCAGTGGTTCTCAAAGCATGGGGCGGACCCCTCCGGGATGTGTCATTTCAGTATTGACTTTTGATGAGAGCGGAGAATATTGTGCTGGTTAAAACCTCAATCTTTCATCAAGACACAGACTTTTTTTAATATGAGAACAAGGGGCAAATGTTTTTTTGTTTTAGCAAAAAACCTCCTAAAAGATATTCCAAACTCTCAGTCTCTCAGATATTTGTTAATCCCATCTTTTAGTTAATTTTTTTCCTTATATACAGTTTTATTTTTAGCATTTAAAACTATAAACTGTCCCCTTTTGTAGACTAACTGCAAAAACCAAAAAACAAAACCCTGCATGTCAACAAATATCCAAGATTATTTTTAACTGTTATAAAATTTATAGCTTCTCAGGCTCCACGTCGTCTCCTTCTCATCCAACGATAACGAAAATGTAACTCCCTGGAGGACTAAGAAGGTTTTGTGCCATTCAAGCCAATCAAACGTTTCACATCAGTTACAAACTCTAATTTATATATACCTGTTCCCCTTAGGTTTCCTCACTTAAGATTTCAGACCCATTCATGTGGAGAAGCAAACATAAGTGCACTTTGGGGCTGGAGAAAAGGTCACTTTCAAACCTGTGGTATTTCTGTGCAAGACGTGAGAAAAGAAAGGTTTTCTCATCAAAGTGCGAATCATGATAGTTTTTTCCATTGTCTTCGCTGCTTAGGTTTTCAGCTTACCAAGAAAGAACAGAATTGGATTAGAAAAAAAAAAATCAAAAATCAAATTTCACCTTCATGGCACCAGAAACCTCTTCAGGCTGCTTTACACAAAAAAAAATAAAAATAAAAAATCAAATTTCACCTTCATGACACCAGAAACCTCTACAGGCTGCTTTACACAGTATTTCTAAATATTCCACCCTCCCAAAAACCACATATCAAGTCAAATTACATCATTAACTAAATATTCTTCATCATCTGCCGACTTCACACAGAAACCTCTCTTCAACATTAACTAATATTATCCACCAGACTTTAGGATTTCACCAACTCTTCTATACACAGCATTTTTAAAAACAAATATATATTCAGGTGTGAATGTATTCAGGACAAACTTCAGGTGAATGGGTGACTGATGTGTCGCAGAGCAGAGTGGTTCAGAGAACTTCCACTAGGTGGAGAACTTTCACTCACAGAGAAATTGACCCCACTCTGGTTTTCAGAGGACAAATTTGAGATGAAGTAACCAGGACTCAGGAGTTGTAGTGATCCTGGAAAAGAGAGACGAACAAACACCATCAGACTTCACCATCAAGGACTGGACCTCGGTCAGTTTTAATTGGATAACTTTGTTCTGGACAATGAACCAAAGGCATCATCGACAGAATGTGACAATGGATGTCAACGTTCATTAACAAAACTATTATTAAACTTTTTATTATTTAAAAAAAATCATCACCGACCTGAATGGTGTTGACGACTCCACTGGCCATGACTGAGAGTTTTCCCGCCACTGACCGCACGCCCATTTTTAGCTGTGTCATATCAGGAGCGTTGGGCAGCACGTTAGTCAGGCGATAGGAACTTCCTGTGGACACGGGACAAAGACATCAAAGTTCTATATATATATATGTCAACTGATCGTTAATAACTGTGAAGATATGCAGCAGTGGTTTGATACCTGATTGTTTCTTCTGCTCCTCAAAGAGATCTGCTGAACTTATGGCCAAAGCATTATTTCCAGCAATTCTCTCCAGTCGGGTCATAGCCTCATACTAGAATAAAAAAAAAAGTACAGCAATATTTTCTTCTGGAGTCTCAGGTTATACCTGAAAAACTTGAATTCACCTGTAACACTGTGTACTCCAGTGAGAGCTTACCTCAGGATTGTCTTGTTTTCCAAAGACCATCTCAGAGGAAATGGCCTTGACCTCTCCAAACCTCTTCTGAGTGTCTCCTGTGTCTGATACTACAGTGGTGTCAGGTTTCCTCCTGGCAGGTCTGGGGTAAGAAATAAATGATTAAAGAAAAACATTAGGAACTAAATGAAACGCGACAAAAACCAAATCAACCCTGTATAGTGACTTCACAGTTAAGTAATGACTTTGGTGCTAACTATTAGAATGGCTAACAGATAACAGATATTTACAAAATAATATTGGAGTAAACAATTAATGTTTCGGAAAAGTGATGATGATTTGTGCAAATTAATTAAATTGTGCTGAATAATGACAATTAGGCAAGCAAACTACATGATCTAAGTAATGACATAATACTAGCAAATAATATTTGTGCTAACTAAATGTGACTAAATGTGTGCAAAGTACTGACATGTTTACTAACCTATGAAATTTGTGCTTATAAGTGACATTTGTGCTAACTAATTTAATGTGCTAAATGATAACACTTGTGCTAAATAATTAAATTTGTGCTAATTATTGATGCTTGTGCTAACTAATTTAATTTGTACTAAATAATAGTAGTTTTTAAAGACACAACTTTACACAAATCTGTCGTTTCTAGTCTCAACATACGGATGTTACCAGCGACAAACACAGTTTCTGACCTGTCGTCCAGTGAAGACATAGATGACAAGAAGAAGTCCGGCTCTGGTTTTCGGCTTCGATCCCTGTCATCCTCCCGCCGTGATGATTCTGTCTCATCCTCAAATCTAGAACTTCTGGACATGAGGTTCAAATGAGCATCAAGAGGGGAAAAATCATTGGAAATAATAACGAAGCAAAGACAGAAGTTACCTGGACGTGAAGCTCCCTTCGTCATCTTCTTCCTCCCTGTACTTCCATCCTTTGCCGGTCTTTGTCCCCAGTGGACTCTCCTGTTGGATGATGTGCATGTTTGAGGTGACAGAATGTGAAACGCCACTGTAGGGAAGAGCAGAGTCACAGCAGGTCAAATATCAACAGACCAGTTTGACAAGGAAAGGAAAAAAAAAAACCCACAGCCATCACCTCCTCAGCTCACCTCCTCATGCCTAATCCCATTCCCAGTCTCTCTGCCTGCTCTCTCTTATTCCCCTCTAAACCTTTCAGCTTGGCGTCGTCTTTTTTCCTCTGCTGCTCCAGATCTTTGTAGGCCAGACGCAGAGATGGAGCACTGACAAAAGGAGTATGAAAAAGGAAAACCTTTTGGAATAAAGGGTGTAAAAACAGACAACCTAAGACAGAAACTGGTGTTTCTGCTTTGATTAATTTGTAAAGTTAATCGCATTTAGATTTAGTAGTATAATCTAACACAAACACAGAATGACATACGATGTATATACAATAAATTCCAGTCTTGGAATTGGTTTATAATATATACTGTATTTTACTCTCTGTCAACACCCTGTGGTCAGGTCAATGCATTACACTGAACTAAGAGCATCAAACCAAACGTACATGGACTCCTCAGACTGAACGTTCCTCTTAGGGTTAACAGCACTCTCCTCTTTCATTTTGTCAGCAGCCTGAGCTTTCTTCTCCAGCTCGGAGAAACTCTGGTTGCTGACCTTCTGAGCGCCTAGACCGCCTTTCTTTGAGGCCAACTGCAGGTGAAGACATTTCACGTAAAACAGAAATTGAATGAAGGTTGTTTGTCCGCCTCAACATAGAGTCTAACTTTAACCTTGGACTCACCGTTTTCTTGGCAGCTGTGGGTTTCTTCTTGAGAAGAGATGGCAGGTCTGAGGGAAACAAAGGAAATTTGAATTACATCTACTTCAATTTAGCAAAGAGGGAAACACTGAAATATCACAGGTGGATTAAAGACCAAAGGTGAGGTATCAGGGGGCGTGAGGGGCTTCCAATGGAATATGGCATGCTGGGCATAAGTGTACCACTGCTGTAATACTTGAATGATAACATGCCTCCAGTCACTAGGTGGCAGCAACTCATACAGTGGTTTGTACAGATAGAAATATACATGTTATCAGGTTCTCAATAGTATTTTAATTCCCAGGGTAATGGGTTGTAGAAAACTTTGTGAATACTTGTTAGGTATGAGAGACAGAGTTTGACTTTAATGACTAATTTTCTTGATTTAAACATGAACTAGAGTTTCATTAGTGTAACTCTCAGTAAACCAACCTGGATTTGCCTTTGGAGAAACACTCAGCATTTCCACACTTGGCCCTTCATCTGTGTTACCTGAAAAATGTTAATGCACACATGAATAACATTTAGTCAATATCAATAAGTTTTGTTTTGTGTGTGTGTGAGAGTACCATTTTTGTTGTCTTCTTTCTGGGCTGCGGAACTCGGCTCTGATAAGTAGGAGCTCAGGCTCATTTTGGCCATGTTGAAATCTTCAGGTTCGACCTTTGACATTAAAACACACACAGCAGAGGTCAAGGTAAAACAGCTGGTGTTTGTGTGCAGTAGCAGCAGAAGGCTGTGAGAACATCTGGACCAGGTGATCACACTGGTTTACCTGTGAGTGCAGACTGAAGAAGTCCACCTGCTTGTCTCCTGGTGATGTTGGAGACATCGGAGCCTGACCATCGAGCCACAGCTGTGGAGAAGAAGTCATCAGGTGACTCAACCCGAGGCTCACAGCTCAAATTCAAGCAGCAAATATATTTATATATGTATAAATATATAATACATATATATAATACATATATATATAATACATATATTAAATATATTTGTTTTTATATATCTTTTTTTTTTGCCAAACAGCTACTTTAAGATGACCTTCCACTTTTAATGATGTGCTCAGACTATTGATCTTTCTGTGTAACGGTTAGTAATTTTTTGGAAAATCTAACTTTTTGGCTAATGTTAGCCCTTTCTCGATTTATTTCTTTTTTCAGGAAAACACCTACAGTATATTTTTGCACCCTTGCTTTGTAACTTTTACTACCTTCAGTTAGCTCCCAGCTTTTTTGCTATATTTCAGCTAAATTGGCTAACCTTAATGGGTGTCATGTCTGGACAAATGGGTTTTTCCACAGCACAACAGATGGATGTTATTGGTCAGTTTTAGTATGACAAGTATCTCCTTACCTCAGTGCCATGACTCCTGGTGGCCTGTGTAGCTAAGGTCCTTATCTTCTCTCTGTACAGCTGAGCAGCTCGGCTGTTGTATTTGGCGTTGGCCGCGTTGGTTGTGCAGTTGTGCTGATTAAAAAACGCAACCTGCCGTGGGAAGGTAACAGGGGACAAAGAGAAAAGTAAACAGGAGTCAGACAGTGTAATCATGTGTTTGTCACATGATGCTGTGTTGGCAGACAGATGGCAGACAGATGATGCTGATGACGAAGAGACTTTGCCCTCGAAAAGCAACTCACCGCGCTGGCATTGCCTCCCACTTGCATACACCTTAGATGAAACCAGGACCAGTTAAAGTCCAGCTCAGTGGATCTGAGAAGGATAGAAGAAGAAAACAAAATAAACAAAGACAGGCTGTCAGTCTATGGCTGAACTCTCCGTCCTTTAGGTTTGCCCTGATTGTCCTATTTCACGGGAATAGGGTCAGAGACCCAGAGAGAAAACAAAAACAACTAGACAAACACAGTAAGAACCCACTGGCAACATTCTTGTCACCTTACCTAAATCTTGAAAGACAGCATTTTTAAAAAAATAATATTTTTGCCTGGGTAGAAAACCAATTTAAAGCACAAAAATACACAGTTTCAATCCCAACTGACCTGATAAAGCTCAGGTGCACCCCCAGAGACCTGTGTGTCCCGGAGCAGTCTATACATAGAAACACACCGTAGGTGATGCTGGCCCAGCTGGGGTTTTTGGCTGCACAATCAAAGCAAACCTGAGAGGAATAGACAACAGGAGACAAACTCAATACAGGGACAGTTTATTATTAAAACATAGCTTCAGAGAAACTTTTTATGTGGCATGAAAAGACAACCTCCTGATTAAATAATACACTGAGTTTAAAGTCAATAAAAGGCAACAGGAAGACAAAACAAACTTAATGATGAATGGGCTGCTTTTATCAGGCTTATCAATGAGGAAATTAATAGCTGTTTTTATTTAAAATGCAACATCCAATAATGTTCTCAGTGACTGATGATTTATTGTTATAATTGTTATAACAATATTGTTTTTTCTTGTTACTGACAGTGCATCAGTGGAGACATCAGCTTTAATGACAGTTCAAATACTGACAAGAAACCCATGTTCAGACGTGATGTTAATTATGTTAAGTAAAAGTAGCATCAATTTTATACTTTTTTTATTTCAAAAGAAAAAAGATGGTGTGAAGAACCTTTCAATCTGAAACTTTTTTTAAAAAAATTAGAAAAATGTTAAAATAAAAAAATAAGTTTGAAGACAACGCATTTGTTGGGGTAATGTTTGTTGGGAAAATATTTCCATGTTACAAATTTTTAATAAATCATAATTAATCATAAACATAAATGTTTTGCAAATGTGTAAAAACAACTGCATTGTGAATAAATATAAAGACTGTAAAATATAATATAAACATATAAAACAGTGTAAAACAATTTTAGTACGATACACATTAATGCTAATTAAAAGCAAAATTAAACAGTAACAAAAAAAACAGCTGAATAAATTGTATCAACAAACTGAACACCTTTTACTAAAAAGCAGGAGTTTTGTTTTTATTCTGCTGTTCTGTATTTAAAGGAAGCTAAGGGCTTAACTGTCAGAACGTAGCTGACAATGCTGTCAAACCGCTCTGGCTAACGTTAGCACTTCCACTGAAAGTTTATTTCGTTGACAAATGTTACCACGTCACAACCGAGGCCTCAAAAAGTAACTGCGCGGCTTTTTAATGTGTCATTTAATAAATAGATGTTACATTTAATTTGTTTGGTGATAGCTAGTCTTCGATATTTCTCCTATGTGCGACGTGTCAGCTTCGACACTTTTGACTTCCTTGTTATGCTGAGCAGGAGCAGCACCAGGACCATGACATAAACTAAAAAACCCGTACCTTGTTTGTAGGAATGGAGCGAAGTCGCTTAAAAATAGTAGAAATATCGTGTCTACTGGGCTCCGCCATGGTTCCCGCAGCTGGTAAAACCTGTTGGTTCCACAAAACAGGTCTGAGTGTGGCTTCAAAAATGAAAAATAGTGCTGTTCTCCTCAATACTGACTGACCGATTGAGACACGTCAGTGGCGGAACACCATTCTTGGTCTCTGATTGGACAAAAATGACAGGTGGTTATGTTATTGTGACAAAGGCTCCTGGGTAATGAAGTTGATCTCGTCAAAAGAAAAATAAATGGCCGCAATGTAGAAACTCGGGCTCAAACCACAAAACAAGTATCATTCGTCGAATTTTTTTTACTTGGCATGTATGATACAACCATTGTACTATTAAAACATTTCATGTTCACAGTTAACATTTCATTTTATACAACAACTGTAGGTTTTCCTTGGCTGACTTAGTTATTAGTATTACTAATATTTACCTATCTCTGGCCATCATTTCTACTAATTTTGTTTTTGCTGACCTAAAAGCTAGCTAGCTATCTTCATGGCTAGCTTCCCATGGCGGACAAGTAAACATGTTGCTAATAAAGTCTTGCCTTTTTGATGTAATGAACATGTTTCTCTGGCTTTCCATGATCAGGGGCTTGTGTCTAATATATTTAATTCTTCTGTGTATATTTGATTTTTGTTTTTTGGAATTCTTGGATCCATGTCTATGTTTTGGTATCATAAGATTTAACATATAAAACAGTGTCATTCTAGTACATTAAACTGTCTCTGAAACAAGGGCATAATAAAATATAGCACAGAAGTAAAACACAGCATACGAGGAACCCTGTCAGAACGGGTTTGAAAGGTGTTGGTTGTGTTTCAGCCGAGAACATTATTATTCTTCATATGAATTTATAACATAACATAAGCATGTCAGGGTAAGACTTAGTCAAACATAATGACAAGTGTTTGTAGAGGTGGTTTGTTGCCTTAGATTGAGCCTTTTATATTTCCTTTAGACTATAGCTTTGAAGTCACGGACAAGTATTAGCATCTAAACAGCAGGTCTAAAGTTTACTAAGCTAGCTACATCCACACGGGTCCAGACACTGAACCCTGGTGGACTCCATGAAAGTCAGTAAAACCCTAGGATGAACACAAATGGTAAAATATTTACATAGCATCTGTTGTTTTTTATTTAATGATTATGGCCTTCTGTGGAGAGGGGAAAAACACAGAATCATATTTACAAATATAACAAAATAAGATTTACAGGTTATTTTTTTTCCCAATAAAACATTCAATTCATGTACAAGGTGATTTCTCAGTCACAGCATTTCTAACGAGAGTAGAACAAAAGCACTTGTGGCATCATAAATTAACAACTATCAACTTCCAACTACATCTGATCCTGGTGCTTAATTTTGTTCTATGGTGTTCAATGAAGGTTATTTATAGGCAGTAAAATAGACTAACAACATTTTTAATTGATAGTTTGTACTGTTTTGCAATTAAAAAAGGCCTAAAATGAGACAGAAGAAAAAAAAATGAAACAGAGGAGATTCAAGTCAGAATAAATCTGCCGACATTTTTCAGTGTTGTTGAAATATAAAAAATATTGTTATGGTTTGAAAAAGAGAAAAATAAATTGTGTTAAAGAAATACGGAGAGTTGAGGACGCCGATGCTTCAGTGGAGCCAATCGGCTCTAAACGACAGTGAATGAAGACAGGTGAAAAAAAATACAATCAGTGAACATACATTCAATTGCAGTGATTTCAGGTGAAATAAACTTCCCCTCTAAACAAGAACTAAACGAGAAAGAAGTGAGGATAATTGTTGCTACAGAGTTGCATCATTCCTTTTACAATACCACAGCAGCTTAGGAACTAATTGGGAAAACTAAACCCTGAAAAGATAACCGGATCGTCATGGGTTTAAAATCAACTAAAGTCTAAACTGATAAAATTCCATTTACGGAACTTCCTGTTATGAGCAAAAACAGTTCATAAGTCCTGTTTAACGTTGGATCACCTCCCTTAACAAATCCATAGTGGTTTGCGCATAAATCGCAGGGCTAACATTTGCCAGACTGTCATCCCAGTGTTTGATTTACAATAAAATATAAATTCTCACAAAAAAGTTACTCGAGTCTTATCTAATATATATTTGAATATCTACTTTTGTAACAGCATGAATGGGATCTTAAGTAACATCTTATGCCAACAGCAATGTCTGGTCAGGAATCATCAGGAAAAGATGGTAAATTAAATAATACCATCTTTCTGTTGAGTTTCTGTGAGCGTGGAGTGGTCCATTATTAATGCCAAACCTCTTCCAATTGTTTTTCACTGCTTCAGTCCAGTCTTCAGCGATGGGGAAGAGAGCAGTTCAGTGTAACAGAGATCACTTTCTTTTTTCCAGCCCCACTGTTCTTCATCACTTTCTACTTTCTTTGTGATGGTCTCATCTCAGATGATTGGTTATTGAATGGGTTCCACGTAGTTAGCAGGATACAGGCCCGTCTGTCCGTCCTTGAGTCGGCCTTTGCACCAGCCCTGGTCGTCTTCCTCGCCAATTTTAGTAAATTCGTCCCCTGTGAAATGAAGACACACGTACGTATCAGTTATCTGCATCTATAGTAGGACACTGAGAAGAGCTGCAGCTGACCAATACTGTACAGAAAAATAGAGCTATGTTCTAGTACGAGACACCAGAAGTTAACTGGTGTTGTCTACACTCAGGTTCTTACTGGATGAGACCAGCTCTGTCAGAGCTCAGATCAAAAACAAGTAGTCATTTATTGCTCATAAAATTATACGTTTTACTAAACTCAACACAGTAGCGCTTTGGCCCAGAGCCAATGTCTCTGTCATTGGTGTGGAATTCCAGGGTTAACGATCGAATCCCGGTTAGGGTGGTTGGTACCTTCCAGTGGACTCACCACCCACAGGAAGGTTCAGGGGGGTTGGTACAGTGCAGTGTGATTTTGGTGGCAGGCATGGAAACTGCTGCCCCCGGTAACGGGTAAGCGGATGAAAATGGATGGATAGATGGACTAAACTTGTGATGCCTTCACTGTTCTAGGTACAATTTGCTTTGCTGCAACTTTTCTGGTTGTTTCATATGCTTTTGGAATATGAGATAGATAAGTAAAGAATGATCATTATCGGCTTGTCCACATGTAAAGTTTAATGTTAAAGTTTAAAACGACTGAAGTGAACATGATCTCTAAAGGCTTGCTGCTGATGTAGTCGTAGTCAAAGTACCTGCACTGAAGCTGAGTTCATCCTGCTCCTGTCCTTCATAGTCATACAGAGCTTTAACAGGCACGGATATGAGCGGAGACGTCGGCTCGTCCTCAAAAGGATTTCCATCCCCGTTGGCAGAGAAGGGGTTAGAGCCTTGGTCTTCATCTGAGCAGTCTGGAGTCTTCTCTGAACTGCGCACACTGACAGACAGACAAAAAAAAAAAACCTTAGAAAATGTGTTTTCTTAAAAACGACATTATGTGACATTAAGGACTAACAGGACAATCCAGCGTGCCAGGTGTAAGCAGTCACAAATGTCCACAGTTAGAAAAAGAAGACACCACAACACCAAGTTTAGTTTAAATACGAAAAAGCCCATATTTTATGTATATGAAAAATTCTTCACAAAGTGTGAAATAAAAACATGCTTTAGAAAGACATCAAGCAAGCATTCTTCTGGAGTAACATGAAAAAAAAAAGATTTAATTTACTCTACTTCTTAGCGTAAAGATCAAGTGCTAGAAGTGCAAGTGCTCACGATGCCAGAAGTAACGATATGCAACGGGAAAACGACACAATACGGTGACAAGCAAATCAGGTCCGTGAACAAATGATTGGGTTTGAGCCCGAACGACCAGCAGAGGGAGCCACCTGACCACCAAAAACAGTAACACAACAGGATACACACATGGTTTACAGTCAGACCTGTTCGTCACCTGCTGTTGACTTTGGGCATGCATCAGCTGTTACTGAAACTGATGATGATTGTATTTTTTTTTTTTCGAATCTTCAGCTACAAAAGCTGTTTCAGGATCAGCACTGGAAATACAGCATTAACAAGTGTAGATCAGGACTGACTGTTCAGAGATACATATTAATATATACAGGAGATCAGGACTGACTGTTCAGAGATACACATTAACATATACAGGCTCAAGTTCCCACAGCAGAGACATGCGTCCCCATGCGCATCACATGTGGTGTTCTGCAAGACATGGTACTGTTACAAGGGTGGTTGAGACACACGTGTTTTTGTCTGTGTGCACTGACAGTCCAGTGACCATGCAGATCAACACAAACACCTGCCACCTGAAGACGGAGAAAGGACACTGGGATACAAAAAAGACCCAGAAATAAAGAGGGGAAAAAAACCCAACACGTAGTAAAGATAGGAAAACAGAGGAGGCAGGAAGGTTGCACGTGGGAAGGAATGGAGCGTTTTTTTTTTTTCTCCTTTTCACCAACATTTTTATTTCCTCTTTGGTGGCACTGATGTGGTTGACTACAGTCTGCTGCTCCAACGCCGTTTCCTCCTCGTCCTCCTCGTCTTCATCGTCTTCAAAGGGGTTGGAGCCCGGCGGTGCCGTTTTATTGAGCACAGTAAGACTGACAACATGGGACACAGTGAGTTGTAGGTACGAACAGGGAGAGACACATGTGACAGAAGGAGACGTGGATGATGCAGGGGGTCAGTGAGGGATTTTTAAGACTGCTGCGTTGATGCTGACATCTGTCGACTGTGGTTAGACTGTGGCTCAGGTCTGGCAAACAGGACCAGACCACCCAAGTTACATCACTCCATGCCATATGTGGGACAAACCAATGAGTTTTCCTGAGTTTGTTTTTCTCTTTTTTTTCTAACTTGTGGCTGTCAGCTCTGACGTCGACATCAGTCGTACAAACTATCTCATCATTTCATTTTTCAACTGCTCAACCTGAGTTTTTACAGTCGTACAAACTATCTCATCATTTCAACTGCTCAACCTGAGTTTTTCTAATGATCTTCTTCCAATAATATGTATACTTTATGTATGACTGAGTCCAAGTTTATCAGCATCTAAATGTAGTAAAGGGAATACGCTGAATAAATACTCCTGAAGTACTTCTTTTGATCAGTGATGGCTTATTTTCACAAACATGTGAGATGATATGTCATGGTGAATTCTCACAGTATGTTGGTGTGAAACCTGAGTAAGAAAGTTATTACTATAACAAGCAACATCAACCAGATTCTCATATCAATGACAAAAGAGCACCGTGTTTACTCAACACAGCTGAAACACATTATTACTGCTCGGTGTTGCTCTTTAAATACACAGACTAACAGCCATTATATAATAAAAACACACACACTACACTATAGTCCTGTCTGTGATTATGAATGTCCTACACTGTGAAACTACATTTGCATTTGACCAGAATATATCACTGGGTTTCTGTTTTTCCCCTACAGGAGGGTAAACCCCTGCCGTTATCTACGGCCCTGCAGGGAGTGAAGCAGGGAAATGTGATGAAATGAGGAGTAACGTCGAGGAGGTTTTGGTCAACAAACAAACTTGACCCGACGGCATTAGTGAAGCTACTGGTCATCAGGCCAAAACCATGCTGACACCATGCTTCAAATGAGGGAACATTCAAACAAACAGTGCTGACCACACAAACACAATGCACTCCCACATGCTGTCATGCACTTAAATGAAGGAAACGATAGTGAGACAATGTGCACCGTGAAATGTCGGTTGATGATGTGTTTTTTTTCACTTTCAGAGGTCAGATACTTTTCATGCCTGACATTCCCTCTGTTGACTCCACTACACACAGAAACACACTCCTTTGCATGATTCCTGAAGACACTTTACATAAAAAGGTGTGGATCAAAAGCTGAAAGGAACTAAGTCTGGAGAACCACACAAAGCCAGTGGATATAAATCAATGCTCATTACCTTTAAATACATATATTTGCATATATAAAGAACTTTTCCCATCACTTTGCTGACATCAGCTCCACTCTGCTCACATGCTCTGGTACAGATGAGAAACAAAAGCTGTAGAAGTGGATAACACTGGTATTAAGGGTATAATCCAGTTTGGCGACCCACCAGAATTAGCTCTCCAGCTCACTTCACTGTCCTCTCAAACTATTTCAGAGAAACTCTGTGACGGCTCATTACTTAACTACAAGTACTGTAAGGAAGAGATAAGGACTTAAAAGTCCGAATACAATTCAGCGACGACAACTGCACTCTCACAGAAGGTCAGAAAGTCACTCATATTTATAACCACGGCGACAGTTATGTGAACATTTCTAGGCTAATCAGCTGTTTGTTGTTGTTTCCATGAACTAAAGTCGCTGGAGCCGTTGCCACAACACTCTACAGGGACAAAAAAAACGCCTTATCTTATCTGGTATCACCAAAGATGATATCACGGCCATCAAGTAGAATCAAGTAGAACATCAAGAAGCTGAAAATCTTTATGTTCCGTACATGGTTTCTGACTGAGATAAAACTTTGTGCTGAACAGTCGGTGCTAAACTATTTGCTATAAAACCAATTACTGTACAGCGTGATTGTTCCTATGTTTATTTTTATATTATGACTGATTCATGCGTCTTTAACTAAAACACCACTAATCCAGCTTTGCTTAAAAATTTTCCGGCAATAATATGAACAGCTCCACAGAAGGCCTTAGTGGGTATGAGTAACATTTTCACATTTTCTTTGGAATGTTCTCAGACTGACGTCTCTCAAGGAACAACTTCTTTCCTAACAAACAGTGACTACATGTTTAGCGTTGCCACGACAACCGCAGCACAACTAAAACGTCACCCTCTCCGTGATGCAGTGCTTTTATGAGAATTCCTTCGGCGTACTGCCTGGATCAGTGAACATGTGGGAGAAGGATCAGGTGTGAAGTGTGTTTTTGTTTTTTCCTGAGATCTACCTGCTGGCCTTCACCGGCTGGTCTGATCCAGTCTGACTGATGCCAGTCAACGTGACGCCGTCTGAAGGCTTCTTCTTTTCCCGTCTGCTGAGCGTTCGGTTCAGGTCTATGGACCAGTCCTGGTACGGGAACACACACACATTGCAGTCAGATGTTAGCGCTTACCAATGAACATCTGTGTCTGCTGCAGAGGGCGGGGGAGATGGAGGGGGGGGGGGGGCATCATAGGTATGTCCACAGCAATACACACAGACACACACATGATAACACTTCATACACACAATTCTCACCCGGTGCAGCCATCTGTGTACAGACTGGAATGTAAAATGTTCGTGCACATGTTTAAACTGAACAGTGAACACCTGATAAAACAAAACACCGTGAACAGAATCCACCACCTGTTGGAGGAAACACGGCACCAACGGGTTTCACCTCCACCAGGGCTTTGACTTCAAATCTGGAGTTTAATTTTTTTTTTTTTTAATTTTTGATCCTGTAGGCTAACAAAATTATCATAAAAATAGATTTATGCAAATAATCAGATTAATTTATTATATATTTTAGTAATTGGACAAAACAAGAGTGCATATCTTATAATTGAGTTTTGGTTTAAGCTTGATGCGTTTCAAGCTTAAAATACCAGCTGACATGGGTGTAAGTTACGGTCCAAGAATTAAAAGATCAGAATTACACAGATCATCACTTTGAGTCTGGCGGAGCCTTGGTGGAGGTTCTTCCCCTCCCTGTGATTTCTGTGAATAAGTGTGACCGTCAAAGGTTTCAGTCTGACTCATCAGACCTCTCAGTGTTTCAACAACAATCACATTGGTAAATAATGACCAAGATGGAAACAGGGTTAAAAGAAGTGACCAATCAGACGGTCAGAGAGCCCTGCTCATACTGTAGAGCCGTTGAATAAAGCCTCACCTCCTGCCAAAAAAAAACCAGCTGAGGTGAAGTCATGTGACACGTTTCTTAAACATACAGTAATCTGAATTTCAAATGTCTTCAAACTAAATAGTCAAACGCACCTCAAACACAAACACACACACACACAGAAGGAACCAGCAAAGAGTGGAAGTGTTAGTGCAGGAATTAAATAAACTCAACACCCGTCCGCCCCCATGGATGCTGTGACAGAACAGCCTATCCATGCTGAACTCACTACAATGGACCTTCTCTTAAAGGAGCGAGGTTTGGACCAGTCCAAATTCTGTCAGACACGGGGGAGAGAGGAAAGCAGGGGTGGAACTGTGTTAGTGCAGCACAACAGTCTAATCCTGTGGTTGTGGAGGACAAATAAGTGTCAGTTTGTCAAAACGATCCTGAACCAGGAGTACGTGTCAGGATCATTTCTTCAATCGGCAACATAACCATGTGATGTCTGGGACATTTGAGCTTAGTTTCATTAGTAAGTTGACTGACAGCTCATGTCACACAGGATCTTGTCACTGAATACAGTTGATCCTCTGTGTTCTTCAAGATAAAAAAACAGAAAGAAAAACAGCCTGCGGTGATGAATATAATGAAGGTTACACTGAGGAACAGTGACATCTGCAGGAACACTCAACCCGGCCATAAATTGTATCTTGTTTCCCCTGTAATTTCACCTCCAGTCGAGGTTGATGACAAACCTGTGACTGTCTGAGTGACACTAGAGTGAGAACATGATTCATATCCACTTTACTGCCAAATAGCACACTTTGGTGACTCAGTGACAAGAACAACACAAAGTTCTCAGAACCATTATTAGTGAGGCAAAGGTGTACGAAGGGCACGGCTCTGTAAGTACCTCTGTTTTGACGTCACAGTTCGATATATCTTTGTGTCTCAAAATACACTTGCTAGGTCAAGCTAAGGTTTTGTCTGGGCCACACGTTGCCTGTGGGCCACTATTTGAATAGTGAATTTTTCATTTTTTTCATCTCAACGTTGAGCTGTTAACAATCATTTTTGCGTTAAGTCAATTCAACCTCTCCATGACTCACCAATGTTCTTCTGCAAACAAAGACTCTCCAACACTTTCAGACATTTTTTAAACAGTATCTTGTCACCAGTACCTCAAACTGTGGCCAGTTCATCGGCATGCCAGGGCCATGACTGGATCGGAACCATTTCAAGTCCTCTTCAGCATCAGTGGCTGAGATCGTGTCTTCCATCGTGTGATAGATTGTCTGGAACCTAAGATGACAAGGACAGGAAAATAAATACGATGCTTCTCATTATTAGTTCAATCTCTAGTACATTTTTCTTTGTCCAAGGCTGAACCTGTGATTGGATGACAGGTCCAGGTGCTGCTTGACCTCGAGCAGAACTTCTCTGAAAAACCGAATGCGTGTGTCCTCAAACTGCTGCCACTGCTCAAACACCTGTTCCATGTTCTCCATGTACTGTGGCGTCAGCTTGTCCAGCTCTTCCAGGGATTTCTCGTAGCGTTCTTTGGTCTAAAACGTGGACAAATACCCAGAAATGTACTCACATGGAGTTCAGAAAATTGGGATATTACAGCTGCACTT
>NC_024314.1:19513750-19524417 GCF_000523025.1 Cynoglossus semilaevis
CACTTCTCCACCTTTTCCTGGAGCTTTTTCTGGGTTTCAGGGTTGTTGTTCTCCAGCTTGCTGTTGCTTTCCCTGCTGGCTGCCAGCTTCTCGTCTTTACATGCCGCATGATAAGATTTCTTCATGGTCTCCACCTGTAGAAACAAGTAATCACTTATAAACTACACACTAGTTCAAGTAGAAATAACTGGGACTGAACCATCAACTGCGAAACAAATCAAGGATTATTAAACGCACCTGGATGCTGCTCTTACCAAATTGGAAGATAAGACACGGAGTAAAAACCTGCATATTCCTTTGTGATGTTATTCAGAGGAAATTGACTTTTAAATCACTGTTTATGTTCATCTCACGTCAGGTGATAAGGAATGAGGAACCAGACTTTCTGGCTTTGTTCTATTGACTAACAGCAGAACATTTAACTGGGACCAAAGCCAGAAGAGAATTACCCTCCTTCAGAAACCTGTAGACTGACTGTAAGACAGCTAAGGGCAATGGTTACCAAATAATAATATATACAAATATATTAATGTAACGTAATGAATGTTCTTATTGTTGATGTTACAAAATTTTCTTGATAAATGTGTGTCCAAATGTGTGGACGTAGGGATAATTACAGAACAAAAATACGAACCCTCACAAACACTAATTTAATTCTACATGTACGCTCTGGATCTGCTCATGTGTATTATTGAATTTCTGTCTGCGACACCAGTGTCTGCTGCTCATTTTTCAGACCAGTTAATTAGCCTCATTTCCTCCCCTGCCCCCCCGCCTCTTGTCAATCAATTCATCACCATGGCCACACTACAGTGTTGTCGGTCTGTGCTCACTGGCAGGGCCAGGATGTCAAAAGCCTGTGACGACATCAAACACACACACACATAGACAGACACGTACACGCACGTGTGAACGCACACACACAGGAAACAGCAAAGGAAAAATATTTCACAAAACATCCAGTGGCACAAAAACAGTTGCCTCTGCACGAGTGCAGCAGAACAAACACAGACTGAATGGAATGTGAGAACTGACAAGCAAACACTACCTGACTGACACTAACTGAACACATTTTTCTAGGAAACGCGTAGATCTCCCGTCTACTGAGAAGGACGGGCTGACTGGTTGCTCTTGGTCTGACAGAGCTAACTTCAAGATTACAACAGCACATGTGCTGCTCTGTTGATCAGTGAGCAGGTCGCCATGGCGAGAAAAGAAACAACGATGACTCAGTCGTTGTGAAGTGAAATGTTAAAAGTGATTATTAGGGCTGTAAAGACCAGTGTGGAATATTCACCTGCTGGTTCTGACTGTTTGAGTTCTGATTTCAAAAACACAACTGATGAGAACTACGTGCTGTGACTGAACGTCACTGCAATAGTTGTTTCCCCCATTTTGTGGTCTTAATGTGTCAGATTTAGAGGAAGAGACACATTGGTCTGTGAGGGAACTCCCTGTAGCATTTGTTGCCTTATATCAGAAATGCAGCTGAACGCAGCAGAGAACACAAATAAACCACAGGACGGACTTTTGACTGGTGAAGCCTGGCACATACAGTACATTGAACTGTTGTTCTTGGGTTTTTTGATTACACTGACTGCCATCCCAGGCTCAGACTGCTCGGTGATACGTTTGACCAGGAAGTGATCAGCATTAGAAGAGGTTTTGAAACGAGACAATCAAGTTTCACTACTGATTTCCACTATTTAGGCCATTACTATAAGTAACCAGATGAGCACAGGTATCTGTGTGACCAAGACGAAGGTTTCACTGCAGGCTAAAATAGCCGATCTGTGACAGTATTAACAGCAAAAATTATTGGTGATGTCTTTTTATTGGTGTCACTTCAAGGCCACAGACTGTTCAACTATCTAAAAAACAAGTATAATATTTTGTGCAAATTTTGTTCTCCCCACATTTTGACGACAATGAAATCCAACATAACCCTTGATGATGTAAATAAATCTTTACAGGGGAAAAATAAGCATCGGTGGTAAAAAAAAAAGTTGTTTATTATTAAATTGCTCAGAGCGTGCTAAGTAAAAACCACTACCTCAGTGGGGAAGATGTAGGCATAAATACAAGTCTTGAACTCTGACCTCTTTGAGTTTCTTGGCCCAGGGTTTCTGAGCCTTGCGGAAGCCGTCCTCTGCCTCTTTTGTTTCCTTGAAGCCTCCGATCATCTGTTTATGGAAGGCGTCTTTCTGCCAGTTTTTGATCTTCTCGTAGTCTTCGCCCATCAGTGCGGCCTTCACCTCCATGTGGAGCTCGCTCACCTTCTCCGCTTCTGTGCACAGCGCAGACCAGGCCCTCTCCAAGGTGCCGTACTGAGGACCTGGAGCGAAGAGTTTGTCACCAGTTAGTGGTTGAAGAGCAGAGTGGAAAATGTCATGTCACAATGAAACGGTACAATGAAAAGTAATAACAATTATATATATATATGGATGTGCACCTTTCTCTATCAGTTGCCGCCAGCGTTTGCCCCATTCTGTGAGCTGCTGTGCGTAGGACTTCTCAATACGTGCCCGCTCATGAAGACAGGTCATCAGATCGTTAGCGAGGCGGTGGCCATCGTCGACGCGTTTCACTGTACGTTTGTAGTTACCAACCTGACACAAATCAGCAGAGACAAACATGTTAAAATGTCTGGTAAAAACTTTATATATTTATATAATAATAGATCTGGATGTGAAGTTGGGTCTTACCTCCCAGAAACTATCACTGGAGACATCGATCATGGAACTGTTGCAGGACATTGTTACGGCCCTAAGTTAAACCAGTGTCAGGGCCTGGAGACACAGAAGGACACATGCAGACTTTTTTTCAGAGAGAGTCACAAACATAATTGCAACATCCGAGGAAACATGACAAATGTCCTGAATTTCTTCAAGTTATGCAAACACAAAATGTGCTGAATAAGTATTAAGCAACCCTAGGAGTCTTCTGTTACATGAATATCATGGTTTTATATGGGGCCGACTGTTGGTTTCAAAGTTTCGGTGAAACCCTGTCCTCAACAGTATGAATCAGTCCAGTGTCTCACAATCACAATCCATTGGACAGTCAGCTGAAGTTGACTGGATAATAGAAGAACGATAAGTTGGATACATTTATTGGACAAACAGTCTAATAAAATGCATTTAAAATTTAAGTCTGATTAATCTCCACAAATCAATCTAAAGCGTCCATTCTGATGGTGGTAATTTTAAAACATTCAGTGCACACAAATGTTACTTGGTTATCTACTGTAGCACTGGCAAATTTTAAGGCGTCACGATTTCACAAAGCGAAACTGTGTGCATCAGATATCATCTCCATCAAGAGAATTAATAGAACAAATGGGTGAAAGTGAAAGTTTGTGATCAGGTTTGATAGCGAGAGCCACAAACCAATAGCCATTTCACATCCCTAACCCTCGTCGCCCTTAACTAACTGAACTCAAACCACAGGTAGTCACAAACGCACCACAGTTCAGCTGGGTTCACACAAATGACTGAATTAAGTGATTCTGAAATGCTGAGAGAAAAAAGAGACTGCACTCAGTGGGCAGCTTCCGTATCCTTCACACTGGCTCCACAGACAGTTCTCTGTTCTCCTCCTCTGCCCTCACATCCATCATTTCAAACGTAACGCTCCCTTAAAACAGTCTCTCTTTATTCCTCTCCTCCATCCTCTTTCACTCCGTTTATGTTCTCATTCTTTTTCCTTTTCATTACAAATCAGCATGTCTGTCTCATCCTCACAGCACAGTGATATACTTTACTGAAGCATCGTTTACCATCCATCTAACTGACGACATGTCACAGCTGCACAAAGTGCTTTTACGGTTTGGTAAACAAACAAATCTTTTTGGTCTAAACTTTTCTGCATAATTTAGATCAAGATGAATTCTAGGTGTTAGACATGCATCAACTGGGGGCGCCACAGCCCCTGATTGATCATGGAGGTGTCAAAACTGGGATGCACTAGGGACAAATATTCGGTCCATTACGGGGCAAAAAATTAATACTCTCATCCAGGCCAGGTTATGGATAAATGGCGGACATTTAACATTTTACTAAAACAATTCAGATAACAGTTGTGTCCAATGGAGACAAACTGCAGTTGACAATACAAGCTCGGCAAGTGACCACAATTACTATTACAACCAATATCTGACCGTCTCAGAGGACAGGAAATGATAAGATTGTGTTCAGAGAACAGACGTTCCCTTGTGTATTACTGCGTTGGTCAGTGATCTGATGGTCATGGCTCATGCCCTCAGGGGCAGGTTTTAGACAGAGGGTATATTGTCATCACCATAAGACCAAAGAGGCAGAAGAACAATCTTCTGTTCAACAACACTTGTAGTTCAGCAAGTTTCAAAGTGTAAACTGTATCAATCAAAGTGTTTCTTTACTAAACATTTGCTTTAAAAACACTGCAATGTAATTTAAGTATTAATAAGGTAGGACTTTTTTAAAATTAAATTATATCTGAATGCATACAAAGATCAAACCATATCCAAACAAGGCTTTCCTGCCTCTTCTGACTTTTCCTCCAGCAGCTGTCAACATTCTTTTTTCACCAAACAGGAACATGTGACGGAACAAGCCACAAATGCCAAATCTAAACATGGCAACAAGGTTCTCACATCAGAACCACTTCCACAATGTGCAGATTAGCACTAACTCATATGAACCACATGTCCTGTTCCTTTTTAGACACACAGGAAGGAAGAGCTGACACTGACAGAGTGGATTATCGGACAACACATGTGGCAGAATGGCCTGTGACTTTGAATCCAATAGTGATGAGTGTTCACTTATACAACAATTTTATCATTACTGAAAAAGGACACTCAGAGATACTGGACTGTTCTCCCTGTGACAGCTGCAGGGAGAACACACCTCAAACTCACACACACGCCCTACACAAATGTACTTCCTTAAACATTTGCGCGTGACATCATGTCTTTTTCTGTGCATCTGCATCATTCAGACTGTAGACTGTTCACACTTGAGCCTTACTGCGGTTGCCTCTCAATTATAACGTAAACAAACACATGTAAAAATTGAGCTCAGACAAAAATCACGATTGTCCTGCAGTGTGAATACAACCCCAAATTTTTGATCTTTAAGAGAATGTTTTAAAATAAGTGAGCACAGAAATAAGATTTTTGATCTTTAAGAGAATGTTTTAAGATAAGTGAGCACAGAAATGCAGACAGTGAAAATGTTGTTCCTTGCGTCAGAACAGTGTTTTGGAAATTCATCCAGCACAAAGGCCCTTTCCCATGTCTGATATAATCATAAGCAAACAGGAACAAATGTCTGCACACCCTTGGAATATGAGGGACACACACTGCTAACAATTGAATGTGGATTGAACCAGAACTGCAAACAATGCTGTGGACTAAGCTGTGGTCTAAAGTCCACAAATACTGTGTCACTGCAGGGGTGGAGAGAATGCTGGAGAATTCAGCACAGCAGCAAAAGACACAAGAGAACAACCTGTACTGTAGATAAACAACAACATAAAATAAAAAATCTAATGTAATGTTATTGTCAAATAAGTATTAAGTGACGCATTTTTAAAAAAGATAATTATGCCCTGAAATCAACTCAATGATTTTATCAAGGTTGTAGAAACCTGGGGTTCTAACGATTACAGTGTTAGAGATAAAGTAATCAAAGCTAACAATGATAGCCACTGAAAGACGATACGTAAATGGACTGAGCTGTGCTGGAATTTAGCCTCTGAAGGCAGCCTCAAGACACAAGCGAGTGGACACATTCCTGAATGGCAGCGCTCTGAAACTAAACTTTACCAAAGTGAGCCAGTTCAAACACAGTCATTTCAGATTCAATACACGCAAAATAATTGTTTACAATAATCTTAGCAAAGCAAGAGGTGCTAACCCAGTCGCTGCCCTGTGTTTTGCAGCAGCAACAGCAAGCCGCAGCCTGGCTGCAACAGCTGACACAGTGAGTGCAAGGAAAAGGTGACAATGTGTGTTATTAAAGGCACATGACGGCCACTCAACCTGAGTCACGTCTCAGCGAAGTGCACAAAAGACTATTACAGTACTGCAGGGGAGGGGGCCATCCAAGAAAGACTTTGACAGTAGATGACCAGTGTACAAGGGCTTACTCTTTCTCACAAACCACTCTGTCTGTGTTTTGTTTTTCTCAAAGTGCTTGGGGCAGTGGGTTGTTGCACACAGACAGTGTTAGAAGTGACGCTGGGAGGCAGGAAACAACATGACATGTGTTCCAAAGAGTTGATGGGAGCATGCCCTTTTGATAGGCCTGTCCTGCATGTGTGCACTTGTTTATACTGAGGGGTGAATAATGTAAACACAGCACCAGGAGAGCAATCTGGCTGGTCACCGGCTGAACACAGGCTTCAGAAATTATCACTTCCCATCAGCAAGAATGATGTTGTTTGGGCTTGAGTGGATGGGTGGAGAAGAAGTCACTGGAGAAAATGTTTGGAGTTAAATGCGCAATCACTCAACCTCAACAGTCAATATGCCTCTGGTAAAATCACCAGTTTCTAGAGATGGGAAACAGGGCTGTAAACAGAGATATCCTTGGGCTGCAGTGTTATATTTTTGATTCCTGTGGAATCGGAAGAAAGCTACGAATTCTCAAACAAATGTTTAATGTTACGAAAAACTAACGCAATGTTCCTACAGTCAAAAATAATTATTTAAAAGTTTATTATCTTGAAAAATTTGGAGAACTTAATCAAATACTGATAGTATGTCCACAGAACACAAATTTCTTCAGTACTGAATGTTTGTTAAATACAACAGTAGCAGATAAAAAAACAATGTCATGACACCAATACTGGTTGACGTCATCAATTATCTTGTTTTGTCTGAACAGCCCATAACCCAAATATTGGAACCAGCAGGACTTTACACTGTGTCTTTGTTTTAAAGTGAAGTATCTAAACATTGGATTATTGGCGCCTGTTGATCTCTTTTCTGCAGATATAAAATGATAGTTTATGTACTTTCTTATCGGTTGTTGAGGCATTATCAGCCAATGGACTAAGATAGATTGACCGATAATGGTCAACCTATCATGAAATGATCAGACACCCTTCAGTCTCCTTGTGTTTCTGACATCATACTGCTCCTGTCGAAGCAGAGCCATTAGCACGTGGTAATAAAACTTGTCAAGACAAAGACAGACAGTATAAACACTTGTCAAAATACTCCTAACTACATTGTCTGTGCTCCAGTTACAGTAGTCCCCCCTCCATAACCCTCCAATAATCTCAGTTTGCCATAAAGCAACAACCTACACACAAATACCAGCTGTGCAGTTCATGGAAACTTCATGACGACACAGTGATTACATAAAAGCTAAGCTGGAAACATGTGCTTTCAGACAAAAATGGCTTATTTAACCCTGGGTGTTTTTGGTACGTTTCCATTTCCTTCTTTTGTCGCATTATAAGCCTGCAATATCTCACAGGAAGAAAGTGCAGCTGAGCTGATGTAGTCCTTCATTATTGCCATATCAGAGCAGGACGTTACTTAATCCCAACTGTGCTGTGAAAGAAAAGAAAAACCAGTCATACCCCGCTTCTTTCTTACAAACAAACTTGAAGGTCAGAAGTTTCCATGGCCACTGCAGGGCACGACCTTGTTTCTTACCTTTGGCCTCCTTCTTAAATGTGTGCTCAGCAGCTGCACTCAACAGCAGATTCTACCAGAACATGGCATTTAAATGTGGAATAATCTCTCTCTGATGGACTTCCTACTACAGGACCTTCATAGAATTAACTGTTAAGAGTTTATTGAAATAATTGAAAGACTTAAAATACAGGACAATAAGACTGGTGATCCAACAAATCCAATGCCAACATCTATTGTATAAAGGGCTCAAAAGCCCTTTTGCTACACAACTCGGGACAAACAATGGAATTTGTTCCACACTTTCAGGCATTTTCCACTGGAAACGCCAGCAGCATGTCGAGAGACATAATAGAGGGAAATTGAGTATTATATGACAGGAAAGGGGGGGATCCTCACATCACCACAGGCAAACACTTAGGTGAGGTATTTCAAGCTGCAGACCTCTCAGGGAAGTACCTTGAAGGCTGTTCATCCATGAAACCTATGACATATAAGGCTGTGTCCGTCCTGGTGACAGATGAATATTAGACAGACTGACTCTAGGTGTGGGGCCATCCTGGGATTTACAGAACATATTAGAATGTCTGAAAATAGGTTTCTCATGCTGTTTGCTTACTGCCTGGGTTGTTGGCTCAGTCTGTCCTGTCTTGGCCAGACTTGATGTGACCTTTTTATCATTTACTTTTAAGCCATAAAAAGCCTTGCTCTGGGTTATTTAAAATAACTTCCAGTACCTAATAAATGTTCCTAATCCCTGAGAACCACAAATGGCCCATTACTGGTCTAGACTAGACTGAGATGAAGAGCCTTTGCAGTCCTGACTTCTAGACTACGGAATGACCTGTCACTTTTAAACCAACTTCTTAAAAATGTGGTGGATCAATTATTTGTTTGTAGGGTCTTAATTAATGTTTAAGTGCTTTGTAATACGGTGTAGCTATAAACTATCTGACCGATAAACTATGAAGTAGTAGTCGTCAATAAAGTCTTTCATCAGTTATAACAGTAAATATACAAATTAGGTTTATATTTTTAGTTCTGTTTGAGTTTAAGATGTTATTACCAACAGGACTCACCAAGACTACAGACAGGACCCACCCATGAAGAACTATCTCACAGGCAGAAGAAGAAAAAAAACCTCAATTGAAATACACAGTCTAACTTTAACTCCGCTCTGACTGTGACACAGTTGAGGTCTCCATCAGCACCCACCCCCAACAGGAACCAGCTGCCTTTTCACATGACTTTCACTACTGCTTTATTCTGAAAGTACAATGCATCTCCACGTCCAGACCCCACAGATGTAAAACTACATCAATGTTCCTCACGCTCAGCACTGGTTGGAATTGTACTACAGTTGTAGTATTATTGAAACATCAAACACTGCCACAAGTCATGTACAATAGTAGCTAGCAAGACTACACATTACGTTCAAAGCCAGACCTTTAAGTTGTGACATTTTCTCTACCCCCTCTACGGTCACATGACTTACAACTGTCATTGTGCAATAAGAATACAGTAAAAACATTAACCCAGGATTATAGATTCCATACAGGAGACTAGGTACAACTCTGCAGCTTGCTTGTACTGAGCAAATCACTGAGAGTAATGATACAACTGACAGCTCAGATAATACAGCAGAACTCGACCCTGAACACTTTTCTATAAATTAACTCATAGACTACGATGTAGGCTTAATAACAGCACGAGGACATGGTATATGGACACAGAGTTTATCTTTGGTTGCGGAATCTGCCACACCCATTATCAGCTCAGGCAATGAAACACCAGGGGAGAAAAGTACATTGCTGTGGTACAACTAAATATTTAGGATCAAACTACTTATTCTAGACAAAATAATCTGGTTCACCACAACCCGGAGATTGACATTTGTTATAAAAGAATTGTATTGAGTACGACATTAGCCATTGGACAGACACAGCTGAAGTCCCTCCACTGGAAAGCCCATTCGCCTGTCTTATAACGTGTATAAAGTGTAAATGACATAAATTAAACAATGTCTTTACACTGCAGTAATACCGTCTGGTTTATTTTACGTATGGAAGAAAATCTGCCATTTTGTAGCACACTAATTGAACTCTCTCTTCCTAGCTTTAGCAAAGTAGCCGCTGCCGCCAGAGTGATAGAAAGTTAATAAATGTAGAATATAAAAGTCTCGGACTAAACTTACCTGATTTGTTTAATCCCCTTAATTGTTGATGTTGTAATTATATAACTCAGTCTTCTCTGTGTTGATTTAAAAAAAAAACCCAATCGCTCCTTTCTCCGCTCAGCAGCGGCACCACCGACTAAGTGACTGGGACACTGCAGTGGTGGAGTCGTGGTGAGGGCTATGCAGCACTTCCGGTTAGGGTTTTCAAAATAAAACAAAATTTGTATAATGATGTATCGGACAAGTTAAATTTAAGTTAACTTATACTGTAAATAGAATATATTGCTACTTTTAACAAACATTTTTGTGTTATTTACCTAAATGCAAAATAAGTTCGATTAAAGTAAGAATTTAGTTATTTCAAGGTTATTAAAATTATTTGTAATGTGGTGTGAAATGAATATCAATAGAATATCTACTCATATTCAAGTAATACTTAAATTAAAAAAATAAATAATAAGTGGTGTAGCAACGAATGATTCAATTAAAAATTGTTTCAAATTTGCTTGTCATGCCTGAATCCAAACTTGACACAAAACGGAAGTGGAATCTATTGTGTAACAAAAAACTGATGAATTTTATGTAAACTGTGAGGCGCGCTTCTCTGACGTCAGATCCCTTTCACAAAACTTTTTGGGGGGGGCCACTTTAGCCAACAAAAACGGAATTGTTCTCATCAGGTAACGCCTGATCAAATGATCTAATCAAACGAACAGATCATGGGACTTTTGTTTCTTTTCTTATATGTCATTTACACGTAGGGGCAACAGTGACATTATAGTGAAGACCAAGTATCATGGCAAATATTTTTAAATACAAAACACACATATGGGAAAAAAATAACGTTCTGGTAAAAGTAAC
>NC_024314.1:19524448-19551999 GCF_000523025.1 Cynoglossus semilaevis
GAATGATACTGCAGTAGCATCAACATTAAAAGGTATGCAGAAGTCAATTAAGAAGAAAAGTACTTCAGTAATACTATGAGATAAATTCTTACGTCATACTGAAACCATACTGCATGTAATAGGGCAAAATGTATATTTCGTAGCGAAAAAACCCCCAAAAACATTTAATCATTGATAATGTCATGTTAATCCAACATTAATATGTTAAATCAAAGCACCATTTTAAAGGGAAAGTGTGGGTTTTCTGAAAACATTTAGACATGAAGCATGGATGCAATGTAAAAATTCTGATATCCTTGCAAGACAATATAAAATTTTTTTAAGTTTTTTTCCAGAACCGACCAACATATTTTTACATATTTTTTTAAATAACAATGGCATTCATTCATTATCCATTGTTCACTATTTCAACTTCAGAAAAAATCCTGATAAGCAGCAAGTCTACTTCGTCAGTCCTAGAACTCAAAATGCATCATGGGACATTCGTTGTGTAAATAAAGTGATAAAGTGCAACAATAATAAAAAACAGAGCGGTCTATTTGCAATAACATGGTTAAAAAATTATAATACCTATTTAAAGTACGGTATTAGTAACACATTCATTAAACATGGTAGTCTATCAAGCTATTAGATTTTTTTTACTTAACTGTAACGTATATTTATTGTAATCTTTGCTCTGAACTCTGACATACATTTTCCATGTCTTTGTTTCCATTTTACCTGGAACCAGGCTCTTATTGGACGGAGGAGCTGTCACACATAAGGTAACATTGAGCTGTCATGCTTTATAATCCATTTACCTTTAAATGGGAAAGTGAACCTTAAAATATTACCTCGTGAATTAAACGTAAAGATTTATGGATAAAAATAAATTGCTAATGTGATAAATAGCATCATTAGCATCACACACTGTCATGTTGAATTCTTTCATTTCTTGATGTCGGTGAACGATAAGTTTCATCACATTAGAACTCCCCGCTCTCAACTATTGGGGTAAAAATCAGGCTTAGAATGTTACTTCCCAGTAATCATGCACACTTCATGTTTTTTTAATTTGACAATTTTCATTTCAATTCTCATTTTGATTCAACTTGTCCAACTGGAAAAACAAAGAAACCTGACCTTTTCTTCTGAAATCCAAAGTGGTTTTAGGCTGTTTTTTGTGAAGAAAAATAAACATGGTCAGTAGAGTAGAGAACCCTGGACTTGTCACAAGCCTCAGATCTGTCCAAAGGATCTTCATTTCTGTACATTTCTGTTTATAAATGAACAAAAACAGCAGTAAAGTCTAACATTTACAGTACGACTTCATTGTTGGTTTGTTTTACCACTAACAGTCAAGTTGTTGTCCATGTGTCTCAGTCCATTAAACATGGAGACAGGGTGGATTTCCATAATTTGAAAAAGAGTTTGGTTGGTCCTTTTTTTATCCTGACTGCCCTGTTGCCCCACCCAACTATAATATAAGAGTTTATTTATATCTCCGTTACTTCCAGGTGGCAGCTGTGGGCCGAACGCCTGCACTTCCTTTATTGCCCTTTGAGCCAAGAGACTGACCTGAGCGACTCCTGAGGTCACGCTCGGAACTCTCGCTCAGTGCCTGCTCTTCATCATACCTGGTGACAGAAGGACAGAGAACTCGTAAAGAACATTTGGAAGAAACAGGGTGAGAATTAGGCGTCCGACAGCAGTCAGAAAAGGAGGAGTGGAGGTCTGCCCCCTAGTGGATGTGTTCTTAACAAACATGCAAATGTTTGGTAATTTATGCCCATACACACACCCTGACTGCTGTCTTTACATCAGCTCCTTCTTTCTGTAAACACTTTATTGACACTCACAGGACTTGATAGTTTCCCAGTGCTTCCCAGGGTGGACTGCGATTCCAGCGGCAGTCGGGGATGTCGCCATTGGGCATTACTATGTTGAGGGTGTCATTAATGAGGTTGTACTTCAATATCCGATCATTTGCCGTGCTGGAGGTCAGTGAGGGAGAGGCATTGACCTGCGGAGCATAGAGACAAATAGTGAAGTATATTCAATGGGTATGTGCCTGCCTGTGTGCTACTACCATACACATACAGTACATATGAGAGATTCAGCTTGCCCTGAAGGCAGGCCTGAAACACACAGGACCTAACATTTGGGGCAGACGTTTGATTTTACTGTCACTGATGTACAGTGATGACCTACAAGGAACTGGGTGATGAGAAAAAAAAAAGATCCTAATGATGTCTGTCGACAAATATAGTAAGGACCTAGCCTGGAAACTCAGCAGTACAACTAAAAGGTGTCAGTTACATGACTTGCAAAGTAAAAAGGGTTCGACCTAAAGTGCGGCCTACTTGAAGTGGGCTTTACGGAGCAGAAACCAGCTTCTCTCTATTTTCATTAACATTTTTACAGCCAGATGAATAAATTGCACCAGTTTAGGGACCACCTTCAGCACACGCTTTAGTGAACGGTGCCACACTTGTAATCACACATGCACAGAGTTCAACGTCAAGGGCGTTTAAAGTTGCTCAACAGTGCAGAGTGCAGTACAGTCGTTGTGCAAGCCCGTTAGGTAAATAAGGGCTTAGGAAAATACGCAACAGCTGTTTTCAAAGAACAAAACAAAAACAACCAGAAAGATGTTGATTGGAAGATTCTGGTGACAGAAGAATACATTATTTGGGTGTAGATTGGTTTTAATTTGAATCAATGTACGCCTTTTAAACAATGCAGGTTCTCCTGTTGTTCAGAGCTCACTGTATAAAAATGAACCAAATCCACCATGGGAAAGTGACAGCTGATATATTTTTTCAGTTCATGACCCAAGTGGGCCATACCATCCCCTTCGATAGCTCAGTTGGTAGAGCGGAGGACTGTAGTGGACATACCCAGTAATCCTTAGGTCGCTGGTTCAAATCCGGCTCGAAGGAATATGTTTTTAGAGATAATCTCTCTGCAATGACACTTTTTCCCCCTGGTAGCTCTGGTAGTGACTGGAGTGGATTTAGCGATAACTTGAAGACATCTATAGTCGCAAAGAGTACAGTATAAACAGTCAATGCCGCAATACCATCCTTATCCTGTAGTTGATATCCTGGTGGTTTTTCATCTGTGTATGACCTAAAGGTCCAAATAAGATACTGTATGTTTGAAGTTTGATTGGTTTGTTTAACTGTAGTACGGGTTTTTTTTTCTTCCTGTAAGTCATTTGTTAGGATTGGTTGGACCAACTGTTGCACAACATCCCCTTCGATAGCTCAGTTGGTAGAGCGGAGGACTGTAGTGGACATTCCCAGTAATCCTTAGGTCGCTGGTTCAAATCCGGCTCGAAGGAATGTGTTTTTATAGGTATGATCTCTGGAATGACACTTTTTTCACCCCCTGGTCTCTGAAAGTCTGGGTAGATCTGCGGTCGATTTAGTGATAACTTGAGACATCTATAGTCCCAAAGACTATGAAGGGTACAATATAAACAGTCCACACATTGGTATCATCCTTATATTGTAGCTGACGGCCTGGTGGTTTTGTCAACCTCAGTGTATGACCTAAAAGTCCAGCTGTGTTTAGATATGATATAGCTCAGTTGGTAGAGCAGAGGACTGTAGTGGACATTCCTACTAATCCTTAGGTTGCTGTTTTAAATCCAACTCAAAGGAATGTGTTTTTATAGATGTGTTTTTTTCCCTTTGGTTCTGAAAGTCCTGGGTTGAGAGATGACATGAAAAATAAGGCCTGGGTCATGAAAACATTTCAGAATAGCCAGTTGAGTTATCAACAGCCTCACATCACCTTCGATAGCTCAGTTGGTAGAGCGGAGGACTGTAGTGGACATACCAAGTAATCCTTAGGTCGCTGGTTCAAATCCGGCTCGAAGAATTTTTTATTTATTTTTTGTCAAGCTTGACTCAGCGTTTTAGTTAAACCACACTTCTCACCACACACCACACACAAAGCTCAGTTTTCCAGGTGGTTTGTTCTGTCAAAGCACCTATATGGCGCATATGAACCATCTCAAAACAACCAGTTACAAGAATACAGTTGTCCACATAGAAGCCAAGAAGAGTCTCTCAATGAAGGGAGAACAATAACCACAAGAGGGAAATACTCAAAACCATAGACAGCAACCTCCGCAAACCATCCCTCAACACAGCAGGTCTTTAGGCAACAACTAACATGTCTTTAGGCAATACCTTCCTTTTTCCAAGAAAAGTGAGTACCAAAAGATCAACACAGGGGAAATACAAGATGACCGTAGTAGCATCAGTCACACCGTGGTTAGCATTTATGGTCCAAAGAAATATTTCACTGGGTGTGGAACTGCACCATCTGGTCCATCAGAACTTAACTATCTATTTAATACCTCAGTTTCTACCTCAGAGTACACAGTCTGTTAAACACATTTATATGAAAAAGCAGAAAACAAAGAGAGGAGGGGAGAGGTAGCCAACAATATACAGCAAAGAATAGAAACGGCGGGCGAACTGCATTGATCATTTACATTTTCATCATTCAATAAGGACAGCAGTTGTGTAGGAGTTTTTCAAATATAGTTCAGTGGGGGTGGGGTGGGGTCAAGAGCAGATGACTCTCTACCCACAAATAGCTGAGGCTGTTGATGCAGTTAATTTAGATCAACCGAACCAGTTCCACATATGTGATGAATGTGAATGTCATCAACGACTCACCTCAATGAGCCAGGGCTTCAGCTTGTCGTCGATAATGATGTCGTAGCCATAACATTCAAAGCAGTGCTTGTCATTGTTCATCACAGGCTGAGGAAAACAACAGAGAGAGACCAGAGCGTTGGACGAGAGCGAAAAGTGTTCGTGATTTATACGTCAGAGAATGATTCAGCAAGAACTGCTCTGAAGAACTATTCTGAAGAAAAATCCTTTTCAGCACATACAGTAATTCTGCTGTGAATGTGATGAACGTGATGAAGGCACTGACAATGGCTGTGTCACAGCTGAAAGCTAGAAATAATATTGTCTAATAATAAAACCGTGATGGAAAACACCTACAACATCCAAACAGGAAATAAAGATAGTTGAGTTTTTTTGCAGGTGTGACCTAATTTAAAAATAGAAATAAAGAATAGACAGCCACAGCCACTTACAGCCACAGCTTTTAACGACTGCACCACAATCCAGTGGATCTGGTCAAAGAGTCGGTTGGTCACCTCCTTCCCTCTGGTGCTCTCAAGGTACAGACGGAGGTTACTGACCGTCCACTTGCCTCCATGTACGTGATTGTAATCATCCTGCAGTAAAGACACATACTGTTTATAAGGCAGTGTTTCCCAAACTTTTTTTCCAGGGACCCATATTTTAAAAGTCACAAACCTTCACGACCCAAGTCAACAGACATTATTCAAAAGAAACATGATGCGAGACGACCCAAAAAAGAAATCTCTTGCGGCCCACCTGAGGGTCGCGACCCAGTCTTTAGGAAACAATGATATAAGGTATGTATTTTGTACCCAGTCTTTAGGAAACAATGCTATAAGGTATGTATTTTTTTTATTTTTTATTAAGACTGTAGTTCTGGTGCAAACTGGAAGCACAAGTCAAAGTATGTACGTCAGTGATCACCAAAGCTTGGCCCACGGGCCAAATTTGACCCGCTGTACCATCCAATCCGGCCTGTGACTGGATTCCAAAATAAACATCAAATAACAATGTTAGACTAAAATATGACTATTATTTGACGACCCCCCACGCGTCGAGTTCAGAAAAATTCTGTCTCTTTGACAAATCCAGGTGGTGACCCCTGATGCAAGTCTTAAAACTAGGGTGGTCTCTGTACTGTGTTATTTTTGGTTACAACTCCTTGATACTATCAGTACCCCTCTGCTGTGTGAAAGTACTGCAGAACCGAAAGAGTACTTACGCCATGTTTTTGGATGGCCACATTAGTGAGATGTACAAACATGTTATCCAGTTCACTTGTGCTGGGCGTGTACTTCACTGTGCAGAACCGACAGAAGCCAAGCTTGTACCTGAGAGTACAACACCAGACAGAACCCGGTAAACAACTTCATAAACATCAGGTACGAGTAAGTGAAAGTGCAGTATTTAAAAAGAAAAAAATACTACAGTATTTCATAAAAATAAAGCTCAATCATGTATACGCCTCAGCCCATTGTTAAGGTCAATAGAGGTTTTAAAAATGCATCATGTAGGCCACACTTTAATAAGCACTCACATGTAGCATTTCAAAGGCCGATAGGTGGTCACTAAGACGTAGAGGCGCAGGTCAAACTTTTTACCTCCTATCAAAAGAGGATTGTCAATGTAAAGGGAGATGACGTACGCCTCTTTGCCACTAGAGGCCGCCATAAACCTGGGGGCAAAAAAAGACAGCAAAAATGATCAACCGGATTTTCTACATTTTCATAACCATAATGTTAAAGTGGAGTAAAAATGTTTTCATATCCATGTGACGTCAAGTGAGTTAAAATTAAACCTAAATTAAGTAAAGTAGCACGAGTGTGTGTGATGTCCTACGTGGAGGTGCGACTGTCTCTGGACCATTTCTTGATCTGGGACAGTTTGTTGATGAGGAAGATGCCTTTGCCCTGAGCCTTCCCACAGGGCTTCATGATCCAAGTGCTGGACGGGTTCTTACGAAATTCCTCTACGAATAAGTTATAATCGGCCGGGAGCATAAACGTCACAGGGACAAAATCTGCGGAGAAACAGAAGAAGCTTAGTTTTGACGATGATGATGATTATGAAGCTTAGTTTTGACGATGATGATGATGATTACTGTATATTGATTTATGTGTGACATGAGAGATTCTGTACATATAAACAACATGTTGGCCTACAAAATACCTAAATATATGTATTTTCCGTTCTCGTCTTTCTCTGCCAGCGGGTTTCCTTCCTTCTCTAGGTCCTTCCTGTAGCGTTTAATGTTCTTGATCATCAGATCCTTCCTGGTCAACTCATAGTGGTTGGGGAAGTGGTTAACCATCTGATCATCTGAGAGGCGGTAGCCAGTGTCCACGCTGAACACATTCCGGATGGTTTGGATGCTCATCCTGAAAATATGAATATTAAAATAAAACGCAATTATGTGAAAATTTTGGCTGAAACTTTGTAGTTTGTCACAATAAAACAATATTATCATTATTAATATTTGTCATGTTAAAACGTGTCAACTACTTCAGTTGAAGGTGTACAAAACTTGCCAGTAAAAATTCCAGTCCTCGTTCTCAGTGACCTGAGTCCATTCCCTTTTCTCAAAGTTGTTGATTAGCACTGATTTTTCAATGTCCGTCACCCACTTCACCTTACTGGCCATGGTGCCTCCCACTAGAATAGAGCACACCATAAAAGGTTTTGTTTCAAAGGAGATGTAAGAAATGGGAAATGGAAAAATTATTTTTAAAATAAAATTTAAACTTAAAAAAAATTAAATTAACTTAAAAATAAACTTCTGAAATTAAAAAAAATTAGGCCCAATATGGAGTTAGTGCTTTTTTTAATAAGGTTTTCTTATTGTATTCCAATTTCTTTACAGGTTGGATCACAGGTAATAAAACATGACTTAGCACTATAACTTCGTACTAGGATATTTTTTTATAATCTATTAATTTTTTTAAAGAGGTCAATTATTCTTTTTTTGTGTTTTACCACTAACCAAATTATATAAAATGTGTATTTTAATTTTTTTTTTTACCACTATTGGTTGTCACTACCTTAAAAAGACAATGTCATTGCCATTGTTGTATCACTTTGGGTTCAATTCATCTCCATTTCATTTTGACTTGTATTTTTTCCATTTTAACTTTTGAGCATTTTGTCCACTTATATGTTTATTATGTGATACTGTCTCTAAAAATGTTACTTTCTGATGTTATATCAAAGGTGTGGGGCCCTTACAACAAGGACAATTTCACACATACTAAAACCTTAAAGTAGTTTAAAAATGTTTGACAAAAAGTAAGACACTTGGGTGGAAAAGATGATACTTTTGTACTTTGAAATAATAATCCTATTTAAAAAAAGCTATTATAAAACACACAAAAAATCCCAGCATATTTAAAGACTTCTTACGTCTTTATTAATTCTAACTAAAACTAATTTCACAAAACTAATTATCACTTGTTTTAAATGCAGACTTTTAATTGGTTTGAAACAGAACATTTAATGTTACTGTCACAAATGTTTAGTTTTTGGAGCGGTCTTAGTGTCTCTACACTGCTTGAAAATACAATGTTATAAATGTAGTGAGAATAATTTAAGATTTTCATTCACTTTCAAATGTTCAATCTTACCTGAAAACCAATGTGGTTAAAAGAGCCAGTCATCAGCATCAGTTAGCCGGGCTCTGCTCCTCTGTTAGCAGGCTGCTGCTGCTCAGTCCTCCCCGGCCTCCAGGCTCCACATCACCCACAGTCCTGTCACTGGTGCACAAATCTCACAACTAGTTCTGAACCACATGCACACCGGTGGAACAACATCACCACACACACAACCGCGTTAGCTTTTATCTTAATTTAAATGTTTTAAATGCTAACAAGCTAATGTGCAGTAAAGTAACCCCGAGAGTCGTGAATCTACGCGCTAACAAAAAGAACGTCTTTTCTTCAAATTAAAGTCCTGTATTAGACTACGAACAGAAACATTCTGCAGTTAACATTTAGGTAGCAGAGACTGATGTTTAAAAAATGGCAAATGCAATAAGCGAGACCTCTATGGGCTTGGTCTTTCTGGGAAAATAACCTAGCAACGGTGGACGCAGAGATGTCAGTGCAGGGTGTCATTACCACCCCATTTCGACAGAGGTCAGCGTTGGACAAGAATATATTATTGCCTTAAGGTGACATATCATAGACATAACAAAAAGCAGACCCCGCGTTGACTGCTCGGGAGCAAGAAAAAGGGCCGCCATGCTGGACCGGTCAGCAGACGGCAAAGACACAAGCAAGATGCCTGACCACTAAGAGGAATAAATTGTATATATATATATGTATGTTAAGTACTTATTGTATTATATACATATGAACTATACATATATGATTAATATTATTAATTATATAATTGCAATAAAGATAATTTTTGGTTTTAAAGGTGATGTCACCTTGTTTTCTGTCGCCACCTGTTGTCAATCATGGGCAGCGGCAGGTAAAGGCGTGGTCACGTTCGCCACCTTGTAGCAGTTTACTTTAGAGCACGAGGAATAAAGGACGCTGCTGTAAGTACAAGGAAAACATTTACAATACTTTTTTTTTTATTCCATCGGTTCCTGTACTAAATATGAATAATCCTCACGCTTTTACATCTAATACAGGGCGGCGTCCAAGAAAATAAAAGGTAGGTTTGACTTTCTTAAAAGTTAAACACACTTGTTGTAGATCTAAGGACATTTGTAAATAACATTTGCAGTAAATAATATACTATAGTATCTAGTATATACAGGAGTAAATACGTTATTCTGATTTTTGGTTAGTATCAAGTACATTTACATTCTGACATTTAATATACAGTGACATTTGACGTTTACTTTGGATGTTAGTTCCACATTTGTAGTCTGCAGGTTAAATGTTTTGAATTGTGTACAATCCAAAGTATATTATTATAAATACTGGTAACTACATTAGAGGGTATCTATTTGATTTTTCAACCCAAAAGATGTTTTATTTGATCTTGGTGAGAATTGAAATGGTCACTGTGGTTGATTTGAGTTATGGAAATGGAGCATTTGCATTCAGTCACAACAGGAACTGGTCTCAGAGCAGGTGCACGTAGGCCGCGGCCGACCTGCTGAGGCCTGGTTTTTGAAAACAACAAAAACTCAAAAGTTCTCAAAACTCAAAAAATATAATTTAATTTAGTTAACATCCACCGTACATTATGTGGCATTTAATAGCAAGTGTATAGCATATCAGCAGTGTATAGTACAGTACTAGTTGGATTATAACTGTTGGACCTATTCCAACAAGTGATGTCATCTTTTGAAACCTTGGAGAGCCTGTTTTATCAACATGGCAACGCAGGCGTCACCCATCCTGGTAACATGACCCTGTATTTACACAGCCTGTTTATGAACGTTAGGAGTCAGACAAGAAGAAGGCACAAACACTTTGACCTGCATTAATATAAATTTTGTGTAAAAAATGTCCCTCTTCCTAGAAAATAAAGATGGTGGAACAAACAAGACAGCCATGTCATGTGGTCTCCCTCCAGGCTGGACCTGGTGAGGTGGACTCTGGAACTGTGTCCGAGGTTCATCTCAGGTACCTACAGGTCTTGTTATAAGAACCATAGCTTGAGTAACAAAATCAGTCGCTATGAAAAACCGACTTTTGCCTGGCAACACGCCTAATGGATATTTTTTTAATGTGTGATTAAAATTATTATTATTTTGATGGAACCCCTGATCGTTTTAGAATCAGTGCCAGGACCGTGCGTGTTTTCGCTCGCCAACTGGCTGAGATTGGAGACCAGCTGGACCGGGAGTGGACCAGTAGACAACGTAACTGGCCACCTGCTCCTTTGCACCTTCTGAGACCCGCTCAGGCACTCACCAGAGCGTTGTATAGGTAAAATAAAAAAAAAAAAAAAAAACTTTCCTTGTCTGTCATTAAATCTGTATTTGCCGTAACTTGGCAACATTCTCTTATTACAGAGACCTCCACGGTCAGCTGTGGGGCTTCCAGGGTCTCTCTACTGCAGTAAGGGCCTGGATTGTGAGTACTGTGCCTGGTCTTGGTGTCGTTAAGGCAGAGGCCTGTACTGCCATGGTGAGTTGAACCTATTTCCTTATATGTTTAGTCTTTATCACCTGAGAGAATAAAAAAAAGTCTACTATGAAAGGCAATTCACTTAATAAATAAAGTTTTTCCATTGTTGCGAAGCACTTGCAGTTATATTTTGAGCATGTGAAGAGGCTAAGGAAAAACATACCCTTATTCAAAAGGGTCAATAGAGCAATGAACTCTATTATGATGAGGCACCATCGGCAGTTACTGAGTACTGTTGTCTGAACCGCATGGATGACACTCAGTTTTCATCAGCTCTAAACAAGGAATTTGTAACCTTTGTGACCAAATGTATCTGGTAAATTCCTTTACCTTATTTTCACGTGTCATTTACTGCTGTTATTGTTTATCTTGTGCTTGAAGTCACAGGCTCCTGACGTCAAAACTCACAGAGCTATAAAGAAAACAGCCTGGAGAAGAACAACACCTCATTCTCGGAGGTTGATTTTCTAGAAACACTGCTCCTGATAATTACAGTGCTAAACAGGTTCTAGAAATCATAACCTGAAGCATTTAGCTTTACTAATTTAAATATTTCATATATATATTAAAATATTTTGTTTCCAATCTTATGGAATAATTTATTTCCACAGAATTAGACAAAGCTTTTTATAACGATATTTGTCTGGTACCCAATTTAACAAGGTAAACTACATTAGCTAATCATGCTTGCGTCCCTATTGTCTTGAAATGCATGCTAACATTTTCATGCTAACATTATTGATTTTGTTACTACTCTATTATTGCCCAAAGACTGGTATTTATTTATTAATTCTAATGTGGCCACAAACAATTAGTTAGGGCAGACATTTTTGTAGTTAATGGGCAGCTAATGGGTAACTACACTAAAGCCAGGTGTTAGCCAATCAAGCTAACATCCCTTTTTTTAGTATCGCCTAAAGATATCGCTATTCATTTGTAAATTTAGTATTGGCCAGTGTATATATCATGATGATAGTATCTACAACATTAAGGCCCTTTTTATTTCGTTCTCATTTTCTAGGTGTCTAATTTGAAACCAGTAGTTTTCACTGACTGGACCAGAGGCAGCCGGTGGGCCGGGGCGCTGGTAGCTGCAGTGACTTTCTTCGGTGTCTTGTGGATGGAGTGGAATAACTGAAAGACCTCCTGCAGCATTTTCCCACTTTTTACAACCCAAAAAATTTTTTTAAAAGTGTGTGCGACAAGTTTAAATTATTGCTAATTTGTTCTTTTCTGCAATTTTCTCTTCTTTTTTTTTTTTAAACAAAAAAAAATTACCATTCTAACCATGTGATGTTGACATCAGACTTGTGTGAAAACTGATTGTCCAGAGAGTTGGCCAGGTGTACTGCAGCACTGACATGAATGTTCACAAGCACGTTGCCATGACTGTTGCTGGTCCTGCAGTCTTTTGTATCCAGATAAGTTTCTTACTGGTTTAAGAGGCTACAAAAGTTTTTTTATTGTTATTAATTTTTTTTAACAGATGATATTTGCTGTGCTTTATTTAAAATAAGGGAGCTGGACTTTCTGCTTTTGATGTGACACAAATAAAATCAACAATTACATTTGAAAAGTCATTTGAAGTCTTATTTAAAAACAGTTTTAATTACAAATTAATTACAAAGATCTCAAAGGGACAGTCTAGGATACATTATGAAAATGTTGCATCAAATTATTTATTAATTATTTTAAATATACAGGCATATACACACACAGTGATATTTAATGGGAATAAAGCACTAAAGCCCATGAATGAAATTAGCATTTTTGGCTCAAGTGAATCCAGAATCTGCTCGTTCCATGCAGCTGTGTTTGCAAAATGTATCTTGCAGAAGTAAATTTAAAAAGAAATTAAACATTGGAACCTTCTGATGTCAGCAGCGGTGGATGAACATTTCCTGCCTTCTGTAAGCTAAAACAAACACCTCTTGCTCGTCTATTAACCTTTGCATGTAAGGTTAGCAGTTAACAGAGCAACACTTACCTCCGCGTCCTGTGGTAAAAGTCCATACATGGTGTTGTATTATAGAGCTGGTATCAGCCATTTTCAGTGAGGTTTAGCTGTGTGTACGGCTGTGTACACCCAAAGTATTTCACGTAAAAAAAAAAAAAAGAAACAAAACACAACCTGTCCCTTTAACAAAAAAAAACAAACAAAAACCACAGATCGACAGCAGCTCCAGCTGATCCAAGTCCATCTCTGCTCGTTTGAGTCCACAGGATCAGTCCTCGTAGCCAAAGACCGGCACTTGTGTGTACCTTCTGAAGGCCTTCAGGTTGCACTTCTGAAGTGTGACACCCAGCTGCTTTCCAGGCCCCACCTCGTACGTCTCGGGGAACTTCTCCCCCTGCGCCCTCTCGTAGATCTCGTGCAGCGACTGCTCCCACTTGACTGGTGACACCAGCTGCTTCACCAGCTGTCGACACATGTGGCTGGTGTTCATGTAGCGTTTGCCGTCTATGTTTGAGTGCACGCTGATCTCCGGACGCCGCACCTGACCACGAGAGAAGCAGAGGTGTTAGACTCCAAATCGTCTACAAGTCTCAAAACAGGTCAAATCTTATTCCACTTCTTCCTACATTAAGGCAGTAAAAGTATTTACCGTATTTTCCAGACTATGAGTCACACTTTTTTTATCCTTTGGCTGGGTTTGCGACTTATATTAAAATTATATATTAAAAACACATATTCAGCCTAAATTACTGTATATTATTATTATAACGTGCCTTTAAAGATGAAAGAACTCTGTTCTTGGTCTCGGATTTTGTAAAATAAATTTCCACAGAAAATGCAAATTATACCGGTATACTTTTTTTTTCTTCTTCATTGGCTGGTGAGACTTATAGTCCAGAAAATATGGTATATTCAGAAATGTCATGACATCAGTTGGAACTCTAATGGTCAGAACATTGTATTCCCTCTTGAAACAACTTATAGGTTAAGTCTTGCGTTTCTCAGCTCAAGTCCTAGCTCCAGAATCTTCCTTGGGATTTTAATTCAAAGCCAGAGTTTCCGAAAAACCTGAGGCTACAGTAAGATTGCTGCACTGACCTCCACCTTCTTCAGAACATCTCTGAAGGGCTCAACGGCCGGAGCCATCAGCTCAGTGTGAAAAGCTCCGCTGACAGGAAGTAGTTTTGTCCTCATGAAGAGCTTTCTGGAGTTCTGCTGGATGAATTCCAGAGCCTGGGGGTAATAAAAAAAATTGATCAAATCTTGCAGTTCAAAGTTGCATTGCTAGCGACGTTTCGATGACGCGTACCTCTTTGTGACCTGCGATGACCCTGCCGTCAGGAAACAGGTAGCTGGCCACAGAACACACTGGTTCCGTGATGCCCAGACTCTTGCAGTGCTCTCTAGCTTGTAAACAGGCGTAGTTATAATTCGCCTGACGTTTACCGACGACAGACAGCATCCCGCTGGGGACCAGCTCTGACGCCTCCTGCATGGCCTCAGCACGGACCTTCACCACGTACAGGGCTAAGAGACACAGAAAACCATCAGCCGTCCACATCGGCACACATTCATTTTCACTACATGTCATCGGTGTCCTGTACTGACACGACAAATGTGTTTTGGTGGGTTGTACCTTCTGCAAAGTCCATGGCACCAGAAAAGACCAGAGCAGCAAATTCTCCAACACTGAAACCAGCGGCAGCAACACACGTCTCAATAGCCTGTAAAAAATAAATAAATATTGCACAGTTGAACCACAATGGTAGAAGTAATAGTATATTATTTACCTGCAAACGTATTCCTTGAAATATATTATTTTTGTAATGAATAATTCTGGTTTAAAGATTAATATTTTTTCGGTGCCAGGGGCTGAAGTTAATCCCAGTCATCATATCAGTTAAGGGCGATTTTAGAGACAAAAGTTATTTTTTGTATGTTATTCATGGTATAATGTCCTTTTTCTTTCCCCAGTAGGGGGTGCTATGAACACCGTTTCAGTTCCCTGTTCTATGGGTTGCTATTGAATATTATTAAAACGTATTATTACTAGTAAAAAGTAAAAAATAAAAATACATTTTGTAACACATACATACAGGGTATTTCATCAAACAACCTGCACGTACGGCTAAACAAGATTTGTGAAAGTTTCATTAAGTATTTTTTGCCATATTTCATTTTGTAATATCATACAACTGAACCACAATAGTATAAGTACGAGATTTGTGAAAGTTTCGTTAAGTATTTTTTCCCATAATTCACACTCTACGATGCCCTAAAGGGTTAATATATAAGTAAATAATATAATGACTATCGTGTCTTTACTTCGCGGTTTTTCGCCTATCGCGGACGGTCTTGGAACGTAACCCCCGCGAGAGACGAGGGACCACTGTTTATGTACTGCATGTTTGTAGTGACCTTGGGGTTTTCGAAGCTGAGCCTCTCCACCGCAGCCAGAGAGGTGACGAACACCGCGGGCTGACAGTGCACCGTCTTCATCAGCTCCTCCTCGGGTCCCTCCAGGCACAGAGTCAGCAGGTCGTAGCCCAGGATCTTCTGGGCCACCGAGAACATATTTTTAACGTTGGGGTATTTTAACAGTCCTCTCCCCATGCCCACAGACTGACTGCCCTGGCCGGGGAAAAGGAACACGGAGCGGTCCCCCGGGTCTTTCCAGCGTCTCTGGATCTGCCCCTCCACCTCAGCGGGCTCCGTGAAAGCTTCATCCGGCAGGGGCTGAGTCTGGTCCGGGCTGCCGCTCTGGCTTGTGGTCAGCCTCCTGGTCAGAGAGAGCAGAGGCCACCGGATATTCCTCCTGCAGGCTGATGCCAACATGGCGATAATATGTTCCAAAGTTAAAACATAATCGGACACAATTATTCAAACCATCGGATTAGTCTGCTCTAAAGTGTTTCCTGGGTCTGACAGAGTCTTTCACGACTCGCATGACTCCGTACAGGGCGCCACCATGCGTTTTAAAATGACCCGGATGGGACCTGTTTTGCTTCCGGGTCATTGGATCAAAGTAGCATCAGCGCTACCTGCAGGTGGCAAAATGACACGATTACGTACGGTTTTTCGTTTAAAGTTCTTTAAATTACAAAAAAAAAATCAAATTAAATCGACTATATTAACATGTAGTACCGCGTAGGTTTTGTGGTTATAATTAAATAAAAACTACTTTGTAACCTAATTAATTAAATACATTTATTTGAGTTTTGGAAAATATAAAAAATATATTTTGTATAATTGTGTTTTGCAGTTTATTTTTCTAGAATTCCAAATATATATTTAAACTGTTCTCCTTAGTATATTGTATTAATAAACCTTCAACAAAGTGAAGTTACTGCTTTTTTTTTTTACTTTACACATTGTTTTTTTTTAGCTGGTTTGTTCTGGTAGAAAGTAAAACACGACAAGATAAAGAATTGTTGTTCACTTACTGTATACATTTTATTGTACAAACTGTACATTTGTATTGTACTCTCGCTTAATTCTGCATCTCAATGCTTTAAAGTGTGACCATAAATACAAAGACATTTTGTATTGCATAACAGCCACCTGGACATGTTTTAAACACACACACACACAGGAGTTTGATAAAGTGACGGTTGACAGGTGTAAAACTGTGGAAGCTCAACTGAAGCATGATTTAAAGATATCCAAATGGCTGCTGTGCTCAGACACCACATAAGTCCTTTTTGCATATTTTCACTGCACCAAATACTCCAAACAAATACTTCTTTCTCGTTTCCCTTTGTCACATTTGTCCATTGGCTTTTTCACTGGGATTCCTCCTCTCCATCAGACACGTGACCCGTTTCCTGCTGCTGTTCCAGTTTCTGATGTTCCTCCGTCATCTCATTGTTTTGACTGGCTAAGTTCTTGAATTTAGTGATGAACTCGTTGCTGGCCAGAGCTCCTTCCTTTTTGGGGCAAAACTCTTTTGCCACTTGGCGATTTTGCATTCGATCTATGAAAAAAAAAGACAAATAATGATACATGTCATATTTTTTTATTTATGCTACGACTTTCAAGTTGAATCATCATCATATTTTACTTATCAAATTAGTCTGTTTGCGGACAAAGAGAATACTTCACCTCCTGGAGTAATGGGCGTCATAAGCCGGTTCAGCTGGACGTTCCAGTGTCGTACATGTTGACTGGCGTTCCTCAGCTTCTCCTGAACCTCCTGGAACCAAAACATTAAAGAAGGAGCATTAATAAGGGGTTTTTATTAAACACATACTGTATCTGCTTCATTCTCACCTCCAGGCGCTGGTGGCTTCTCTGCCGAGATTCTTGCAGATCCTGCAGCTCCTGGGAGGCAGAGTCGAGGGCAGAGGGGGTGTCCTCGTCTGCCCCTCCTGCAGGGTCCTCCTCTATGACACTCAGGCTTTGCAGGGCCTTCTGTTGTTCCTGCAGGAGCTGGAACTGCTTCTTCTTCTCCTCCTCAGCCTGCAGCACCCTGCAGGATGAAAGACATCATGGACGACATGATGGTGCAGAAGTCACTTCACTGAAGAATGTCTTGTTATGTTAAGTTTCAAGGTTAAAGGTGAGTGAGTCAGAGACGGGGGGGCGGACACATGCCAGTCATTTGGAAAAAAAAAACAAGAAGGTAGAGGTAGTGTTGGTTAATGGATACATCCACCAATATGTCCAACTGAGTTCTACTACAAACAGCACACCCATCAGGTCAAATCCAAACACACAGACATTAGACGAAATGCATTTTTCCAATGTGACTTACACTTGTGGTATTTCCAGTGTCTTCAGTGTTGGTCGCAAATAAACATCCACACATAAGCTTAGAGATTTAGACACAAAAGATGCTGCTTATAACTGAGAATTATAAAAAAAAACTGTTTCATCAAAGCTAACAGGAATACTGCACCAAAGTCTGAGGCAAACGTTTTGTTAAAAAAACAACAAATTTATTAATATTAAAAAAAATACAGGACAGAAAACTTTATCCGTTTTGCTACTCCTTACTTTAGACTGCAATTATATTGCAGTTTTATTAGTAGCAGTAAATTGTCAGTTAGTTTAAAAACTAAAGTCTGTCTGTTCTTATGCATTCAAAATCACACAGGGAAAAAAGTAAAAATAATCTAGACTGAGACTTAGACTTCATTGTCATTGCACAGAAACAAACAAAAAAAACAGTGAGTCTGGCAACAAAATGTCATTGCTTGGCAACCGGAGTACACAGTACAAAGTACACAGCTTGTAGACCATGACTAAATAAAAACAATCTAACAAATATAGTAAAGAAACCCGCTCACCTCTGCAGCTCCGTTCTGGCCTTCTCCTCCTCCAGCCGAGTCTGGATCTCCATGTTCAGAGCAGCTTCTAGTTTCTGCTGCGTCAGCTCCAACTCCTGGATCCTCTTCTTCTGCTGCTCGGCCTCTTTTTTCTTCTCCTGCATCTCGGCCTGCATGCTGTCTCTCAACTGGACACACACACAGACTTAGACATTTCTGGCCACACCAGAGTAAAAAAACAAACTATGGTTTCCCCTTAAACACCTGTTCCAGAAAACTCTCCAACACCCCTCAACCACTAAGAATAACAAAAACCAGATTTTCCAGACTCTTCTGAGACGCGTGGGGTCAAAGAATAATTGTAACCTTTTTCCTTTTACCATCTCAGCCTCTTTCAGCTGTCTCTCCAGCTCCATCTGCACCTCCTTCTGTTTCTTCCTTTCCTTCTCCTCCGCCTCTCTTCGTTTGATTTCCAACTCTCGTGCATGCTGTGGAACACGCAAACATGTTCCTTGAAGCTAAGACATATCCATATATAAATGTTGGCGTCACTCATGGAACATCTCTTGCCTGGATGATGCTTTCAATCTCCATGTCCTGTCTGTCTTTGTTCTTCTCCGTCTTCTCCGCCTCTGGGACGTTGGATTCGTCCGGTTGGCTGCTGGAGCTGCCGTGCGAGCTCCTGCTGCGCTCCCGTTGGCCGTGCTCCCGTTGGACTCGTCTTTTCAGTTTGAGCTCATGGTGGAGCGAGGACTTGCCCTCGTTCTGGAGACGGAAAGCCGTCTGGATGGCTGCGGGAGTGACAGGAACACACCTGATTGGCTGGACTGGGGTAGACATGCACATGTGTGTTCTTGGAAAGTGAACAAACCTTGAGTCCACTCCACTTTCTGTCTCAGGTCAGACGCGCTCATCTCGAAGGTTTTGTTTTGTGTTTTCACACAGAACAGGCAGCGTTTTCCCTCCCGGTCTGGAAGAGTCTGCAGCAGAGGAGGAGCAGAGGAGGAGCACAGTTGGACCCGCTGTGAACGTGAAGTTCAAATTCTTGATCGGAGATCAAACACTAACCTCTATGACGCAGCCTGTTTCCAGCAGGATCTCTCCCCTCTTGTCTTTCATGTCTTCACTGACGTAGTAAGACACGGAGTGGGGCTTCAGCACGAACCAGCGCTCGGTCCAGTTCCGGCGCACGTGGCCTTTTTTCCACATGTAACCCTGAGGAGAGTGGATACAGTCAGGACCAGACCAGACTGAGGGAGGACACTGATGTCCTTTACATCCACTTTTACTCTATGTGTTTCACTTCCAATGGAAGCTAGCTTGGAGCTAGCATGTTGTAAAAGCCACAGTGTTAGTGTTATTTTTTATTATATTTAAAGCAGGCCCATCAAACCAAATATGTTAAGAACAAACAAAAATGATGTCTTGTCTTTTCTGAGCCACGGTGTTAATTCAAAAGGAGACATAATGAACCATGTTGCACAGTCAAGGTGAACCAAAGTAATGTTCACCCTAAATATACTGTATTCCTGGTGATGGCACACATGTATTACCATTGTGTGTGTGTGTGTGTGTGTGTGTGATTGGCAGCTCAGAACAGACAGCTGTTAAATTACCAGAATTAAAACAAGGCTGTGTAAAGTTTTGCAACCAGATGGCTGTGTCCACTTTTTATTAACGGTCTGTGCTTTTATAATATTATACCGGTTCATTAAAAGCCACCATCCTGCAATTTCATGGGTAATTTCATAAATTTCATGGGCTTTTTACCCCCACCCTTCATCCTCCCACACACACTCACCCTCTTCAGCACGTTGTGGTACATCTCCAGAAACACCTCGTCCAGAGCGACACTGAAAGCCTCAGCGCTGGTGACCTTAAGCAGCCGACCAGCGTTCATGAGCTCCAGGAATGTCCACACGGACATGCCCTCTTCCTGCACTGTGGCATCCTGGGATATTAGGTCATCCAAGAGCTTCCCATCCCATTCTTCGTTCATAGCCGTGGAGATTTTCTTGAGGAGATATTCCACCCAAACCCCCACCATACACACACACACACAAACACACACACACACACAGAAGGCCCCTGCTGAGATAGAATACATTTTTGCGATACGAAATCAAAGTGAAAGGCGAATGTTCAGACTGAAGTTGTCTATTTTGGTCCCTGTCGACAGGAAACCAAAAGAATTATAGCGGAAGTTCAGGAAGGAACAGACTCTTTAACTGACATATTCTCACTCTGAGCTCAGATTTTCTTCAGGGATTTGTAGCAGTTTGAAAGCCACTCAAAATATAAATTACTGTCCCTTCGTTTCCAACTGTTTTTTTTTTTTTTTGCTCTTTTTTTAGACTAAATGCCACAAAGACATTTTGACACTTCAGTTCAAGGAATCAAATCATGTATCTTTTCATTTTTCGTGTCTCACCTCCTCCAGTATCATCATCAGCGGGTATTTGTCCTCAGACAGGAGGTTGAATAAACAGAAGAGTTTGAAACTGTCTCTCTCTGACAGCAGCGCCCCCTTGGGAACAACCCGGTAGTTCTTCTTCATGGTCATCATCCAGCACAGGTCGTCAAACTTCTCCTTATCAAACATCCCCTCTTTCACCTGCAGACACAGAGAAATCCGAGCTACAACGTCACCGATCAAGTAAGTGCCTGCAGACACAGAGAAATCCGAGCTACGTCACAGATCAAGTAAGCACTGTGTTAAAAAAAGAAGCGGTTTGTGCCTCAGGTTTCGGTAGTTTAGAGATTAGGTCATCTGAAATCGGTTTGGATGGTTAATATGTTAGGGATAAACAGAGCTGTTGTCCTGAACTTTGATTTGATTTTACGACCTTGAGTTTGAAGCACTTTTGAAGTTCATTGTTTAATAATTGGCAGAAACCACGAGAGGCAGAGATGAATTATTTTGTTGTAGATATTGTGCACTTGTCTTCGAGTTGCACTTTCTTTCAAAAGAGTGTAAATAAGAAGCGGACATTGTCATTCCGTTAATAAAACTAAACATTCTCAGTCGATTTTAAGAATAAGGAGTGACATTTGGAGGACCAGAGTCTGCAGTCGTGATATTTCTTAAGTAGAAAAAACTTAGAAAAAACAAACAAACAAAACATAGCTGTCAAGTTTCACAATGAGGTCCTGTTTTAAAGCTTCAAAATTTGCAGATCTTAAGAAAAGCTAAAATGATTTTTTAAAACTGACAATTATCGCAACCTAGTAGCTGTTCTGTCATGCTTTGGTGACTATTTCCCTCTAAATAGGATCCCAAGTCACAAACTGCCATCATGTTTCCAGTTTTCAAGAACCTCTGTTTTTACGACGTTAAAACCAAAACAGTGACGCTACTTCCAGTCCACTTCCATGGAATTTCTTTGCAACTGAATGTTAACGTTATGTCCGTTTTCCTTGTACAGTCATTGACACTAGGGGTTATTCTGAACTCTCACAGTACCTTGTCCAGTATATATTTGTTGAGGTAGGGCATGTAGCCGTGGTTAGACACCGGGCCGTCGTCATCGTCCTGAAAATGCTCTTCTAGAGCCACGGGATCGTGTGGGATGTTCAGCACTGTGTACAGGTTGTGAGAGAGCACCTGAGGAAGACACCGACAGACAAAAGTGTGTCAACCTTTATGTAAATGTTTTACCTCAACATGAAATCTCACTCCACAGTAGGTTTCTCTGTTGGGGTAAAAACCACTAACACACAAACACAAGCCCAGGCATCTAGTCCCCCTGTGAGTGAGCAAGTCAGGGCAGCTTTCTGCCGTTTTACCCTGGATTCTTACCGCAGTGAAACATGTAGGAACTGGACAGAGAGAGCAGGAGAAATAACTGAGGAAGGAGGAAGACGGCAATGAAGACTGTGCACTTCTTCATAAATATACCAAAAAAGCTACAGTGAAGTGGTTTACTGGTTAAAGTACAAACTGGGCCACGGATTATAGAGAAAAACTGGACTTTGCTTCAAACTGTGCAGGTTACAGGTCTGTTTGAAGAGCATGTTTACAAGTAGCCGTGTGCCTTCGTATTTCATTATTTCGAAGTCTCATTATATTGATCCGTTTGGCGCAGTGTATAACGCACGAGGCAGCTGCACAAATAAATTTGTTTTCTATTGTTTTGCGCAGGAAATGAACGATTTAGAGGCGTTAACGCAGCACAAACGCACAGTTACACGTCCAAGTCCGACCTGTTCTAAAGTTTTTTCTTATCTTAGTTTTCTGAACTCGGAACTTCATTTCATACCTTCAGCTGAGACTTGGACACCTTCCCACACTTCTCCGCATCCAGCGACGTGAACGCGTACCAAATGGACTTGAGGAGTTCGGATTTGAGGTCCATTTTTTCCCGAGACCGTGTCGTGCGTAAAAATGGCTACGTTTCCATTTCAGAGCGCGTTTACGCACCGCCTGGACACAAAAAACGAAAGAATAAAAAAAATATGGAGCGGAGCGCAGGGGGCTGTGAGGGCAAACTGTAAAAGCAGCAACAGCCCAGATGTAGGACAGACCTAAAGAGGCGGAGAGTAGAGATAAAACCTGGAGTCCTACACCCTGCTCTCATATCTTAGATGTTATCATCCAGACAAATAGGCTAAAATTTAAAAAAAAATCCAGTGTTTTCCAAAAAGGAATTTCCATGACTTTAAACTTTAGTCCAGCATGTGAAAAGGCTCAGGGTGTATTTCTGAATCAGCAAAACCAACAGAAGACAAATAGGATCAGTGCTGCTGTTATGATTCCAGAGGTTTGGAAAGACTTTGAGGACACACCCATACTACGGAAACAGAATCCAGGCCCCAAAGCTGTTGTTTGTAAAGCATGTTGTTTTATCATTCAGGGGCCAAATATGCAGGAGTGAAGTGCAGTGTAATGACCCATTAAAGATTATCTGAAGAAAAATGTTGTTGTATTTCATTTAGGTTACAATTTGGGATGTCCGATATCAACTTTTTGCCTATGTCTGATATGCCGATATTGTCCAAAAACTTAATTTCCGATTCCGATATCAACCGATACCGACATAGGCCGGTAATATTTATTTATTTATCTATGCAAATCACTGTAATAATTGAATGAGCTGCAATGCTGCCATCTAGTGACTTTCGCTACAATATACAGCCATTTATCCCCAAAACTATTTTTAGGGCACACATCATTTGCATCGGTCAGCGATATTATCGGATATCCCTAGTTAAAATTGTCCTCCACATTAAAAAACAAAACAAATAGCTGAATATGACCCTCTTACATTGTAGTGCCTCCAAAACCAATATTAATAAAAAAAAATAGTTTAAAAAACTGTGATCATGGTGACCACAAACTGACTACATAGAGCAAGGAATTACTTATATGTCCAGTATTTGGTGGCCTAGCTGAATATGACCCTTTTACATTGTAGTGCCTTCAAAAACAACATTAATCTGGTTAAATTGTGTACAAAACCAACTCTTCAGGTCAAGATGAAAACATACACAATCGCAATAGACGAACAAAAGTGGTCTAGCGTACCTTATCACCAAAATATGTGGCCCACAGCTGAATACAAATGTCAGAGGCTATGTGTTGAAATGTGAATATAAAGCTAATTAGGTTAAACAGGACCAGTGTTGTCAGTCAGGAAGCTTCATTAGAGCATGATGTAGGTTAATCAATAACATGACAGGTCATGAAAACGACACTGATTGTTTATGGGCTAACGCACAACGGCTGCCTGTTCAAGTGTGGATGTTTTTGATAGAAAGTTTTAATTTAAAAGCAAAAAACAAAAGTAGATTTGTTGTTCCAGGTGAAGAGTTTAATTATTTTTTTGATCCAATATGCTTTCAGCTAACTATTATAGACGAAGAAGAATCACTTTTGGTTGTCCTAGACACCACATGCTAGGGCTTGATGTTGAAATTAAAAATCTGTATTTGTTTAGTTAGGGCTTGATGTTGAAATTAAAAATCTGCATTTAGTTACAACAATTTTTAAAAATGTTATTTTGCCATTTTTGTTTCTTTTGGTTCACTGAAAGTCATTTTCTTGGCTAACATTTAACTCTCTTTGTGGCTCCTTTAAAAATTATTTTTGAAAAATCCTTTGTATTTTAGTTGTATTTTATTTATTTTTATCATGGGTAATATCTTTTTGACATAAGAACTATTTTTCTACAATAAAAGAAGAAGAATTTTGCTATAGTCATCTGTGTATTTTATTTTATACCTTTGGCTAACTTTGTTAGCTTGTTTACTCTGGACTATTTCTGGCCTGTATAACTTTCTTTGCTAATTTCAATGCATTTATTAGATATCCTTCGACTAACAATCATCTGTAATCTCTGTATATCTGTGTGTTAAAAGCACTCATCTTTAGAATTTCCAGGATTCATTCACCTAAAGAGACCACTAACTTCAAACCCTAATACATGTCTCACAACATGTCTTAGCCTAAAGCTAACCAGTGAAGTCTCAGGATGCTAACAACCTGCTGTCTTTCTTCAAGGTCAATTCTGTCTCAGGCGGCAGAAATTAGGTGTCGTTCACGTCGTAATTTAGAGTTTCCTAGCTGGAGCCCTACCATGAGGTTTGACCGACCCTGCTGCTGAGATTTTACCCATCTGGCGGATTTACAGCTCTGGTTCAACCTTTATCGTAAAATAAAAGCCAAGGAGTGCTTCCGTGGATCTTAAATTTGTGAATCTTTTTTCCCTCACGAAAGGCTGTGGCGTGAACTACTTGCTTAGGTTTCACACTGCAGATAAATTGACATCCATATGTAGATTTCAGCATATCACGAACTTTAATATACGTACAGTATACACATACATTGTCCAGCTACACCTCCGTTACAAGCACAGATACATTGTTTATCTCTTGAGGTGCAGCAGACCTTGACACAGACATTCCTAGGGTACAATCAATACTATGTCCTGTAATGAAGCAAAGATTTTTACTTTAATGTTGACGTACATGTTTTACAGTGTCTCTCATGCTTCGTTGCACACTTGGTAATCAGGAGATGAGATTATATGGCAACAAATGTGACCTTAAATCACACATGACAGCTAAAAGCATGAAAAAACAAAACAATTTTTAATAGAAAAGATGTGTAACCATAACAATCAGGACAAGCACTGGATTCATATCCTTTCATTAGAGAAAATAAAATGATGGGAAATCACTTTTGTATTACTTGAAATAATGACTAATTTTTCACAATAGCTGATGCTAATTTCCATGTGGCACTAAATGCAACGACACAAAAGATGATATTTCTTACAATGGTTTGAAACTGATCACTTACCAAATGTATTGATATTGAAGGTAGACAACATTTACAGCATCTCTAATGTAACAACATTAGACATAGACAACATAGACAACATTAATACTGCATCTCTAATGTAAACTGACTATATTTTCTCTTAAACCTGGGCTAAGATAGCTAGCTGCTAATTGTGTGTCACACCCATACGTAAAAGTACTTTTATATTTCAGAATAAGACAGCTTTGACAATAAAAGTAAACAATTTAATAATTCAATGTGAATTTGCCACTTTACCATGCTAATGCGGTCCCACTATTCAGCAATGTCCTGGTGCTAAATGCAGCTGCAGCTAACGCTAAAAGCTAGTTAATGTCAATGAAAGCCTGTAGTCATTTCTGGTTGGAATTAACTTGTGCTTCAGGGCTTTTCAACTCAAACTCGAAATTCAGAACAAAGCTCACTAAATACTGTGGCTCAGAAGCCTTTTATCTAGCCAGAGTAAACTTTCTAGAATAGAAAAGTGCTGGTGAACATTCCTGTAAACTCAGTGGTGATGTATAATACTATATATATGGGGATATATATATATGTATATATATATATATTATATAACCATGTAAATACAGTTCATGTACATATATACATATAACGGTCAAAAGTTAAAGAAATCCATACATAATTGATTCTGAACCATTGTTACACATAACTTCATGCTGCTATTTACACATTTCTGAACCATACAGTTTATGAATAGGCAAAAAAGCAACAATGTGTTTTTGAAAATTTGTCTTATAAATAACATGCATTCACCCGCCGACCCATTTAACGTGGTCTTCTTTGAAACTTGGTGTTTCTGTCAACAAATACAACAACAAAATGCCACATCGGAGTTTGAAAATCATCCAATCAGACTTCAGCCATAAATCGTCCAGGACCACAAGAGTCCCTGAGGTGAAGCTAGTGTTGGTTAAGGCAGAGTGTGTAAGCACTGTGCGTCTGCCTCACCAATGTAACTATCCTGAACTAACAATGGAGTACTGCACCACTAACTTCAGACCAGGTGATTGTTGGTCCAACGCTGAATCGCTTCCTGCTCCCTCACGATCGTTAAGCACCAATAAAACACACCTGATTAAAGCACATTAGGATGATACGAACTATATTCATTCAGGTGAAAAATGGACATCTGAAAAGTGACTTTTTCTTCTTGCATTACACTCAGTGGCTATAAAAACATTTACATTTTACCAGACAGTTTTATCCAAAGCGACTTACAGAGGAAGCTTAACATTATCAAGCGTGTGGTTTCTCTGGGAGTCCCGCGGGACTCTGTGCGTCCGAGGCAGGCGTGCTAACCGCTACACTATGGAACCACCAGACAAGCAGACAAGCAGAAAATATACTATGGAACCACCAGACAAGCAGACAATAATTTTTACTGTACAGACCCGATTCTGTTCGTAGGAACTCAAGACCACACCAATACCAACAGGACCAAACACACTTGACATCAAGAAGTTTGGGAACATCGATTGAGTCCGAATAACATCAAGACCTACAGTAGACTACGCCTAGACCTTTTGGAATTGTCTAAGACTAATAGTCCAAGACTATTCTCCGTCTCTCTGTAAAGCCCTGAGATTTTGGAATTTTTGTAGATTCCAGTTAGACACCAAAACTCCCTGGGCTGTACAATGATGACAAGAAGAGGAAGAATGGGTAAAAAGAACAACTGGTCCAGACGAGTCAAGTGGTGGACCTAGAGACCCTTGAGACGCAGTGTTTCTAAAGTTTCATTTCAAAATTTCAAAAACATTTCTTCCGTACTTTTTAAAAAGTAGCTCTGTTCATTTCTATTATATTATATTTATCTTTATTATTATATATTTGTATGATATGGTCTACAATTTTGGCGTGACTCTTTTAGCCTCCCTTGTTCTTGGTACATTTTCTGCCAGCTAAGAACAATTTAGCTAGCAGTGAGGTTTTCTCAAAGCGAATCTACAGAGACAGAGCTTCTGTTGGTGTGCTGGCAGAAACAGCATCAACTTAACGAACTAAACATTAAATCACATTAATTATATCCTGGAAAAGTCAAATCAAAACATCGTACAACAGTCATGCAGAAATTCAAAACAACTCTCCCAACTCTGGGTTCTGAAGTTGACCATTAATGTGCCACCACACGACCGTGTTGCCTTGGTGCCAGTTTGTTGGCAAGCAGACAAGCCAGTGCGATGCCTCCAATCTGCGTGAAGGCTAGTCCCAACACTGTGGCAGCAATATGAAAGACATTGTCGTTGACCAAACTGAACACTT
>NC_024314.1:19552482-19576836 GCF_000523025.1 Cynoglossus semilaevis
TGCTGCAGCTACTCCGTTGCTGTCATCCATCAGGAACGGTCGATTCCTGCAACCCTTGCGCTTCACACAGCAACTATCTGGCAAGGACACTGAGGTGCCGTTTTCAACAGGTAGGAAAATCATATGCTGGGAAGCCCAATCTGAAGCAAGCCAGTCGCGCCAACCGTCGGCTCCACAACACTCCAGGGCCCTCTGCAGGCTGTCTAGTGCATCGGCACGGCCCTCGTCCTCCGTGTAACCTGCCACTGCTCGCAATAAGCCGCTGCGAAATCCTCCAGCAATGTCTTCACGGTAGAAGAGGCCCGAGAGACCGCCCGCCAAACCGGCTATGAGAGCAGCCAGTTGAAAGAACCCATAGGCCCTCAGCACACTGGGCAGGTTTGCAGCTACACCCAGACACCCGAGGAAGCCCCAGGTGGTGACAGCTGCCCCTGTGGACAGGAGGATGATTGGAGCGTTGGGGTAGCGATTGGCAGACAATAGCATGTAGTCTGCCAAGGAGATCTGGGCCCAAACACCCAGGGTGAACAGGGCCAGGCCGGCTGCCCAGAAAAGGCAGCTGAAGGCCAGGAGACCCAGGCGCAGGAGGTGCATTACTCTCACTGGGCGGCAACAGGGTGGGGCAGTGCCCACAGGTGGAGGTGCAGGGGGCGCCAGCGAAGCCTCGGAGCACACGGACAAGGAAAGTCTCTGCTGCTGTTGCTGTTGGTGGTGGAAGTGCTCCTCCGGCTGTTGGTATGGCGGGAGCAAGTATCCAGGGATGGCAGAGGGTCGCCGAGGAAGAGGAGGAGGGGTGAGGAGGTCCAGACTGCGTGAAGAGGAAATTCTTCGCACGGCTAGCTGCTCGCGCTCCCAGTCTAAAACGCGTCGGCTGGGGCTCGCCCGACCTGAGAGCGGGTCGTAAGACAGTGGAGAGCTCATGGTTTCGGCTCAGGCTTTATCTTCTCCCTTCTCTCTCTCCTTTTACACACTCCCCCTCTTTATTGTTGCCTCTATTGCTGCCTTCACTCCGCAACACACAATACCCCTCCCACCTCCTTATGACAGGTTAATAGCCCACCGCCAACAGAGGCGTCGCAGACTGGACAGTAAATCTTACTGATGGTCTCCAGCGTCCCGCCGTTATCTGTCTCCGCAGCCCTGCGTCTTTCCACCCTGTTTATCTGTTTGTTTTGGGTGTCCTTTCCACCTGCATGGTCTTCAGCTTCCTCTGCTGACAGTCACGTCGAGTCACAACTGCTCGCTCACTGCTGCCCCTCACTCTGGCGAAGGCAGGGGGTGATTGCACTGGGACACAGCGAGAGTTTCTCCACGCACACCCTCTTTCGGTGTGGAGGAGGAGCAGGCATCCTAGGAGTTAAAATTCTTGGTCCATTTGAGAAAGAAATGGTGTGAAAATAATCTCTAAACTTTATTACGATATAAAGAAGCTCCAGGTTCTTTTTTAGCCCACTGAACGCCAATTTGAGAACTCCAGCAAAAGTCAATTTAATGGATGCCATCTGCCATCGCACAGTTTAAAAAATGAATTCATAATCTTAGCTTTATATTCTGGTTTGCTCAAGTCATGTAGCACAAAAAACAATTGAAATGTTTAATTTTGTCATTTAACTAAACAAAATTATAGAAAGCAGAGTATTTGTTAGAACAGCACAATAAATCAAAAAGCTAATTTGAGGCTAAAACTAGCTTAATAGTTAGCTAATTTGAGGCTAATTTTGTAAACTAGCTTGATAGTAAGCTAGCTATTTCTCCAACTTAGCTTTTTGTATTTTGGTCAATTTTGATGTATTCCTCAATGGTTTGTTTAACCTGCTGACCTTTTAACCTTTGATTGTAATAATCATTTGTCTATTCTTTTAGTTTACATACTTATTATTTCTGACTTGAGAGTTCATAAAAAAGTGATAGATTTTTTCATGGCCATCTTTACAAAACTCTGGTTCTTTTTTATATTCCTAAAACTGTTATTTCTTGCTGCATTTTTTCTTTATTCCAAATGGTTATGATTTTTGAACCATCTGTTGAGACACTTAGACTCTAATTTAAATCACTGACTGATGGGATTTTGTGGGTCACTGGTGTTGGGAAACCATTCTAATCCTGGTAATTCCTGTTCTGTGGTGACTTCCTTTTCAACAACCGCTCCTCCATTCAGGGCTAACCAAAGACTCTCGGTTAATTAAACACATTAAAATGACTCGTTTTTATTAGGATGCCCATTATTGCCACATAATGGCCACAAGGGGATACCCAGACAGATGGGTGGGGTCAGAAATGTGTGTGCAATCTAGTCTCATTTTACAGCCTTTGCTGTGTTTAGGCCACAGGGGATTTTTATTTAAATTCTGAGGTGTTTTTAATTTACAGAGAAAGATTATTTAGGTTATTCACGTTTCAACAATGTTTTGCCAAATTTTATAATTTAGATCATTTTTATCATTTTGATTATAAAATATTAGACTCTGTATTGACTATAGGATTAGGATAACTGACGGTATGAATTGTTTAGAGTGTTCAGATTTTCTCTCTTCAGCTTCTCTTTCTCTCAAGAATAAATGTATCAGTAAAAGACAAAGCAATGCTTCAACAACTCACATGAACTGGATTTATTTCCCAGTGTCAAAAAGAACATGATACAGTAACACTGGAAAAAAAAATCCTATTATTATTTGTGTCTAACAACATTAACAACCTATGTTACAGTAGGTCTCCCAAATGTTGAATACAACTATCCACAAACCACAAGTTGTTTAATTTGTTAAAGCTGAAATATCTGAAGTGTCATTTTGATCAAACTCAGCTGCTCCTCCGTCCTCCCTGTGACTCTCCATGTGTCTTTCAAGCTTAATCCTGGAAGTAAAACATGTTGTGCACTGCTCACACTGCAGTTTGGCTGGCTTTGTGCCCGAGTGTGTACGTTTGTGACGCGCCAACTCCGATGAACTCTTAAATTTGAAGTCACAGATGTTGCAGGGATATGGTCTCTCCCCGGTGTGGATCCTCTCGTGAAGCTGCACCTCAGAAAGCGTCAGGAACGACTTTTCGCAGTGTCCGCAGGAAAACGGTCTCTCCCCCGTATGTATGAGGTTGTGTCGGGTTAGTGCGTACGGTTTGGCAAAGCCCTTCCCGCAGTAGGTGCAGGGATACGGTCGAACTCCACTATGGGAAACGATGTGTTCCTGCTGGGTTTTTTTGGTCTTGAAACGTTTATCGCACTGAGGACAGGAGTATGGTTTTTCATCCACGTGTGACCGATGATGTTTTGAAAGTTCCCCTTGAGACATAAATCCCTTCCCACACTGGGAGCAGAGGTAAGGTTTCTCCCCCGTGTGCATTCTCTCATGTCTGGCAAGCACTGACACCAAAGTGAACTTCTTTGGGCAGTGGGAGCACTGGAAAGGCCTTTCGCCTGTGTGAACACGCATGTGTTTTGTTAGCATAAAGCGCAGGGCGAATCGTTTACTGCAGTGGTTACACTGGTAAGGACACTCCCCAGTGTGAGTGGACAAATGCCTCTTCACGTCAGACCTCCGAGTGAAGGCTTTCTCACAGTGCGGACACTTAAAAGGGTGCTTCACCTGATGCACCTGCCGATGCTGGGATCGTGCCAGCACAGAGTCAAAGCCTTCGCCGCACTGCCGGCAAATGTAGCATTTGCTGCTCACGTGGGACTTCCTGTGTTCCAGGAACTCAGCGGAACTCACGAAGCTCTTGCTGCAGATGGAGCAGATGTGAGGGAGTTGACTCTCCTGGGAGTGGGACTTCTTGTGATGCATAGTCAAAGCACGGAGGTTGGTGAAGCTGCTGCGGCAGAGTGGGCAGGAGAAAGAGATGGGCACGCCGTGATCTTTGCTCTCGTGCTTCGCCAGGTCCCACGAGTGCTGGAAGGTTCGCTCGCACTGAGAACAATGAAAGGGTCTCTCTCCAGTGTGGGTGAGCTGGTGTCTCCTAACGTCTGAGGTACGCGTGAATGTCTTGCCACACGTCTCACATATGAGACCCTTGTGTTTGTCCTGCGGCTCTGCAACGTCTGCTGGACTTTTGTTGTCATCCGACACCTGCGCTCTGATTTGCTGTTGGCTTTCTTTAGGGAAGAGTTTGATGGATGTAAAGATTTCATCAGTGCTACAAGGGGACGGCGTGACTTTGGCCCCTGACAGAGCTTTGTACTCCTCTGTTGGAATGCTCTGCATATGGAAGTGAGGAGGGCTGTTTGCAGGAGAGCTGTGGAAGGGACACTGTGAGCAGGTGAAGATGATGGAAGTCGTTTCTTCCGAGTCACCTGCAAACAAAAAAAATGCTTTGCTCCAGTTCTGACAATGATGCTAGAGTTTCCAGTGTCAGTCAACTGTTATGTAACGATTGCTGCCATTACTTAAAATTGCAGCAGACACAAAATAATGGACTGGATGACATTACTGTACAGGAAATAATAATAAATATCCTAAAGTGTCCCACAAGGTGGCGCTGGGTTGACCAGTAAACAATGTCCAAGGTGATAATAAGTTTAATAACTCAGACGCCTTAAGTGCTATATATCGCCTTAAGTGCTAAACCCAATGTCTATATTTGCTGAAGTCGGCTTCATGTTGCTATATCTGCTTACTGTTGGCGGTGATCAAAAAAAAATCCTAGTGGAAACATTTGGTATTTTTATTGATTATAAAATAATCTAAATAACCCAAAATTGAGCCTTCCCCGTTTTACCTTTGTCCAGTCCTTTGATTGCAATCACAGTGGGAGCAACTGACACACCTTCTTTGTTCCTGGTGAAATGAAAAACAAGCTTGTTAGTATTTTAAATTTAGACTCTCTATGAATGTAATTGACAGACAAAAAAACTCTGTTTTTGTCATCACATCATCTTTTTTAAGTTGGTGTAGACTTCAAATCGACCAGCTCATTATCTAAACCAAAGTTCAGATTTTTTTATAGAATAACATGATGACTAAAAAAGCGTACGTACATTGCGTTTTCTGAAAGTTCCGGCAGAGAGAGCTGCACCTCCTTTGCTGTTCTCTTGCATGTTTGCACCTCCTGCCAACCATGTGAAGTCTTGACTTTGAGACGTGAAGACCTGCGGATGTTGACAGGGCTGGAAGTTTCCCGTGATTCGGAGGCCGGGGCATCACTGTCGTCATCTGTCACTTTTTCTTGTGTGGGGGATTCATAGTTGTCTGTGAATTCTGTCACAGAGGAGATGAGTTGACTCTCTGGATCTTCAGGAGCGGTGGAATCACCCTTCACTTCTTCCGTGGCTTCGCTCAGATCTTCGGCGTGAAAACAGATCTCCAGTTGGTCGTTTGTGTTCTCGTCATTCGCTGCATCACTGTTCTTTCCTGTGAGTCCGTCCTGACTGATGTTCTCCTTTCTTAGAGCAAACGTTCTTGTCAGAGTTTCCAGCGCTTTGGCCACGTCCACAGCTTCACCTGTTGCCTCCACGCTGGAGCCGACACACTCCTGGACGGCGGCGTCCTCTAGTGTTACAGTCACAATTTCGTTTTCGCAGAAATCTGCGTGGACTTGGACCTCGGCTGACTCAAACACAGCACCGTCTCCTTCGGCTTCCTCTTCGGTGTAAACGGCGACAATGCTGTACTGGTCCGAGATGATGCTGGCGTAGCTGTGGATGGATCCCAGTCCAACTGAGATGTTGGGCTTTTGTGAGGGAGGGATGGATAAAGCCGACATGATGCAGCTGCCGATGTTGGAGGAAGGTCCATCTGTAGAAAAAAAGTAAAAGAAAAAAAAACTCTCAGCGTGAGTATTTGCAACCCACACAGGCTGCCACATGGGCGGCGCCACTAGGTATGTAGTTATCCTAGGGAACAAACCCAGAAATTTGAAAAAAAGGCAAACTGGGACAAATCTTGTATTAAAATTGTAATACAGATCAATATGGCTCAATTTACTGAACAACAACTAAGTACATTTTACACTAACACCCATTCAGAAAAGTACAAATAGAATGTAATGTTGAATTGGGAAACAAAAAAAATCAGTGTCATGATATAAAGTCACGCAGAACTGATGAGTGATGCTATTACTACAATAAACATTACATTCATGTTACATTTGTACTTCGACCATTACCTGCGTCTCTACTTACGAGGTATTTTTAGCATCCCCGCATTCATGAACTGCTGGAAGATCAAGCTCAACTCTGCAGGTGACGACTGAACACATTCCTCCAAGGCAGAAGGAGTCGATGCGAGCCAGGCAGCAGTCTGCAACCACAGCACGGCTGTAGTTATTGTTTGGTTAGGAAAAAAAGACCTTAACACGTGGACACCACTGGCAAAACTATCTGGATCACCAAAGTACCTGTTTGAGGTCTGGAACCGGCAGCATCTTTTCCAGTTTGGAGAGAAACTCCCACATTAACACCAGCAGGGCTGCATCATATTGTGTCCCATATTCCACCGGGAAAATCTCCTACAGGAAAAGAGTTATTGTCACTTTTTTACAGTTTTTTAAAGGATAATGAATTAGTGTGTAAGATGAGTCTGACCTGAAAGAAGTACGCTCTCTCTGCCGGATCTTTCAGCAAGCTCTGAACGAGTGCAATAAATGTGTACTCGATTGTTTTCACCTCAGCATCTGAGCTCTGTCACAGATGGATTGAATCACTGCATTACTGTTGACTTTTATCAGTTTTTATGAGAAATAATGTCATCAAACTCACATCTGAGGTGATTGGGAGTTGTTCTAAATAGTTCTGGATCAGCTGAGAATCAACAGAACCTCGGTCAGAACCTTTGCACCACTCCAGAACCAACTAAAAGAAAAAAGAAAAAAACAGCATTCATTCAAAGTCTGCTGCTTTATAAAATATAAATGACCACATCACTGTAGTGCTGCTTACCCTTGCTCTCAGACCCAAGATGAGCTGAGCTCTCTGCCTGTGGTTGATCAGGCCAGGAACTGCCTCCGTTACCATGAACACAAACTCCTGCAGCTTGTCGTAATTCATGACATCTTTCTGCTTTGCCAGCTGCCACATAGCAGCAGACAGAAGCTGCAGTGGGGGCACCAGGAGACGGAGAGATGCCAGAGGGAGGCCTGGGTCTGAAACATAATAAGTGTTTTTTATAGGGGGTTTTCTCATCCTGGTGTCCTGATGCTAGGGAGGGTGACATGTCTGGAATCAAACCCACAACTTCACTGAGCTCCATCCACCCAATAAAGATGGAGTGATAGTGTGTTTAGACGCTGGAGATCATTATTTTCAGAAGGTTTCAAATTGCACCTGCCTTGGTTTAAAAGATGATTACAATGTAATTATAACTTTATCTGTTGGTTTAATAACGTTTCTTGTCTGTGACCACATATGATAAAGTTTGTTTGGCTCACTGACGTACACAAAGCCACCAATATATGTGTTTATATACAACTATGTGGACAACTAGGAGTTAATGCGTGTATTTTAGCATGTCCTCAACATGTTAAGATATGTAATTTGTCTGTTGAGATAATACAAATTTGGGACCATATTATATAACGTCATAAAGTTTTTAACTTTTACAAGCTATACCTTAATGATTGAAATGTAGTCTATCATTATTATTAGACTAAACTTCCTAACATAGTTCCTGTAAATAGACGGAGCCGGCTAACTATCCGGCTATCTAAAGTGCTGCTTGTCTTGAAATACAAATGGTTAGATTTTAAAAATACCAACCGATTGTTTTCTCTGTTGTCCCGAGAATTTCCATTGCCGCAAGACGACTTGAATGATGACAAATAATAAAGTAAACTTATGGTGATATCATTTACTGGCTAACATGCGCTGTTAGCACGCAAACACCCGCTTCCTCAAGTTTTAGTCCGGCGTTAAAACTCTTCAAAATAAAGGTCTGAGAATACGAGGCGGCGGCGGCGTTGTGGTTCAGTGTAAAACTAGCCATTTTAATTTTTTTGAATAAAATTCAAGATCATTTAATCTGAGTATTGCTAAAATTATAAAGTAGTACGTTGCTCAACCCACTCAGGGCTGAAAACATATAACCGGATGTGTGAAATCTTCAAAACAAAAGTAGAAATTTAGCTCTCGCGACAAGACGTCGCGAGACGCGATTACAGCAGAAAAGTCACATGAATCGTTTCACTACAGCAAATGTTTAATTTGTTATGCATTGTTTTACGTGTCTGTATTAACTTGTCGGATTCAGCTCAACACAAGTTAATTTGATTTAGTTTCTAACACCTGGAAAACAACATGGATGAAGACGGTCTGCCCATAGTTGGTTCCGGGGTTGATCTTACCAAGGTTTGTTTTTAGTAAGCTAATATTTGTGGAAATGAAAAGAAGTGAGGCTATCGACATGGCGATAAACAAAAAATCAAATTAATTTGAACACACTCTTGCGGGTAAGACATTTGGTTTATTCGGGAATTTGAGTTGTCAATTTTCTAGTGGTGTTGCAATGGATGTTTCTTCATTTCCGTCGTTTATAGTGTAGGTGTTTGAACCTATGATGCCTCAGCTGAGATTACTTAATGTATACCCTTAAATTGGGCTAGAAAGGCAACCAAATGAGACAGGAACATGTTTCTTTCTAAACAGATGTGTGTGTTCTTATGTTATGTGGTTACTTGTTCGTGGAAACAACAAACATTACTTTTGTGCATTTCTACCCAAAGTTTGACTTAATACACTGAATGTAACATCTGGATTATTTGCGGCTATTAGTTTAATTATTTATTATTTGTGTCGCCTCCAGGTTCCTGCCATTCAACAAAGAAGAATCGTTGCATTCCTCAATCAATTTGTTGTTCACACGGTTCGCTTCCTGATCCGCTTCTCCACAGTTTGTGAAGAGGTTTGTGTTGTGGTTTTATCACCTCCCTCTTTCAGAAATATCTATATTTTGATCAAGTTACATTTGCTAATTTGTTCAAACCTCTCATTCTACAGAAACTAGCGAATCTCTCTCTGCGAATACAGCAGATTGAAACCACCCTGTCTATACTGGAAGCCAAGGTCAGTTCTGTTGCCTGTCAATGATTCATGACTCCATTAAATGTTTCTTATTTTAATTTCGTTGTTATACTGTGAGCAGCTGTCCTCTATACCTGGACTTGAGGATGTCACTGTTGATGGACTCGGTCAACGGCAACAAAATGGACTTACTGCTGCCCCCCAGAGTCAACCTCCTGGTCCAACACCCGGAGCGCCTTCAACAGCAGCAGTAAGAATAAAAGCATGGACCTAATGTTACCTTTAGTGATAAACTAATCAAATATCTAAGGCTTTTCAGATAAATAAAAGTTAAATAGACTTAGCCTAAAGCTAAAAAAAAGTTTTAAAAAAACAAGCTTGAAGTTGTTTTTCAGGGAAGATTTAATTGAATTCTTCATTTTTAAGGTTTTAGCCAATTTTCTGTCTGTTCAGGGGCCAGATTACGCCATATTCATTAGTTTAGCATAAAAGTGTGTCCCTCATAAACCCTTTGTGAAGACTGTTCAAAACTACATTTACAAACCTCTATTAATTCAATCCTTCAGCAAACTGCACAAGACGCCACTGCCACACAGAGAACAGAAGCACCTACGGAGAACGTCATGACTGTGGCCAAGGATCCGCGTTACGCTAGATATTTAAAAATGATTCAAGTGGTGAGTCTGCGGCAAAACCATCTGTTTCTGCTTCATGTGACAGACATTTTAACTCATTTTTTTTGTTTAGGGTGTTCCAGTAATGGCCATTAGGAATAAAATGGTCATGGAGGGTTTGGATCCCAACTTGCTTGAGTGAGTGTTGAGCTGTCCTCTAATGTTCATTACTGATCATGGCACATGATTATTAACAATCCTCTCTGCTGATCTCAGAACTCCTGACGCTGCGGTTCCTGATGGAGGAATGAAGAGCGCAGAGAATCAAGAGGTCGTCGCCAACAGCTCTGACAGCGAGTCGTCCTTCAGTGACTGAAGTGTCGAGGTGTAAAACTAGCTTCCTTGAAGCTACAATGTCGGCGATCAAGACAAGCAAACCAGGAGGCAGAGATGTTGCTGCGAAGTCAGGGAGTTTAATGCTGGAGTGGCCCTGCTGTCCGTCAGTCTGAACTGAACTGAATTCTTAAAGATCTAAGATAATATTTTTCCTTGATGATGACTTGAGTCTTAATTCATGGAAGCTCGGGAGACATGAAACAATGTTCTAGATTTGCTTTTTTTTCCCTTGTTTTTTCTGCATTAAATTGTAAGAAATATAATTTGTCAATGTTTTACTTTATATTAAGCATTGGTAGAAAATGAAGAAACTGCAGAAGATTTAATTTTAGTGTTTGGGTTTTTTTTGCACTAAACCATTTAAAGACAAATTACTACAAGTACTTGAAAACTTTTTCTATATAAATGTGTCTCAGTTTAGTTTCCTTTCTTTCTAACGTGGTCCATCGTCTCCGTTCAATCTTTTAATCTTAATATTTTAGCCAGAATTGCACAGTGACTTCTTCTGAGAGGTAACGCTCTGATAAGACAATTTGTTTAATATATATCTTTGAATCAGAGCTTTTGTGCACGAGCCCCCAGGAAATGTTGCAACACAGTGTGTGTACATGCAGGGAGTGAAAGTGGAAAAAAAGACTGGAACTGTGACTCAATAAATACATCCCACACACATGCATTTTTCCTGTATGTGCATCTTGAAAATCAATGAACTCAAACCACAAAGTCTAAAACAACGCAATCAACGAAGACAAGTTAAAAAAAAAAAATCAAGTGAACTGTGATTTCATTCAAATTCCTCATTAGAACAGCAAGAGATGGATTCTTTGGTAGATCACATTGAGTAAGTATTAGCAGCAAAATCTACCGGTCGATGTGATAGAGCCTGATTATAATAAGTAATGAGTCTTTGTATTTTACGGTGTTCAACTAAATCATTTCCAACCAATTACAGTCATTAAAATTGAAAATCAAATTACTTTCAGAGGTTAAATCTAGAAGAAAAAAAGTCCGACTTCCTGTTCTTTATTAGATTACATTAGACACGTGAAGAGGCTGCACTAGAACACAGTGTAGTACCATAAAGTCGTAAAACGGGGTCAATCTTCTAAAAAAAAAAAAACAGGAGTGTTTTTAACCCATTATAGTATTAAAAACATTAGGTAAAAAACATGCCAATTGCAGGAACAGTATTTTTCAGTTTCAGCACCAAAATAATCAGTCATCAGTGTCGGATCCCTTTCGTCATTTTCACATCTTGTGACCCTAGAGCCGCAAGAACTTGAACGACTGTAATACTGACAGTAATTTAACCACATGCACCTCAATCATGTGTCAGCAATGTGATGAACTTCCCTTATTGTTGGTTACAGATCCATCAGGGAGTGTGTGGTGGAAGTCCAGAGTGCAAAGTGCAAACCAAGTAGAAAACACTTAGAAATATACTTATAAAACGATACAGGATTGTACAAAATTGGTCAAATAAAAAAATACAGTAACTTGATACCTGGCAGACAGCAATGTAATAAAAAGTACCTTATGTAGTATAAAAGAAATCATTACAGTATAAAAACAAGTGCAACAACTCCATAAACATCCCCCTCCTGCTGAGAGCTCAATGCAGAAGGAAGCGCTCAAACTCTGTTCTCACCTGTAAGGTAAACAACTGTGGAGGGAAATCAATGAGTTTCTGTTTTCAAAATAAAAAAATCAATGAGTTTCTGTTTTCAAAATAGTCATAAAAAAAACAGAAATTGGTTTTATGGTAACTGTTTTTAATGTTTACCTTGAAATCGTGGATGTACGTCAGGAAGTAGCAGACAAAGCTGAAGGCAACAATCCACTCACAGACAGCACTGGCTAGGTGGAAGGGATAATCCTATAAAAGTTGCAGGAAAAAAAAAAGTCAAAACCTTTCCAAAATCTGGCAACATGTTCACTTTTATTTGTTCAAATCTCAGCTGAATTGAATTTAAATAATAAAAAAAAGCTATTCTGATTTGCCATGCTACAGTTTACCTCGTCATCTTTGTTTCTGTGCAGAGTTGTCTGTGTAACGAAGAAGGCACAGATTACAGCTGAATTATCCAATAAGAAAAATGACCAAAACAATCATATAGAATCACAAGCAGTTAATTAAGACTAATAAAAAGTAATAAACAATGTTTATTCTTCTCTTGGTCTTGTTGTTCAGGGGTTTCCAAAGCCTTTATTTCAAAAAAAGTAAGAACTCAATTTTCGTGTCCCTCTTCACAACGTGGTAACATGTAATTTTATCTGAGAACACTCTACATATATTTGATCTCTAGACTCACAAAGACTGTTTAAACCTACCCTGAACCCATCTACCTCTCGGACTGCACACCTTACTTTTATCCTGGTGTCTTCCAGCACCACCTGCATGTATTTTTCTGCCACTCCTTTTCTGCCAAGCTTCTGTCATGACACCGGAGCTCCACATATACTCTCTCTAGATACAGAAAGACACCAACTCTGAACCCATCTGCCCCTCTGATGACACCACCTAATGGTAACCATGGTAACCAACTATGTTGCTGCTGCCTCTTAGTTTCTCTTACTCTACCACAGCTTCTGTCGTGACACCTGAGCTCAGTATATACTTTCTCTACTACTCCTACTTTAAACCCATCTACCCCTCTGACTGCACTACCTCACGGTTCACATCCACAAAGACAAGGACTACTGTTTTTTTTTTTCAAAGCACAACCCAAGTATTTAGAGATTTTTCCTGATTCTGCTAGCTCAAGCTTGGGCAAACTAAGGCCTGGGGGCCGGATGTGGCCCGTTCAGCGTTTTAATCCGGCCCGCCAAACCTTTCCAAATTATATAATATAGCATTTATCATTATGATAAAAGCATTTTTAGCATTTTAGCCTTTATGCATGACTTTTACAGGCCATTTATCTTAGTTCACACGAACGCTCCATCTATCTGCTCCTGACCCGTTTCCCCTTGTTCAATTTTAGGACAATTGTGGCCCACGAGTCAAAAGGTTTGCCCACGCCTGTGCTAGCTGATCGTGACCGTCCCTTGCCTAACCTCAACAACTCTTCATCACTTCATTTTATATTTACGCCGTGCTTAATCAACCTCTTCTCACCTGCACAATTACTACAGCTCTGAATGATATCAAAAATATTTTAGAATCCCTTAAAATTAAAATAAAAAAAGATGGAAAGGATACTGGGTATAAATGCCAAAGCAGCCAGGGTGGCGATGGCCACTCGTGCACGGTGCACTGCGGCTGACGACCCCATTGGAGAGATATGATGTGAGATGTAGGACTGGAAGATTATGTACAAGACACCAGAGAGGAAGAAGAGCAGAGCTCCAAGATCATGAACTTCCACCACTGTTGTCTCCTGCGTTTGAAAAGGAAGAAAAGAAACAGAGCGATTAAACGAAACCATGTGACTACCATCAGCACCATGCTACATGTTGAAACCAACCTGAAATGTTGCAACAATACACATGCTCAGGCAGGAGAGCATCCCAAGCCACATGGCGATTTTATTGACACGCGGCCTTGCCAACGGTGAGTCCTCACTCAGCTTCTCCACAAACTTGTATCTGGCATAAATGGTGGCGATTCCTGTTGACACAAAAACAAACAAAATAAACAAACCCCGGACATATTCACTTCTTTGCTTTAAATATTATAACGTGACTTGTCTTCACAAAGTTTGCCTACTCACGGGGTAAAAAAGTGAAAAAATGAAAAGGTAAAAACCTGCACATGCGGTGATGAACGTCATCAGGCCGAAGATACAGCTCTCGGGGGGATTTGCACCTGTGTCACTTTAAAAAGAAAAAAAAATGATTCGCTTTATCAGGTGATGGAACAAAAAAGAAAATCTTTTATTTAAAAGGAAAGATAATTGGAAAAATAGCAAAAATATGCAGTTTTTACTTTTTTCATAATCTTTAATGTCCTACTTCTGGCTGGTTGACTTGACTCATTTATTACCTCACTCATCTTTTCAATGTTCAATATTATTTTGGAATAAGACTTTTATATTTTAGAAAACAAACTACGCCTTTCTGCCATTGATAAATGTACATGAAAAAGAGAAAAGAGTAATAGAGAAGTGAATGGGGGGAAATCTGAAGTTGTGACACTGAAACAGCTGGAGTTTGACTCACAGCCAGGTCTGTGTCGAGTTTACGGAAAACGAAAGTGAAGAGTTTCTCCGCTACTACTGTCTGTTTTCAGGCTCTGGTCCGATCACAGCCGCTCTCTGATGCTGGGTCTGTGTGACAAATGATGGAATCGTACCTGATGTATGGAAAGATAAGGTCAACATCATGTCTGAAGACGGCGATCAGATAGGAGACGATGAAGGTGGAGGAGGACCAGACGACCAGGAACGCAGGCAGGAAGCAGAGTCCTTGCTGGAACCAGAACATCCTCAGCTCCGAGTGTTTGCAGCCTCACAATTCAAAAACAGCAGAGGAGCAGGAACTTTAATAAGGACTGTTAACGACAGTCACATGCCGTCATTGCGCGCGCGTGTGTACTTCAATGCATCACTACCAATTATCTGGTACACAGTAACTTCTTCCCCAAAAGACAGTCTCAGTGGGCTGGAGTTACGGAAACATAACCACCACTGCTCCTCCTACACTCCGGTATTGGTCAAAGTTACACTGTTTCACATTCACAAAAGATAAAACAAGTTAAATAATATTCTTATATACAACTGCGAATTTACCCACGACAAACAATCAATCATGTAGGAGTTAAGAAATAAAATTAGAGCAATACCTAAATGAACAGTGGTGTACATAGAAATTATAGGGGGCACACTAATTATCAATATAGATTAATGAAATGAGCTGCAATGCTGCTTTTTTATAGCACATGTCATTTCGCGAAACTCAGGCATTGCGTTATCGGGTTTTCAATATCGGAGGAAAAACCGATAAGGATTCTTACAGATATTACATAATTATGCTAATATCGGCCGACATTATCGGTCGGCAGATATTATCGGACATCCGTATGATTAGGTAAAAAAAATAATTTTATACTAATGGCTGAGGGTGGTGGGTCCAGAAAAAACGGGCTGCCAGATGTAGCTAGTAAAAAAGCTTAGACGGCTCTCTGGGGCTTTTATAATCACCCTTTAGTCACCCTCCAAGTAACAGGAACTACTGCAGTGTGTAAAGCAGTTCAATCATTTTGTCATTCATATACAGTCAGTTGTCATAATTGTAATCTTGAAGCTAAATGAGAAAAATCAACATTTCGCAATCTGGAAAAAACCCAACCTTTTCTCTATGTCGAAAGAACAGAGAGACAAATAACAGCAGCTAAATGTATGTGTGTGTTTTACACCTGTTTTTTTAAAAATTAAATTAAAATTAATAAAAAATGCCATGCAAAAAAAGAAAAGCGTTAAGTGAACAAACGAACATACGCATCAAGTGACTTGTGTAAACTACTTCTTGGATTATATCTATGTAATTCTGTGGTTTATATATAGTAAATTCTAAAAAACTTAACATTTAAGATGGTAATGTGGTACATTAGTCGTCTTTCCTAAATTAGGTAGCGATTTCAAGTCGATCTATTGAAAATCCAAGGAGACTATGAAGGCATCATAAACCCCTATTGTTACCGCTGGGGGGCGACAACATGCGTCAGCAGAATCAGCGGGAACGAGGAAGAAGTACGTGGTCCGTGATTGGTCAGTCAGTTTTGTGTCACGGTGTGTGGCTGGCGGTCACCTGACAGTTCCAGGACGTGTGGGTGATGTTTACTTTTCTTTGTTTCGTGCGTTTTCCTGCGCGTATATTTTGAATGAATGCAGCGCTATGCCTCGCCGCCCAGAACCATGGTAGTGGTGAACTCGGTGCTGAAGCTGGTCCAGCGGCAGACGTACACCTGTCTGTCCCACCGGTACGGGCTGTACCTCTGCTTCGGGGGCATCGTTCTCATGATAGTTTCCGCCTTTCAGTTTGGAGAGGTAAAATGTTTTATTTGCTTTCATATTTACCTAAAGAAACAGCTGGTTGTAGAACAGCTACATCATTTGCTCTAAAAGTGTTTTGTAATGGCTGGACCTGAGGCCGGTTTACATGTGAGCTGACGTCGTTCCGTATATTTTCACTCCAAAAAACCTAAAGCCCCCAATAGTCAAGCTAAAATATCTCAAGTAGCGTTAAAATTAGACATGAAAAAACTAAATAAAGTACCCCTGAAAATGGGCCTAATGAAATGTCATTAAACATGGCATATGTTTTCATTACAAAATTAATTAATTGTTAATTTATAATATATAAAGTATCATTAAAAAGCTCATGCAATGTGTCAAGCTATCAGATATTAGCAAATTAGCTACCTAAATTAGCTACGAAATTTTGAAACATTAGATTTATTAAATGAGCTCAATGCAATTATTACACGTTAAGGCGACGTCAGCTTGTGTTTCTTTGCCACCGAGGTTACCCGGACATTTTTGGTTGATGTTTGATGATACGGTGGGACGATTAATCAAGAAAAAAGTTGAATATCCGTTAAAAGAAGTCGATACTTAGTCACAACGGGGATTTATAGTATAGTTTGACATTTGTGTTTAAATCACTGATTAAAAAAAATTAAGAAATACTTTCTCACAACAGCAATAATTGTTAGTTGCAGTAAAATTGTTGTCTTCACAGTAAGTAGAGTAAACGAAGAAACATTTTTTTAAATAAAATACACTTTTAAGAAGAATAAAATTCTCATTTTTCTGATTTCTGCCTCATACATGCACAATATACTATAGAATATATATTTCAATTTTACTGAACCGAAACATTATATAATAAGTCTATTGTACATTTTTATAAGTAATAGGTATTCATATTAACCGTCCTACTCTTCGTACAGGTGCTAGTTGAATGGAGTCGAGATCAGTATCATGTGCTGTTCGACTCCTACAGAGACAATGTGGGTGGAAAATCCTTCCAAAGCAGGTGAGACAAACCTAAAACCAAATAATCAATCACTTTTTTAACTGCATTTAACTGCACTGCATTATGCTTCTACATGAATATGTTTAAAATTAAAACACACAGAAGGTAAATTTAGGAATAAACAATGAAATAAAATGGATAAAACAGTAGTCACTCAAGCTTCATATCATCTGTCAAAGCGACTGAAGTGTTTCCTTTTCTCAGGCTCTGTCTGCCCATGCCTATTGATGTGGTGTACACATGGGTGAATGGCACCGACACGGCTCTGCTGAAGGAACTGAAGTCGATCAAAGATCAACTGGAGGAGGAGCAGAGGGCTCTGAGGTACCTGTGGTTGCTTTCAAAATCATCAATGATGTTGATGTAGTAGAAGAGTCTAAGCTCTGCTGGTTTTGCAGGCATAAAAACCCCCGTAGATAATTAGATAAAGGCCTTTATTTAAGAGCTGTTGTGTGTAGGGCAGTCAGAATGAGCCACGGCATTATCACGTCTCCTCACTCTGATTGTCATTGCAGCAGGAACCAGGGCGATCAAAGGTTACGGTGACGCCGAAGAGAATGTGATTCATGTGTCATGTGTTTATCTCAGGACCCTGCATGACAAAAAAGCATCTATAATCACATTAAAGCATTAAAATGATAGTGACAGCATCTACCGTTGACCTACAAAACACACGCAGAGTCGTGTGGAGTTTTAACGTGGATAGACAATGTTGAAAGTGATAGAGTTTCTGCTCTGTTTCACACAGAGAACGCCTGGGCAAAAATGGAAGTGAGACGACTGAAGTGCCAAAAGATAGGTGAGTGTGGGAATAATGCTGAGGATCCAGCCTTCTTTAGTTACCCAAATCAGGATTTGGGTTTAAAAGGTTTAAATCCTTCATATTAATTTTAGATCATTTCTAGGGTCTTTTGTAGATGCCTTTTAGCGTTTGAGCAATTTTTATTTTTAGTTATTTAACCTTAGGTTGTTTTGTATTTTTTTTTTTCCTCCGGCCTTGTTTTCACATATGATATACTGTAGCATTTTGCGTAACGTTTGGCTTTTTCTGCATGTTTTTTGGACATTTTTGTTTTCATAATTATTATCTTGCCTACAGGTCTTTTAATACAGATAGATACTATCTGACTTTAGATATTTTGGTATACGTTTTAAATTGTTTATTACAAGGCTAACATTTAACTCTGGCTATGTTGCTAACTAGCTAAAACTAAAATAAACTAAAATGCTAACTAGCAGTTTGGGTATTCACACTGGGGATAACTGTTTTTTGCCTTGGCTAGCATTACTTGCAAGTCAGTAAGAGAAAACTAATCTAAGTAAGAGAAAACTATAGTAAGAGAAAACTAATCTTTATGTATGCTTTTTAAAAAAAAAATTAATAAGAAAGTAGGTGACATTGTTCTCTAATCAGTACCAAACCAGAATAACCAGTGTGACAGTGAACAGCTCTAACGTTATGCCCTGCAGCAACTTCATTATCACTCCAATAAAAAACGTTTTTGTTTGCTACAGTGTACTTGATGTCACTGTTCGGTGGGATTACTAAGCTAATACTTAAATATGTTTTGTTCGGTGGGATTACTAAGCTAATACTTGAATATATGTTTTTGTGTGTGTGTGTGTGTGTGTGTAGTTTTTGTAATTTGTTGGCTACCACAAAGCTTACTATGGCTCCCTTTTAGTAATTGTTGTTATGTTGGGAGTCACTGTCCATGTCGGCTAACTAACAAACGGATGGAGCTATTTTTTAGCTTTTGCACTTTTAGCTTGTTTGAAGTTGAATTTTTATGGTTCTTTTGGGATTCTGTTTGTACAATAATTTGAGCTAAAAGTTTTTCAGGTGTTTCTCTTTTTTTCCTTTGCTGTTTATAGTACATTTTAATTGTATTGCCAGGTAACAAACAGTATTTAAGTATTACCTTTGAATTTTTTAAAACATGATAAATGACAGTTGAAGACTTGGTTAAACCGCAGTCTGTGATAACACTGACATGTTGAAACAGGATGTTGTGTTGGTTTTTACCACAAACTGATATAAATAAGTGTGTTTGTACATCATTCACACTGAGGTTTTAAGGTTTATTATAATACAACAATATTTAATATGAATGCTTTAGTGACAGCATGTACGTTTAGATAATGAAGGTGTTGTTATATATACTGCAGAGCCGAAGCCTAAGCTACAGCTTCACTGACTGTAGTGGAGGTGTTTCCTGTGTTGACCCCGATGGCTCCACTGAAGAAGAAGTCAGGGTCTTGATGCAACACCTCTACAGAGGAAACCGTTTGCTAAATGTGTGACTGTGACTAACGTCACTCTGGTGGTTGTAGGTGCAGTCGAGACTTGACGTGGTTTAGAGTGCAAAGATGAATGAGTGATTTTCCTCTCTGTCTTTTCTCAGTGTGAAGCCAGAATGCTTGCTCTCTCACTGCATTATGGCGCCCATGCTGGCACTGGATCCCGCTTTGCCGGCCAACGTCACGCTCAAAGACCTGCCATCGCTCTCCTCCTCCTTCGCTGCTGCCAAAGAGCTGCTGCTGCTCCACCAACCTCTACATCCGTCCACTGCTGCCTCGGTCCTCGTCTTTCACTCACAGACAGAGGGTAAAATAAAAAACAAAAAAAAACCCCGACACACTCTGTTGCAAGAGAGGTGATGTGGCTCAAACCTTAGTTTGGAAATTTGAACTGTTCTCTTATTTACCTAACACTACAAACCAAGGGTTTTCACTCTACAGGCTCAAGTTTCCTCTAAGAAGATTGGACAAAGTTAAGGATGTCCGATAATATTGTCTGATATTAGCACAATTATGTAATATCTGTATGAATCGTTATTGGTTTTTCCTCCGATGTTGAAAACTCAATAACACAATGCCAGGGTTTCGATATGTCTCTGGTCACTTGATGGCAGCATTGCAGCTCACATTATCAATCTATTTTAATAATCAATGTTGTATGCAGAATGCTGGTGACAACTCATACAGTGATTAACCTCCAGGCCACCACTGTGGCAATCAGTAATTAAGTTTTTGGGCGATATCGGCAAAAGGTTAATAATGGACATCTCTTGAAGAAATTACTGAAACTGTGGAAACAAGGCGTAAAAAAAAAAAAAGTCTTTTTTCTGAGCGATCAGATTAAAACCTCCTTTATTGAAGCTAGAATTCAGACCACGGTATCGTTGGGAATTGCTGCAGCTGCTGCAGTGATAAGCTTGTGTTTGAAGTTGCTGCATGTTAAAAACACATACAGTAATTTAGTCTTCTTCTGTCATTGTCCCACTTGTTTCCAGCGGACAACGCCTTCACCGACGTGTCCAGAGAGAAGCACGCGTTCTCTGTGTCCAGATGTTACCTGGTGAGTGTGACTCCTGGATAAAAGAACATCATAATGACCTCTGACCTTCTTTCACACTGAGATTTGATGAACAGTTTTACACACTGGATTGTGTGTTATTGGTGGAATGTCTCACTGTGTTCTCCCTCTGTGTGTTCTTGCAGACCACCGATAAAGAAGCTCCAGGTCTGATCCGTATGCAGACGCTGGCTTATCTCAGTGGCTTCCCAGCGTCCTACAAAGAAACGGAGCAGCTGAGAGTCAAACTGCCGTCAGTCGTCACCAACAAGATTAAACAGGTGAAATGTGGGAGGAGGGGGAGGGAAAGGGGCCGCGGAGGGTAAGAATGAAATGAAAATGAAAAGAGTAGAAGGAGTGAATGGACGAGAGGAAAGGAGAGAATGAAGGGGGAAATGTTGAGGGGGAGAAATATGGGGAGAGAGTGAGAGTGGAGAAGGTCTGAGGAGGACAAGTGTGAAAATGAGAAGAAGACAGACACAGGGAAGGAGGACCAAGAAGGAAGAGATGGGAGGTGAATGGAGGTTGGGTTGAAGACATGAATACAAAACGTACTGAAACAAAAAAACACATTTAAAGTATGACACCTGCAGTCTAAAAAATACAACGGCAGGGGGCAGCGTTGGATAGACTTATTGAAGCTGTCACAGTTTTGAGAGACTTGCGTGGTCCTTCATTGATTATGTCACCAGGGGTCACTGTCGCATTGCTCGATATGTGAGTTTATACTAATTAATGCAGATTTATTTTTACTCTGAGATTAATTTTTTAATTTTTGCAATTCTTTACCAACTAAATACTAGTATTTTAATCAACTTCAAATTCATGAAGTTTGATAACAAAGGAGTATGTTTTGTTACATCTGTGTCTACCTCATATGTCTAAGCAGGGTTTGATTTTTTTTTTTGTATTCCTAGCTACGTTTTTAGATAATACTATAAACAAAAGTATTCTCTATCCAGTAATATCTTTGTGCAGAATGCACAGAACACTTCTTCTTTTAATTCCAAATTTGCTTAAAGAGCATCCGATGACATACTGTTAATTCCAAATTTGCTTAAAGAGCATCAGATGACATAAGTGCCACTGCTCCTGCTCGTTACATTGTAACACCGTCGTGTTCACAAGTGGACAAGCAGCCACTCCGACCCCTGGGGGGCAGAAAACGACAGCGGCTCAGTGTGTGATGATATGTAGGTTAACATCATTTAACCTCCATATCATCATCAAACCCAGTTGTCTCGTCGTTTCACACCATTTGTCCCCAGGTCCCTGCCACGGCAGCGCAGCTCGGCAGGTCATGTGATAACGACCCCAGTATTCTGCCTGTAACCTTAGCCGGCGATGCGGGGGTTAACATTAGAACAACTGTTTGGAGTGGCGTGGCGCCAGTCAGTGCTGAAAAGGTCGTCAGGATTTCACTGACCCACCCTGCACTCTGAGACACACGCCCTGCCCTCTTAAGTATTCTTTTATTTATTTGTTTTACACCTGTCTGCGGACGGTGTCCAAGTTTCATGTGCAGAACACACCGGAAAAAATTAGTAGACTGAAATAGAACGCTGGCAGGGACGGGTTGTGTTCAGGTGCACCTGGGAATGTATAAAGATGCTTTCATGAGTGTATACGCGTGTCAGTATAGCATTTTTTGGAAAAGTCTTTATACATAACCCCTTCAGATAAACACACCACCATACACTTCTAGTGTTTGATTAGAATGAAAAATAACATTTAAATGTGCATTTTCAACACATGTATTTCACACAGCTGCAGGGTGTTTAAAAATTTGAAATTGTACCTTGAAAATACTTTATATATTTATTTATTTATATGTATAATATATACAGTATATTTAATTATATTTATATACAGGGCCCAGTGTTTTGATGTAAGTTCACATAGATATAATACCCACTCATAATCAACTGGTGGCCCGTGGGCCAAATCTGACCCGCCAGATCATCCACTCCGGCCCATGACTGGATTCCAAAATAAACATCAAATAACAATGCTAAACAAAAATGTAATTTTTTTAAATTTCATTTTATCTGAGTGTCCGTCCCCATAAGGTGACTCGCCAGAAAAATTCTGTCCCTGCAACAGATTTTGTTGATGACCCTTGAACCTTAAGCTTGCAAATATACAGTATGTCTAATCTCAATCCTTGACATAACCCTAATCTGACTTTAAATCTATTCTGACTAAAATACCCCTCAACTCTTGGGGGACCTGGAAGTAATCCCCACAAGGACAGGTGTCCTCACGACAACAGTGTCCCTTCATGTATAGCTGTACCAATAGATAAAATGTGCACGTGCGTGCGCCACAGAGAGAGTGTAATGTCGGGGGATTTTTTTTCTCCACAGGCCACCACTCTGTACACAGTTAGGGTTTCAAGGAATTTTCCTGGTGTTGCCGGGTCACCTCTTTGACAGAGGGATGATGAACAGTGAGAGTATTTATAGCCGGTGTCAGACATTACCCCGGTGATGAAAGTTGCCCCCATGTGCTCCCCCTCCCCAATCATCTGCCCGTGCTGTTTTCTACAGTCAGTGTCTTTTGTGTTCAGCAAACAACATTTGTGGGGTGTGTTTACAGAGCAGCTCAAATCCTTTCTTTCCACGGATTCTTTTCTTTTGCTTTAGGGCAGCAAAGATTAGGAGAACCAGAAAATCTGGTATGAACTGAAAAGATTACTGTTAGATTTTGGTTTATCTTATGCTTGGAATGTTTGTAAATGTCCAGCTTATTTTGGTTTTTGTTTTGCCTTGTCGTTTTATTTGCATTTCTGTTTTTCTAACTTGGCTGTTCTGTCATATTTTTTATTATCTTTGGGTGATTGTTAGTTCATTTAGTCGTATTGTCGCTAATGCTATTTTAAGATGTTACCAAAAGCTAAATGAAATATCACTGTTTAATTGCCGCTATTTTGGCCTGAGATTTAGCCAAAGCTAAATTCTAGCCTTTTTTTTTTTTGGATCCACACATCTTCTTCTGTGTGTGTCAGAGTTTTACTATGATAGAGATGGAAACTTGATCCTGGAACTGGATTCTCTGGTCTGGACCCACACCGTGTTTATAAAGCCTCAAAGATCCTCCTCAACTAAAAACAGTCCAGTCCGGGCAGTGAGGAGATCATGTGACACACTGAGCTCAGCATTCGGGATGACGGAGGGAGAGGAGGTCGGGATTATTCCTGGAAGTTTAAGTTTGACAGATGAGACAGAGACAGAGAGGAGGTGGTCTGACAAAGGCAAGGCCAGAGAGACGACTTCCTCACATACATCAAATACACGCAGGCCCGGTCCTTTAATACCTCACGTACTTCCTCGTCGTGATACCCAGTGTGCAGCTCTGTGACCTCAGTGAATTTTCCACACGGTCACCTCTGCACACACACACTCTTGCCTTATTAGAATTGTCCTAATTCTACCTCCAGTTGTAACGCCGAAAGCAAGGACATACGTGCATATGCAAATGTCCTTACAAGGTCAAAACGGTCTGATTCATGTTAGCCGTCTTTGAGCTAACAGTGCTTTATCATTTTATGCTGTTTGGAACTAATTGTTTTGGCTTGTTTAACTAGGATTAAGCTATTTACCAATACAGCAACAGTCATCACAGTCCTGCCAAGGCTAAGTTTTGAACCAGCAATTTTCAGAATTTTGCGCTGGTAACACATTTTCACGAAATATGTCTTTTTTTAATGTTGTAAAACAAGACAAAAAATGAGCACAGAATTATTACTCGCACCCTGATGTTCCCTTACAAAAACTATAATTGTGGAGATTTGCTTATTGCTGGATTAATTTTATTATTTTAGTCGTTGTGTTAAATGTGTATCAAGTATTTGTTTGTAGTTGCAGTATATTCAATTTGTGTCAATTACTTTGAAGTGAACAGCCCGTGAAAATAAAAAAAATATTTAAAAGTACTTTAGAGTCTGAGGGATACACAATTAACTCTGTTATTTATTTTCCCCTCAGTTTGAGTTGTACTCTGAAGCCAGCATCGCCCTGCTCCACCTTAAAACCTCACAGGACTTCACCGACCTGACGCAGCAG
>NC_024314.1:19576877-19584737 GCF_000523025.1 Cynoglossus semilaevis
GTCCTGCCTATCTTTTCTGGGACCTCACTGCCATCTCACAGGTGCGACTGCTACTGTTGGTACAATCATGTTTGCAGTTCTGTCGACTCTCAGGTCCGGGACTGTTCTAAAACTTTAAACCCTACGGCATGAACTCGACCTCTGTCTCATTTTCTTTTATGACTTTGACGTAGACTTTAAACATAGAATTCAAATTCTGTTTCTGTGGACTTAAATTCAAAGAGTCAAATGTCTTACACATCTGAGGATTTCTCTCAAATTTGTCATGACTTGGACTTCAACTTTCAGTTCTGCAGCAAGGACGAATGTCTTACACATCTGAGGATTTCTCTTAAATTTGTCATGACTTGGACTTCTTCATCTGATTCAAAGTGTTCAAATAGCCTTAATCAGTTCTCTCTTCTGTTTTTCCTTTTTTAGTCCAAACAGGATGAAGATGTTTCAGCCAGCAGGTTCGAGGACAATGAGGAGCTTCGCTATTCGTTGCGCTCGGTGGAGAGACACGCCCCCTGGGTGCGGCACATCTTCATTGTCACTAACGGGCAGATTCCGTCCTGGCTCAACTTGGATAACCCTCGAATATCTGTCGTAACGCATCAGGTGAAGTTTGAAGGATTTCCCCTCAAATCGACGAGTTAACCTTCAGTGATATTAATGATTTGATCTTAACTTTGCAGGACATATTCCTCAACTCCAGTCAACTCCCCACCTTCAGTTCCCCGGCCATAGAGACACACATCCACCGTATCCCAGGTCTGTCGCAGAAGTTCATTTACCTCAACGATGACGTGATGTTCGGCAAAGAGGTGTGGCCGGACGACTTCTACAGCCACTCCAAGGGCCAGAAGGTCTGAACAGGACGAACAGAAAAAGACATTTGGCCAATTCAAAACAAAACAAAACACAACTTTTAATTCAGTTTTTTGTCTGCAGGTGTATCTCACCTGGCCTGTTCCTAACTGCGCAGAGGGTTGTCCAGGTTCTTGGATCAAAGATGGATACTGCGACAAAGCTTGTAATAACTCGGCATGTGACTGGGACGGAGGAGACTGTTTAGGTACAAGAAGGAAAATAAAGTCATCAAGTCTGCCACAGTAACACCGTTTTTTTTTCTCCTGTGTCTGAGTTCTTATTCTCTTTTTCACAGGTTCAACTGGAAACAGTCGATTTGGAGCGGGACTTGGCAACGGCAGAGCCGGGGACACCGGTGGTCAGCTCTGGCAGTTTGGAGGTGGTGTAGGAGTACTTGGTGGGATGTCCTACTGTAACCAGGGCTGCGCCAACTCCTGGTTGGCCGACAAGTTCTGTGACCAGGCCTGTAACGTGCTGTCGTGTGGTTATGATGTAGGAGATTGTGGCCAAGGTGTGTTATAACTGATTATTTTATTTATATTTCAAGGTACTTGTCATGAGTATATGTATATACTGTATATATGTGTATATATGTGTATATATGTACATATATGTGTATATGTATATATGTATGTATGTGTATATATACATATATACTGTATATGTATATATGTATGTGTGTGTCTATATATATACTGTATATATAGACACACATATACACATATATTTACATATACAGTGTGTGTATATGTACACATATGTATATAAATATATGTTCTACATATTTTGTGGGCATTTTGGTCTTAGTTCTTATTAGTTTCTGGCCTAGTTTAGGGCGACAATTAATGCCGCTTTAAAATATATACATATATATGTCAGGCTCAATGATGAGAGTCACAAAAATTAACATTTATTTTGTGTTTGATGTCCACAGACCACTTTGATGAGCTGTATTATGTGCCCCTGCTGAGGGACCAGAGCATCTACACCCTCCCAGTGGGGGAGATCAGGCCATACTTCAGCTTCCAGAGCATCGCTCACAGAGTCTCTGAGGCCCAAGTCAGCGACAACCCTGTAATTCGTCACACATCTGTCGCCAACAAGTGGAAAACCATCCATTTGCTCCTTTATCCCGGCCACAACTCCACCCAGATCCAGTACAACATCACTTTCCAAAGAGAAGAAGAGACCGACTTTTCAATGATCTTCAGTGTCGTCGTAGACACTCGCGAGGTTCCACAGACAAATGTTTCGAAGACTGTTAGCAAACAGATGAAACCAACACCGACTCCTGAGCCGGTATTCCAGTTCCCTGATATTCCTGAAGATAAACGTGGGCCAAAGTTGAAGAAGAAGCGTCCTGGTGAAGCTCAGGTGATTATTGAGGTTCCATCGGTGAACGTGTCTCTTTTACCTTCTGCTGTACGACGTGAGCTGCAGAGGCTGGAGGAGAAGCTACTGATCGGTGACATCACGGAGAAGGGTTTTAACATCACCGTGGCTGAACTTCTTAGTCCTTACAAGGCACTAGCTCAGAAGAAACAGGTAGCAGGTTCATCTGAAGTGATCAGTAATGGGGTGAAAGTAGACTCGAAAGTGAAAGAGGTAGCAGAGGACCAACCCTCAAAACAGAAAGATGGAAATAACAACGACAACCAGGATCCACCAGTCACTCTTCTCGTCCCAGTCCCTAATGGTGATGTGTTCAGGAAGGAGTTGGAAAAAATGAAACCTCCTGTAAAGGCTGTCATTGAAAGGCCCTTGACTTCCAAGCTTCTCAACAGCCTCTCCCAAAAAATCAGAGAAGCTGAAAAACAGAAAGAATCAATCAATGCTGTGGGAGAAGCTGTAGTTGGAAGGAGACTCCAACACTTCACCTCCCACGATCGAGGCTTCCTGCCCTGGGAGAGGAGGAAGTACTTCCAGGAGCTGCTCGAGGTTAAATTCACCTAAAACTTAGCCTTTTTATCCACATTACAGCAGTTTGGTTTCTGTTAAATATGTTGTTTTTGATGTTGTAGGAGGAGGAAAGGCTGCAGAAGGAGCTGATGTATGAGACAGAAGGGGGCGCAACTGTGCGTAAGCTGAAGGACACTTTTGCTGACTCTCTTCGGTACGTGAACAAGCTTCTCAACAGCAAGTTTGGCTTCACATCCCGCAAAGTCCCCGCCCACATGCCTCACATGATCGACCGCCTCATCATGCAGGAGCTTCAAGACACGTGAGACACCGTTTCTTTTTCATGGTTTTTAATATAATTCCCCTGAAGGGACTCTCTGCAGTTCTACCTGTAAAGTTCTACCTGTCTCCAGTTTCCCAGAGGAGTTTGACAAAACGTCAGCCCACCGCGTGCGTCACTCCGAGGACATGCAGTTCGCCTTTTCGTACTTCTACTTCCTGATGAGCGCCCAGCAGCAGCTCAACGTCTCGGAGGTGTTCGACGAGATCGACACCGACCACTCCGGAGTCCTGTCCGACCGTGAGATCCGAACTCTGGCCACAAGGATTCACGAGCTGCCCCTGAGTCTCCAGGTCAGTCATGATGACATATTCACATTGACCTCGTGGTTTTGTGCACAGCGTTTAATTCCTCACTGTTGTGTCTTGTAGGATCTGACTGGTCTGGAGCAGATGTTGATTAACTGCTCCAGGTTTCTCCCATCCAACCTGACCCAGTTCCACCTGGTGAAGCCCACTCAGGAGACCTACTACGATCCTAACATGGTCAGCAAGAGTTTAAAGATAAACAAAGAAATTAACAAAGAAAATAACCAACGAAAGATAAACAAAGAAATTAACAAAGAAGATAACCAACGACGATGGTGAACGATGGTGAACGATGTTTGCTGATGTCGACTTCTGTCTTCATCCACAGCCTCCTGTGACGAAAGGCCTCGTCCTCAACTGCAAACCCATCACGGAGCGAATCCACACTGCCTTCAAAGACCAGAATAAATACAAGTGAGTTTTTTAACTACAGTCTCATTTCTCCATCTTTGTTTTTTTTTTTTGTAGTCGACATGTCTTCTGTTGGACAGGTTTGAGATCATGGGAGAGGAAGACATTGCTTTCAAAATGGTCCGCACCAACGTGTCCCATGTGGTCGGGCAGTTGGACGACATCAGGAAAAATCCAAGGTGAGTGCTTCCACCCTTTTTCTCCTCGGTGATGGAGGTTTCCTCTGTTTTATTCTTCACTTTTATCTGTGTCTTTTTTTCTCTTCACGATTTCTACAACAGGAAGTTCATCTGTCTGAACGATAACATTGACCACAGCCATAAAGACGCCACCACGGTGAAGGCCGTGCTCAGAGACTTTTACGAGTCCATGTTCCCAATGCCGTCTCAGTTTGAGCTGCCCAGAGAATATCGCAACCGGTTCCTGCACATGGACGAGCTCCAGGAGTGGTAGGTTACAGAGAACGTTGATATTCCTCGATAGATATTTCAGTTAGAGATTCACTGTTTTATTAAGTGAAAATTTTCTTTGTCCAGTAATTGATAATCAATTCCTTAGGTGTTTATGAGATATTGTAGTGAAGCTTAGAGGTGTGTGAAGACACTTTCAAACCAAAAACACTGTATTTATAGCTGTCGTAGCCAAACTGTCAGACTTCCTAGAATTTTACCAATAACTGCGACTTACAATTTCACCTGATATCTGTTTCTATATTTACCCAAAAAGGGGAAAAAACAAACAAGTATTTTATTATAATAAGTTAAAATAAAGCTGTCATTAATGAGATTGCGCTCCACCTCTACGACACTCTCCCACCCACAGCCGAGCACCGACGGCCACCACGCCTCCACATATACTAAAAAAGTACAATTGTTATTGCGTCCTCGCTTACGTTTTGCGACCTTTTGTACGACTTCATAGTGTTTCTACAGCTTTGAGTAACTGTGATAGCTGTAAGTGCTGCGAGACTTTCTATGTGATGTTCGTCAACATCATAGGAACAAATATTGACCTGAAAAAGTAGCACCACCCAGTGGTTTAAGACCATAAGTTTACCATGCAGTGTTTACACAGATGTAAGAAAGAAGGTAAAACTCAGTCTGGAACCTGGGATCAAAACATCTTCAAATCCTGAAGATCTGCGTTAGGATCAGAGATTTCTTTGTAAGGACTAGATTTATGAATTACAAGGACAGAGGAAAAGCTAACGCTGGCATCAAATGACGCAATCAATTCACGTCAGCTCGGTCAATTCCGCTGATGGATTACAAACGCACTTCAAAAACACACGACAGAACAACACAGTGTTTTCTCCTCACATGCCTGCCGGATATTTTTCAAGCTTCATTTTTCCGAGTTAAGAATTTGTGGCTGTCACCGCAGGAGACTTTGTGCTGCCAGGATGGAGCAGTGGGGATTAAGAGGGTTTTTTTTTTGTTCACGCTGACCCCTGGCATGGAGGCGGTAAAATTAGACCAACGCCGCCTAAGATCAGTCGCTAGCTTCAAGATACTTGCAAGATCAGGGCACAGCTGAGCTCTTCTCCGTCTCCTGGTCTGCTTCCTCTTCTCCACCTCTCACTCAGCGGTGGATTTATGAAGTGACAGGCGCATGGCGCCGGGTGATGTCACCTTGTCACCCTGTTGGCCTGCTGACCTGTGGATAATTCACACTTCCGTCAGGTTACGTCACATCCACATCTCTTCTGTAATTCACACTTCCGTCAGGTTACGTCAAATCCACATCTCGTAGATGTGCCGCCTCTGATCTGATGATGTCTGTTTTCTGTTGGACGGATGGAAGACGAAATTGACAGAATCGGAATCGTGTTGAACCAGAGTGTGTTGTATTTTCCAGGCGGGTTTATCGGGACAAGCTGAAGTTCTGGACGCACTGTGTCCTTGTGACGCTGGTGGTCTTCACTGTCATGTCCTTCTTCGCCGAACAGGTCGGTGCATCCCCAGCAGAATCTCACACACACACACACACACACACACACACACACACTAAACACATCTGCATGGTTTAGTTCCACATTGACATGGAGTCACACACCAGGCTTTGGATGACAGTCACCTCTTCCTTTTCCATGATTCACGCTGCAGCTATGGTTAAGGAGCAGCCTTGTCTGTCTCATGTGTCCTACTGGACAGAGCCAGGAGCTGACTTTCCAGAAATGAAAGACACCCATAAGTCTCTGGGTGGGCGCTCAGATCACATATTCAAGAGTCTTTGTTATCATTTATTATTTTTATCCTTCACAAGTCTCCAAGATGACAAGAAATAAATGCTGATGAACTCCACTCAATGAAAAGTTAAATAAGGTCCCGTTAGGAAGACTATGGAGTTGAGCAGCGTCCAGTGTTGTCAGGTCTGTTTTTGATTTGAGTCATTTGGGAAATTGTGGTTTAAGTTATAAAAAAGAAAAGCCAAAAAAAGTCCCAGAAAATTCTGGTTTAGGCCAAACATTTTAGGATCATTCCTAGTTAAGTCCCACACTTAGGTGATTTGTAGTTGCATAATTTCCAGGGTCTGAGTCTCAATTCCCAAAGTCAGAAAAAGGATTTTCCATGTTTTTAAGACTTGAAAAGACTATGAAAAGGTTTTGAGGAAGAGTCGTATCCTTTTCAACCATTCCCAAGTTTAATTCCCACCCCAGCTCATGTACTGGGGGCAGTGATGGATTAGTGGTTAAGGAAGCGGACTTAGGTCCAGAAGGTTGGAGTCCACCAGCTGCCAAGTTACCACTGAGGTGCTCTGAGCAAGGCACCGTCCCCACACACTGCTCCTCCGGTGCTGTTCACTTTGGTGATGGGTTTAAAGCAGAGTTTCAGTTTCATTGTGTGCTGTGTCACAATGACAAGTAGTTCCCTTTCCCTTTCACTGTACGACATACAGATTATAATTATTCCACTTTGGTTCTGTCCCGCAGCTTATTTTCCTGAAGCGAAAGCTGTTCCCCAGACGTAGAATGAACAAGCAAACCAACCCTGAGCGAGTGTGATGGAGGAAATCTACGCAGTCCTTCCTCCTTTTCTCCACCCTGCACTCCAACCTTCACCCACTGCCGTCCTCCTGTGAGGACAGTCGGCGGACCTTGGAGCTAAGTGGACTGAAGCTTAGTCAGTGCCTGTGTCGCACGTGCGACAGAGACCGGTTCGAGTTGGTGATGATTTTCAGTTAATGGATGAATTGCAACCGGCGGATAGAGCCAAAAAGCAGCCGTGGTTAAAAAGCCTGCACCTCTTCACTCTCTCCACTGGGGGCAGCAGAGACTTTGTTAAATTCACTTAACACAAACAAATACTCTTTTCAACACTGTAGACACTCCTGTCAGGTACAGCCGTCTGTGTTTTTTTTTTAACCGTGGGATGTTAAAAGTGTCGAACGCTCGTTAGCAACGGGTAAGAAATGTGTGTACTTGTGTGTAACGGTGTATTTTTGGGTGTCACTTTTATCTTTCACAGCAACATTTTATGGGTGATGCTTAAATTGTCGACAGAATTGAATTTTTCATATAGGGAAAAAAAGCCAAAAAAAGAAGAACTAGTGGTTATCAAATGATGGGTCATGACCCGAAAGTGAACAGAAGAACACTGGATAAAACCAAACCATTTTGTCCAGTCTCTTAACTAAACTGTGCTTTATCTGGTAGAAACTTGTGCTATTGGTATCTCTGTATCTCAAACTGCAGAGCATTTTTAGCATGTTTTCTACGTAGAATGCTTCAAAAAATTAATTAATTTTTCATATTTTTTTGTGTGTTTTTAAAATGGAATTCTTTGCAACAAAAAGCCTAAAAGACTCAGGGAAAGTCTGGGTCCCGTGTCCTGATCATTTGAGAACCACTGCTGGAACACTCTTGTCTGCTTTTCACTGTCATATTACTGTAGAAGTGTGTGGTGGAGCCGGGCGGCGGGGTCAGGTTTTTAAACCGAAGACTTTTAACGGTCTGCAGATTTTGAGCCTAAACGACTTCCATTAAAGAAGAAACATCGTGAAGTACAGGTTCATTCAGTATAGGAAGGATTATTTTACGTTGTTGTCATG
>NC_024314.1:19585443-19588961 GCF_000523025.1 Cynoglossus semilaevis
GAACTTTTAAAAAATGTCTTAATAATGCTTAATAATGTGTGGCTGGTGATTTATATTGAAAATGAAGGGGAAAATGGGAGAATGCTGTTAGGCTTATGGTGACTGTGGGAGTGACGTGTTCACGGTACTCAAACCCTGGAACCCCCTCAGCCTCCTGTGCACGTGTCCCCGTGGGACTCGACAGGCTCGCTTCTGTCTGAAATTCAGACCCCACTCAGCATGTCGTCTAACTTATTTTTGATTGTAACTTTTGTGGAAGTGCGACGAGCGACCAGTTTCGTCTAGCGTGATGTTAGCATGAGGCTAAATATATGCAAGTAGCCTTGTGGATACATCGTCAAGTGATCACATCGTGCGTCCTTTATGTTGTTTTTTGTCCAGCTGATGTGGAAGTGACTCCTACACCGCCAGCACTTTTTGTCACTTCCACTTTCAACCTTGTGATGTGCAATGAGGTGGTCACACATTTTTTATAAAATAAGTTAATAGTTTCTTTCAATCAAATCCAAAGTTTCTAATTGAAAATAAATGTGGTTCAGTTCTATTTTTTTGTCTAATGTACAAAATGTTCTGGTCTTTTCTGTGTCTTTAATCTATGTTGAAAATGAATTTTCTAGCTTTTCTTTTTGCTCCTCCAGACAGAACAATGGTAAGTATTATATTAACCATGTCTCATTGATTTTGTATCTGGGATCATGTATCATTATCACAATTTTCTCCTGCCAGCGCATTACCATTCCACCACACAAGGGGGTGAGGTACAGACAAATTTCTTAATTAAAATAATATTTTTAAATATTTTCCTGAAGAAATATACAGCCTCTATTAAAAGAACTAATTAGCATTTCTTAAATGTCATTTATTTAAATGTCAATTTGTCATATTATATAATAAAAAAGTTATTCCTTTATATAAATGTTTCTAATAACAAACAAAATGTAATGTTAAATTGCATAGAAATTTGTTCTTTTTATGTAAAAAAAAATTCTATTTAATTTATATCTTTTGTTTGGAAACAGGCAATATTTAAATTAAATATACTCTCAGTAATTTACAGATTTTTTGACCCAGTGACAGTGACACAAACACACATTCAGGAAGAAAACGTTTCCTTTATTACAAGCTCTTCCTCTTATACCTGTTAGTACAAATGTGTCTTTTTACCGTATTATTATTACAACAGTGCAACATGGTATTGAAACGATTTCTTTTCACATTCGTCAATGCATAGTTTTCAAAGTTGTTCCTGTGTTTTGAACAGGTTTCCACTGTGTAGTCCAAAGTCCTTCATGAGGGTAAGTATGAAAACACAAGAAAATCCTATGCTGTATAATAAAAACCTAATCTAATCTAACTGCACCACAGAAAAATCCCTTTTGATCCCAGTGCACCAATGTAAAGAGTGAACATCTCAAAACTGTAAAAGAATCAACCTTCAAGTCCACAAATTACCTGAACTGGATTTGAATTATTTGGATAAGATTTTCTTTAAAGCACTGCATTGTTGCTGTTCAACTAAAGAGGATCAGGGCTCCACCCTGTTGGTTTTCACCGAAGAAGTCAGATATTCCATAACTTCATTTTATTTTAAAGGAACTTTAGTCAAGTCAGACAAAGTGGAATTCTTGGATTTCAATATGCTAACTGTCAGAATTTGGAGGGAAGAAAATCAGTTTGTGGGCAAAGTTTTAAGGAAAATCATTTTGCATAAAAATTAACCAATTCCAACCTGGATGGATGTGAGAATTAGAGGTAAAATTGATTGAATTATATTTGTATGTTATTTAATTTAAATTTTAACTTTTTCAAATTAATATTTGATGTATCTGCAAAATATTAACTTGGACTTTAGGCTTAGAAAGAAGAGTATATGGACTAGTGTCAATTCTCAACAAACAATATTGTTTGTTGGAGTATATGGACTAGTGTCAATTCTCAAACAATATCTAGCATCTTCCAGAAATATAATCAAAATGTATAATTCTGTTGAATTTGATCTATCTTCACAAAATTCTAAAGAGTCGTGATTCTGACTTAAAACTGTCAGATTTTTTTGGCGAAAAAAATAAAGTAATTATGCCAAGTTTGATCTGAAGTTATTCCTAGAATTCCACTTCTGAAGCTCCAATCTTCTTTCACACAGTTTACATGAGACGTCAGTGAAAAGAAAAACTTTAAATATGCACTAGTTTCACAAAAGATTACAACAAAAAAACATTTAAGGCATCTTGTTTGAATTTCTGTACAATCACATCAAATTAGCTGTCGTTTTAGCCCTTCAGGGAGAAGAAGAGAGAAAGCAGAACAGGACCGGGTGTTAACGCTTCATCAGGCGCCAAAGGCTGGAGGTGACGTGAACTTTTCATTTTATTTTTTAGGTTTGATGGTCAAAGGACGATGGTGAATGACTAATTTATTCAAATATTAGAGAAGTGTTTGTGAGAAAGTTGGAGTCAAATATTAGAGAAGTGTTTGTGAGAAAAGTGGGGGGCAAACACTCAAACACAATCACCAGTTTCAGCGTTAGCACCCACTGTTAGCCCTTCGCGAAACTCCTTGACTATCTGCCGGTCCACATTGAACAATTTATTGGCAATTCTTCCAAACTATTTTTTATTATTTTATCCAGATTGAGTTAAATTTATTCAATAAATAAAAACAGAAATATTATTATTTTTTAATTAGTCAAATGCACAGTTTGGGCATATTTCAAGTATTTTTTAACGGTCATAAATTAAAGGTAGAGTACGCAGGAATTGGGGTGGGTAATGTTGGCTGAAGATGCAGTGCCTCTTCCTGCCCTGCAGAGGGAGCTTTAGGTGGAATTGACCATTTAATTTATATCTAATAACATTTTTTTATTAACACCTAACAACAATTAATTTATAATCTTGAAATTGTGTTGAAGAACATAAGTAGTAAATCATCATTTTAATAGTATTTCAAGACTTGGCTTTGAGCTGCTCCATTTCCCCCACATTGTGGCAAACGGCCAAACCAGTAGCTGCTGATAACTGAGGTTTATTGTTATGAATCTCCTAAATACTCTCCCTTTCAAGTTTAAGATTGCTGAACACGAAACAATTTCATTTTATGGTAAACGTTTAAAAAAGCTTGAACTTTTGCCCACACTGTGACTTCAACCAATGAAAAATTTGAAAAGGCAACAACTTGGTGCCTTATAAATGTTAAAAAATGTTTTTATTTAATTTCAACATGCAAAAATGTTTAAATTAAAAAGATTCCTGTTTCCTTTCATTTCTTTATACAGTATTGATGCTTCCCAAGCATTATTCCTGTCATCGTTAATATTATAATTTGGTTCAGTCTCGTTCTGGTACCGTCTGGTAGGAAAGGCAGTTTTAGTCTGAAGTGATCACTTTGTCAAGGCTGCAGTGGCTCGGGCTTGAAACTCTGTCAGCGCCGCCAAGGTCCTCGTCTGCTTCCAGGAGCGGGGAGAGATCCGCATCTCCACCCGCCTCCTCCAGCCGGGCAAGCCGTCAGTCGCGGAGGGCGCG
>NC_024314.1:19589060-19594536 GCF_000523025.1 Cynoglossus semilaevis
GCGACGCCCCCGTGTGGCTACCGGGGGGGGGGGGACCCCCCCCCCCCCCCCCCCCCCCCCCCGCCGGGCAAGCCGTCAGTCGCGGTGGGCGTGGCTCTGCGGCGGCGGCGTGATGCTGAAGACCTGGATCTTCAGGTGGGAGGCGATCTGGAGGCAGACGCCGTTGCAGTAGCGCGTCAGATCCACTAGAGACAGGATCTAGAGACAAATCATCAGAATGATCAATTTCAGTTATAGACGGTATTTATCAGAGTGGGGTAAATAAAGACATCAGTTGGGCAGAGTGCTCAACACAATAACCAAAAGACTGAAGACCAAGAATGGGCAACCTATGGCCTGGGGGCTGGATACGGCCCAGTAGGGCTTTATATTCTGGCCTGTCGAATTTGCCCTAATTATTTTATTAAATTATATTATGAGTTGACGACTATCATTAGACGTAATTTTGTCGATGACATGTTGCAGCTTAGGTCTTACTCTACCAGGATCAGTGTTTGCAGCAGGGTGAGTTGAGATTATTAGATGGAATGAAAACCAACATCCAGTATTAGCAGGACTGAACTGCTACTTAGTGCATGCTGGGAATCACTGCTATAGAGCGCTTTAATCAATCATTAAATATTTGTTTGCAGTATCAATCTCGTGACCTAATGAATGAATACTGACTGCTGCAGAAGAATTTCAACACGTTTTTCTTACTTTTGTGCAGTTCTGAATGCAAACTCTGTTATCGCCAGATAAAAGAAAAATACTCAGCTGATAGCAGGTAGTGAAATATTTGGAAAAGAAAAATTCATACTTTTATGTTTTCTGCATGTTTCTCATCAAATTAGAGCATTTGGAACTTTTTGGAATTTTTCGACAAAATCCTAATTTCACAGGTCACGGTAAAAAGTTGTGACCCTCAGTACACGATACAACAATTACTCATTCTTTGAGCTGGTTGTATTTTTGCACTGAAGCATGTAGAGATTATTTCACGTCGATATAGGTTATGTAGGTTAGACAAACAACCAGAATAGACCCAAAGAAATGTGTCCACTTCATTAGGTACACTTCGCTGAACTATTATTTCAGAGAGATCTGAGGTGTGGGTGCAGTTTTTGGGACTACATGGTCACTGTTGAACTACCGTTGAACTGCAATAACTGGTGTACCTAATAAAATGGACATCTAGTTTTGTCAATGACATAACGATATAAATCTGAACTTTTTAAATTCTAGGATGGACTCCCACTGTTTTGAAAGGACGAAAGTTCCAAACTGACCATGGCGATCCAGAGGACGATGTACTCGTCTACGAAGCTGTTAAAGTACTGGTTGAGGAAGAGCAGGCCTGGCCCTAGGAACGCAGTGTCCGGGAGGTGCAGCTCACTCTTGGTCATGTGGGCGACCTACAGAGGACACGCGGAGAATCAAACACCTGAATCACACGACAGAATATAAGACAGAGGGAGGCTGAAGTGAATGCGTACCACTAGCTTGTTGGATATTTTGGAGATGACCATTCCGAACGTCAGCAGGTACAGACAGGGGTGGTGCTCGAACAGGTGACTGGATGACTTTTTGAAAATGATGAAGGCCAACGTGAGGATGAGGCCGATGTGCAAACCAGGACTCAGGACACTGGTGTCCTACGAAGCAGTAGTTCACGTTGTTAGCGTCACTCGTGCCACCTCTAAACCGACATTTTTTTTAATATGTTTTTTGTGTACTTACAGCTACCGTGGAGCCATTTTTGCCAACGCCACCATTCATGATGACGTAAAAGTAGTTGTAGCAGGAGTAGAGTGCGCCTCCGATGATACCAATGATCGGGAAGATGTACAGCTTCAGTCCGAGGAGCGGCAACTACGGAAACACACAGGTCACATCATATGAAGAAATGATTTTCACTGTAGAAATGGATAAGGATGTTATAACAGCCAAGGTCAGACTACACAATGTTATTTGTTTGTTATTGATTTAATCACAGATCCCTTGTCAACGGACACACATGACAAATGACCACAGACAACAGAAGATTCAGAAGAGGTTTATGGAAGTCTGATAAGATCACATTCACACCAAACATCTAAAAATGAATTTTAAATATGTGGATTTTAGATTGAAAAGTTACATCAGTTACATCATTTCTGTCATGTGATGTAAAGTCAAGACTCCGGGGGCAGCACAGAGTAAAACCGAAAGAAACTATTTAAGAGTGTTAAAAGGCTCATTATGATATGATTAGTTAGTGTTGAAGACTGACGGTTAGAGAATCATCCAGCATACACTCTTAGTGCGGTTCTTTTTTTTTGTGAGTGTGTGTGAGCGCACATTATCTCTGGAGTTTTTCACTCACTTACCGTTGAATACCAGAGGCTAACTCCACCGAAGGCTGACATCAAATACATGGTCATGATGGCGAACTGCACCTCTGTGACGTCGACCCTGAGGACAATGAAACAGGGGTTAGGGTTAAAGGCTGGCAGATTAAAAAGCAGAGTCGTTATGACTAGCTCTGTCATTTAAAAAAAAAATCATAGCTAATCTTGTGCAAGCTATCTTAAAATAAATTTCAGCAATTTTAATACATTTTTTTCAGTTAACGTTGAGCTAATTTTAGCTACGTTTGGTCAACGTTTTTTGGTATAACATGTAGCAGTGGCTAAAGTTAGCTAAATGGTGTTTTGAGTGTTGTATTATAATTTTTAGTTTGTTTTGGGCTTATTCAGGACATGAATAAAAATTATAATTAAATTCCTGATTTTCACTTCTTAAGTAAAATGTTTGTTAGTTTTTTTTTTTCTAAATAAAATCTTTGGTAGCTAAACCTGAGGCCTTGTTTCTTTTAGAAAATTCTTGGCTAAAATTAATTTAGCTTTATTCAAAATTATCCATCAGATTTAATTAATTGTTTCCAGCTAGCTATCTTTCATGTGGTGTATGAACGACTTCTACCAGTATATGTTAGTGTTTTAATGTTAAAGGTATTATGCCCCAGCCCTGGATAATTTCTGATCCTACTTACAGGCCGAAGCGCAGAGTCCCGGACACATAAGTCTGCCAGTGGGCACAGAAGAACATGAACATCCCAATAAATCCACAGAAGAATATCCAGTCTGGGAATCTACCGATCCCACATGAGATGCACGTTCCGACGGCAACAAACACTGCAAAGGAAGGATGACACAGGAGTTTAAGGTATGATTTAGGATAATGCGATTGTATAAGTGAGTCCTAGGACCAGGAACTTCAGACGTGGGCATGGGTTGTACATTGAAGTACCTGTAGAGACAGCATCACAGCCATGGTCAAAGAGCTCCCCCAGTGGTGAGCTGCTGTTTGTCCTACGAGCCTGTTTCCCATCAATGGCATCCAGAGACTGGTAGATGAACAGGCCGAGGGCGCTGAGGATAAAAGCCCAACATGGAGCCTGAGGAGCAAATGAGGCTGCGTTTAGTAAACTGGAATCAGAGTAATACAACTTCTTAAGCCTGGTAGAACATTGTAGTTTTTAATGTAAATCTAATCTGGTAACTTGGCCAAAACTTTGAGTCAATGCCTACCTGGTATGACTAAAACCGAAGTACAGACCTAAGTTAGGCTGCCCTTGGCCGGACACGAAGACAAAGAGCACCTACTGATTGTTAAGGCCGTACACCACTCACCTTTATTCACGCTTTAATCCGCCAAATAAAAGACATAATAATAAAATATATATATATATATATAATATTTTCACCTCAAGCATCAATTGGATAGCAACAGTGTCACCTACTGGTATTTATTAACCTATAGAATAGAACAGAATGAGAATTATTTTTTTACATAGGTATTCTAGTGTGGACAGCTTTGTACAGATGCAAGAAAATATTTATAATATTTTAAGAGAGTAAACCCCTTCCTTTAATGTTTAAGATATTTAAAAAAATTATTAAAAATATACAGAGGTAGAAATATGAAGAATAATGAACAATGGATGGTTGGGAAAGTGAAACTGATGATTTGATCCCTGTTGTCAGATTCTGTCTAAGTGTTAACTAAACTGTATTTCTGCACTGACACCAAGTACGTATGCGCATGCGTACGGTCAGGAGAGATTCCAGCTGTCAGCGATGGGTTGGTTCCTTTAACTAGGGCGGAGGTTAGGAGACCATCTGGACACTAGAGCTGGCCAAGAATGTGTGTTTACAGCAACAGTGTGTGTTCCAGAGGAGACAAAGAGTGTCTGTTTTTTTTAGAGACACACTCATTTCATGCCGAACGACACAAACCTAACATCCTAGTGCTTTCCTCTAAAGTCTGCGGTGGCGGCAGAGATACAGTCTGCTTGTTTAGTGTTACAAAGGTGACTTTAGGAGAAAATGTGCACTGAGGCCACAGGTTCATGTGAGTTCGTATCATATGCAGTTGTTTATACAATGACTTCCCTGTCACAATGCAAACATAAGAGTGGACCACAGGCTGGACTTTCCACTGTTCCCACTTTTATTTATGACTTAAAAAAAAAAGTTCTGTGCTTGTGTAAAATGCTACTAGTGGCAGGATTGGACTGTGGACCCGGTTGCAAAGGTCTCGTAATGGACAAAAGTCCAAAACTGATAAACACAAAATCTTTAACATGCTGCATAGCAAACCTGGAGATACAAGTCAAATGGATAAAATCCGTTTTGGTCTATGCTACAATGTATAATCAACTATTTAGTCACTGTAAGATGAGGTCTTTATCTGCAGCTCTTTTGTCTATTAATTAAATCAATTGTTTAATGATTGGGCCACCACGTTTACTGATAACTCCATTAACCATTAATTGTAGCTGAACTTTAAAACCTCTATTCGTAAAGTGAACTGTTGAGGAGAAACATAACACACCACAAAAACCACAAGTCTACTTTCCAAGTCAAACTGAATCCGATTCACGATTCGATCATTTGAAGTGCAGTGATTTATAATCAGCGCTATAAACTTTTATATTTGAATAATCGCGAGTTTTGTTCAGTTTTGTTTTGATCGAGATACAATCTGAGAGGCAGCACATGTTTTTATCCATAAACTTCACTATAGTTGAATACAATGTTCACTATCTTTCTTTCGCCCAAGCTTCTGCGAGCAACACAATTGCATACAATGAAATCACTGTCATAACGAGGACAGCAGTTTTTGACGAGGGTAAAAAGTTGGCCGAGTAGACTTTAGTTAGTGAGACACTTTCATTAATTCCCATCTAAGCGAAAACTTGTATGGTAAAATAAGTTCACAACATTAATTTAATACATTTTTGAATAGAAATGGGCTCTTTATCTTGATCAGCGCCTGGTACAGAATTCCGCCTGGGAACTGGTGCCAAGGTCGCTCTACTCACCTCCTCTGTTGCAGTGGGACAATAATACACGAGCACCAACGTGGAGACGATATTGACCAGCAGTCCTGAAATAGTCAACGCGTTTGGCGCAATCCAGGTTGGAATTTGCTGGACCAGCCAGTTCCCGCA
>NC_024314.1:19595170-19636440 GCF_000523025.1 Cynoglossus semilaevis
ATATATATATATATATATATTGAATAGTAACACTTAAAAATCAAATTTGAATATACTAAGTTTCATAAATGTAATATAAGATGAGCTATAATTAAATTATTTAATGAACTTTTTTTCTTCCATAGATGCCAAAGCAAGAAAGTCAATCCCTAACGGCATCTTCACAAGAAATTTGGTGAGCATCAAAAAGTTAATAAGTCTATTTTTTGTTTTAGACTTTTTATGCACTGCTGATTCTTCACGTTCTCAAATTTACATTTTAATTTAAATATGATGATGTTATTTATGATTATTATTTATGATGTTATTTTACGATGATGTTATTTAAATATGAATCATGATGTTTCTTGGGTGTATTACAGGGCAGGGGTAGTGTTAAAACCTCTAATCAACAATTTAAAAAATTGAATTGTATCCCTGGAATGAACTTGGAAAGTTGTACTTGGTAATTTACGGTATATAACTCTTTTCTTAAGTGGTCTTAGACATTGAAATTCCATTGTTTTTCTGCAAAAAGATCTGCAGAATATCAAATCAGATAAGCAAAACGCCACACAAAGAATTGACATTTTTGGAAATTTTTTTGAAAACGCCACACAAAGAATTGACATTTTAGGAAAGTGTATTTTAATTGTACTGTTTATTAATATTTTCATAATTACAAAGGTGAAGACATGCACCCACAACTCCTCAGCCTCAGTCAAGCATCCAGTCCAATATAAATTCAAACATCATAAAGTATCATGCAATGGGCTGTTTGTAAACCACACTGAGTAAGCAGAAAAATGTATCATGCAATGGGCTGTTTGTAAACCCCTACACTGAGTAAGCAGAAAAACAGTGTGAGTGTCAAAACGTTCATAATCCAATATGTCTTCAAATCCATTTTCTTCTTTCTGCTGCCACATACTTAAATCTCAACTTTAAATCCTGTAGTAACTGTGTAGTTGTGCTTTGTATGTGTTTTGTACAAACCTCTTAAACTGAGTAAAGCTAGAACAAAAACCCACCGCCCACATGCACCTGTGCTGGCACAGTGTTTGCAAAACAAGATGGTGGCAAAGAAGCAAACTGGCTGTTTTGCTCCTCTAATAAAAACATGCCACACCCACATACCCACAAGTGGCAGTAACGCAACATAAGGATGCCAAGTGCTGAAAAAAAATTATGAGGAAGAAGAACACCCACACTCTTCCTTCTGTTATGTCATCCATCCCTCCATCTGCTTCCAGTCCACTGACTTCAGATCACTAGTGAAAAAGTCTTTGAAGCTAAAACGTCTTATTTCATTCTCTCTGATTTTACTTCTCCGGCTCCACAATCTTTGCGTCATTCATGTACTTGTCGATCAGATTAAGGGGCACTCCGCGCTGCATGAGTTCGAAGAAGGTGTAACCCCCTAGGAGAAAAAAAAAACTCGAATAAGATGCTTGGGATATACATTAATACATGTCAACAGGAGAAAGAATAGACAGAAAGAGAGGGGAGAAATAATCACAACCAGCAAAGCAGAGAAGCGAGTATAAATGTTTACAACTCTGGACCGAGAGTGTGTAAAATAGAGCTCATCCTGAACTGTAAAACATTCAGAGTCTTGGAATCCTCTGCTTCCTGATGTAGTGTCAAGTTAAGCTTTAACATGCAAAAAAAGAAAGCGCTCTGGTTCGGTCTGTCCTGGCTGCAGCTCCAGTTAAATGTATGTTTTTCTTATTAATCTGAACATGGTAAAAATAATTGTATAGTAAGGGGAGTGTTTTTAAAAAAATTTAGCTCACAGATTCAAGATGAAATTGATTCCATGTAGAAACATGAAAAAAGTGCTCTTTCCACACATCAGAACTTTTCAAACACAACACAGCGTTTACTTACCTTTTCTGTCAGATGGGGTACATGACAGGGGGTCTTTGGAATCAGTTCAAATATGTATTAAATGTTTAGTTAAAAACAGACAGTTTATGTTTATTGGGAAAGAAATGAGAAAACAAATTGCTGGGAAAATTTATAGATCTTTAACATATCTTCTCTCCATTTTCTCAGACTAGAAAAAAATGTAACGATGCAAACTGTACAAAAAATTTCCACCGACAGAGAAGCGTTCCAAAACTGACTGAGAGATGCATAATGAATGACATAAGCTTCATATGCCAAAACCATATGAAAGCTTACCTTTTTTTAAAGAACATACATTCACAATTCTTGAGTTTGGACTGGGGGAGAGAGGAGAGAAAGAGAAGAGGGGTTAACACAATGTTTACATGGAGTTATATGTGTACACCCAGGAAAACTGTTGAGGTATTACTGATTTCTTTTATATGGGGAGTTAAATATGTGGCAGGAAGGGCAGACTGGAATCACCAACAATAGTTTAAGATGGAAACACAGAAGTAATACAACACACAACATCACGTCTCTATAAGTTATGCCTACTGGGACCTGTGACAGACTGTTTGTGAATGTGGAGTGTTGGGACAATGAACAGAACAAAATGGCTGAATGGACTGGGCTGAAAAGAGTTGTATGAAAACACAGGGGAGATCTTATAAATCGTACCGATGGATGTGTGTCATCAGATATTATGTAGACTGCACACACATATGAGAGGTTTATTATTGGTGTCTAATTCACAAAATGGGCTTCGGGATCCCTTTGCACCAGATGTTCATAAGTTCAAGTCTAATTGTAATTAGCGATACCTCCCCATGAAGACACTTGAGCTACTGCTCTGGGTATAACTGAGCTTCTAACAAAGCTAACGTTAGCTTTAAAAGAAATTTTCCAAATATGACTTATAAATCTGATTTTGAAGTCTTTAATACCAAACCAAGGTACATCAAATAATATTTAAATATTATTTGATGACCAACAACAGACTTGGCAATGATATAACATGTATTTGTATTGCAGAAACATTAAATCATAATGGTAAATACTGCACTGAAACAACAATACATATAATTAACAGGGAATGCTATTGAATGATATGTCAATTGAAACCCTGCTGTCTGCCTTTTAATGTTCTCATGATTTTTTTTCAGTAGAACTGACATGATGATAATATAGACATGAGACTAAACGTCAGTAACGAAATTACGAATAGCTGGTGCAACCCAACTCGTATACTTACGTGTCCAGCGGCTATCTGGCCATCCCATTGAAGACTGTAGCACACAGTTAACACTGTGGTACCCTGGTGGATTTGGTTTGCCAAAGCTGTTTTTACTGTCTTTACTTACTATACTTTGAATTTAAATGATCTATAAAGACATCTAAGCAATGTCCTTAAAAAGGAAATATGCTTAAGAACTGAACACGATTAATAAGAAATTCACAAAAATAAAGTCAACACCAAAAAGATCTTTAGGAAACTAGATGCACACAGGGACCCAGGGAGTCACGCAGCTCTGGCTCCCAGCCCAAAACTGACCTTTAACCTCCAGCTTGCACTCCACTTGGTCTTCTCCCAAGTCGTTGATGGCTTTGCATGTGTATGTGCCACCATCATAAGGACTTGGCTTTCTAATCTCCAGAGTACATACTCCCTGGTTGCTAAATATGCGGTAGCGAGGGTCGTCAACGATGATGATCTTATTCTTCATCCACATCACTTTTGGCTGCAGTCAGACATAAAGATCACCACAACAGATTAGTCACTCCATTGACAGTAATATATTGTGTGGTTCAAACTTTCTCTATTCTTTGTTCTATCACCCACCCTTGGGTTGGCACGGACACTGCAGTTGAGGGTGGTGTTGTAGCCAGCAACGGCACAGATGTTGATGAGTGGCTGTGTGAACTTTGGTGCCTCCTTGAAGTCATGGTCATTATACTCTGGGATTTTCATCTGCATGCCTGTTGGGGGAAGGGTAAAGGAATGGGGTTTTGCATGATACTGACACTGAGCGGTATCATGTGGGGATTTGTCTGTGATGAGGGAAAGACAATGTTTTTTTATTCATCTGTGTCTAAGACTAATACACCATCCTCTAAGAGCCTGTCAGTTATACCCCCAACCCATGGTATATTTGAGGGTGGAAACCATTACTGACAGTACCTTTGAGATCAACAACTGTGAAAGAAAAGGTTAGCTAACAAATCAGCAGCAGAGTAGATTGGCATTTAATCTCTAGAACTAAATTGGCAACAATACAAGTATTGAATCATGTTGTGCCATATGGCAACAGCTAGTACATTCAGTTCATATGGGTAAATATATATTTAATATTATCAATGTAGGTAGATCACTTTGTTCTGGTCATTTGAAAAGTAGCTCCCAAGCCAACAAAGTGGACACCCCTGCTCTAAGGTTTTCTCTTTGGAAGCAATCCAGTTTCATCAAAACTGTTAGGCTTTTCAATCCCTTAACAAACCTAGCACGACAAACCTAGCAATCTCTTAACAAACATAGCAATCTCCAAACAAACCTATAACAACTACTGTGAACAAACCCTTCTTTTATAGACTCAGATTTGTACCTTCTTTGACGATGAGGGCACTCTTTTTGGTTTGGGTAGCAGCTTCACTCAGTCCACACATATTCTCTGAGAACACCCTGAAGAAATACTCATTCCCAACCACCAATTCTGTAACAGTAATGGTGTTTCGATGGTAGTGATCGATGCATGTGTACCATTCCTGAAAAGGAGAGTTTAGAAGGTGAAGTTAATTCTTCAGGGAAAACACAAGCAGAATGTTTCTCGTGAAGCTTTACATTTGACATCAACAATCTACCATTGTCTTTTTGTCTGCTTTTTGTATGGTGTAGCCTGTTATCGGGGCATTGCCACTATCTTTTGGTGGAGTCCAGGACAGAGCCACATTTTCTCCCCAGACATCTTCAATTGTCACACATTGTGGAGGTCCAGGTAGATCTAAACACCAGTCATAAGACACTGAGCAAAACAGCACCCTCACAACTGTTGATTTTAAAAATACAGCTGATATGATCTTCTGATTAGGAGCTAGGAACATTTACTCACCTACGATTTGTATGTCAATATTAGCTGTGTCTTTATGGTTTTCAACCTGCACTATCATCTCATACTTTCCAGAGTGGCTGCGTTCTGCTTTACGGATAAAGATAATGCTATCACACTCTGTGTTGCGGATGCTGACGTGGGAAGGCTCGATGGGTTTTCCGTCCTTCAGCCAGGTGACTTTTGGTCTGGGTTTGCCCTGCATTTATTACATAGAGCAGCATGGAATCATTGTTCTTCTTCTCGATCAGAGAAGCCTAATGCATATTAACGTAGCTGATAAATTTACCATAAACGGAACTACAAGGTTGACAGTTTCTCCAACTTTGCGAGTGTACGTCTGCTTCAAGTGTCGTGGGACACGGATTTTGGGTGGTTCTGAAATGGACAATAATTACGAATTTTACCAAAATTTCTTTTATTAATATCTATTTACCATTGTTATCCAAAACATATACAGTAATACAAAGCCCAAAGTCCTAAAGCTTACCAATGACTTCTTTGACCATTACGGAGTGCTGTAGAGTCTTTGGAGCACTCTCTCCAGCAGCATTGACAGCCTTGACACGAATTAGGATTTTAGAGCCAGGGGTTAGACCGGTTATAGTGTGCTTGGTCTTTTCTGTGACCTCTTTGTTAGATGATATCCACTCATCAGCTGTTTTAGAATAAGACACTTGTTGAGTTACAGTTTCTGTAAAACAAACTCTGTAGGGCTAGTACCTCTATAATAATGCAGTATTTAGGGATATTAGTGGTTGACTTACTTCCTTCTACGCAGTACTCCACGATGTATCCATCTAGACCAGCAGCACCAATAGTCTCAGGAGGGCGCCATTTAACAGTCACTGAGGTGTCAGTGACATCGTCCACAACTAGCATAGTTGGCTCACTTGTCACAGCTAGACGATGAGAGAAGTCGGAATTTGATAACCAAAGATAGAAATGTGAAGTGAAACATCCATTGTAGTTAATCACAAGGATAAGAGCAAGGCGCCGATCTCAAACTAGTATGGGATCAATCTGTTTTTAACAAATCTGAATAGTTGCCCCTGTTGCCATATATTCCTGTAATGTGAATCATGCTTAACTCCCATTGAACCCTTTGGCAGACCTGCATTTATAAACTTCTAATCCACAGACAATTTGACGGCCATTATAAAGACACATTGGATATCTTCTAAAGCTCTAGTGCATTAAGCATGATACACAGTCAGAAATGTTTCTGATGGGAAATGGTGAAGAACAGCTGTGTTGCTAAGCTAGCAAGGGTAGATAACAAAAACACATCTACTTGCCAAGTGTTTTAATGGACCATTTTGTTTCATTGTTAGTCACTACATGAGGTGGAACCTCAGTGGTGACTAAATGGAGACATATGGACAACTCACCAAGGGGCGTAAAGGGTTTGGATGGTTCACTTGGCTTGGACACGCCAATAGCATTGACAGCAAAGATCCGGACTTCATATGGCACACCTTCAATCATCTTTTTGGGATCAAATGATGTTTCTTTTATCAAGTCGAAATTCAATCTCATCCATCTGGAGCTCTGCTTTTTCTTTCTCTCAATAAAGTAACCTGTACAGTAGAAGGCAGGAGCTTAACATGTTAAATCCACTCATCAACATAATATGTGATAGTGATCGACAAATATTTGCCTAATATTGGGGAAGCTCCGTCATATTTTGGTGGTTCCCATATCATAGAGCACCAATCACCACCCACCACTGGGACCACTGGAGCCTCTGGAGGGTCAGGAATGTCTACGGACACCAAAATCGTATACTGAGCATTCAAGAAAATAGTTATTTCTTGGTTTAATCTTAATTTACTTTTAAATGTCTTACCTACAACCTTGATTTTAACACAAGCGGTGGCTTCACCAGCTTCATTTTGCAGTACTATCTTGTAGTTCCCTGTGTCCTCTCGCTCTGTGACTTCAATTGTAAGGCTGGTCTGATCGCCGTACGTTTCGGCTCGGACACGATGGCCTGAATCAAGAATTACCTTTGACAGAAGAGACAGAATTATCTACCTTTGAGCTTAAAACATTGTAAAATACGTAATTGTGAAACTACTACACAGAAGTAGCTTGTTTTTGTTTTCAAAACGTCAATAACTCAAATGAAAATTTAAAGAATCACTCCAAATGCATTGTGGTTTTGTCTTTTGCAGAATTTTGGTAACATTTGCGAAAAGTTTAAGACTTAAGCTTACTCGTTCTCCTTTCATCCACACAACTCGTGGCGCTGGTTCTCCACTGATGGGAATTTCCAAGCGAAGTTTGTTTCCTGCCACAATGGTCACAGTGTTGTCTGGGAAATTTAAGCTATCCAAGTGGACCTTTGGTGGGTCTTTGAAGATAGATTTTTAGATTACAAAATGGATAGTAAACAGATTGACACAGATATTCAAAAGACCTGGCCTTGGAAACAGTTTAGTACCGATGATGTGAATTTTGGCAGAGAGGCTCTGTGAATATCCTTCAGGCACAAAAGTGTAGTCTCCAGCATCATGGAGAGAGCTGGCTGCAATCTCCAGTCGGTGGATCCTGAAAAAACAAATTCATTGCATTTATCAACTGGTAGAACGTTCCGTCAACTGTCTGTTGTTTTATTGTATCTACATACTTATTTCTGTGTATTATATTCATACGGTCATTGGGCTGGATCAGTTGTCCATTCCTGTACCACCGACCTGGGACATTGCCTGGGAAGATTTCACAGTTCATTTTGAAGGATTGACCTAACAAGACTGTCATATCCTGTAAGTCCTGGTAGATCTTCAGTGGCTTTACTGTGGAAGCAAGACAAAAAAAAACAAAACATATTGTCAATAGTCAATGCAATTTTTGCTTAAAAGCATTTCAGGATTGTAAGTAACGTTTAAAAGAAAAGATGGCTGGACATACAGTCAACTTGTATATGAGCCTCAGAGGTGCCACCGCTGGCCATGACAGAGTATGTCCCAGTGTCCTCCCTGGAGGCATCATCAATAACTAAATAATGTTTGGTGCCCTCAGACTTGACTCGGTATCTGGAGCGTACCCCTGTTGGAACCTCAACACCGTTCTTCATCCTGCATGAAAAATATATTCCCAAACAGTGTACTTCAGTGTAACTTATACATTTCTAGGTAAATAAATTATTCAGGGAGTTGTCTAATACAGTATGTGAAAACATAATGCACTTTAAAAACGACAGTTGAATCCTTACCATTTGACTTGAGCACCTTCCTCTGACACCTCACACTCCAGCTCGATTCTCTCATTCACCGTAGTCTTGACAGGTTCAATACCCTTGACAATCTTAATTGGCAGCTCTGCGGGACAACACAGGAGGATGATAATGAAGTTTGATTAGACTGAGTGACGTCTGCGGGACAACACAGGAGGATGATAATGAAGTTTGATTAGACTGAGTGATTGGGAAGTGATTGATTACACTTCCATCTGCCCTGAACTTAATCCGCTGTAGATGCGATACCTTTGACAAAGAGCTCGGTTGTACACTTCTCATCTCCTGCAGCTACACAGTAAGCCGCATCGTCATTCATGGTGCAGTTGTTGATGACCATAATCCTTTGTGTGCCCTTATGCTCAAAGATGTACCTATATAGAATGTCCACAAGTTAAATTTCTAATCAACCAAAACTACTGGGCATGTAGCAAATAAAAAATGAAAGAAGAGACAGGTAAATGCAAAAGCACAAAACTTTAAGCTGAAAACAAAGCATCATCCCTGAGCAGCGAACCTGCATCAAAGCCAATGCAATCAACAATTACTATGATTAAGCAAGAACTGACCATCAGAATAAACTTACTTTCTTTGACTAAAGGTCAGCAGTTGAGTCAGAAAGGGCCACAGATGGGAAGGATCACCATGATATTAGGCAGACAGACAAAGACAGAGAGACATCATGCCTGGAGGTACAACTGGTAGTCAACATTAGTGTTATACAACAGACAGTGACTGATAACAAGATCTCAAGAACTGGGAGTCCTGGAGAGTATGCCATAGATGAGCAACACCAGAAAACAGCAATATCCTCCCAAATGGCTTTAACATTGACTGGCCTCGAACAGAACTTTTAGTTCTCAGTAACGTAATTTAGCTGGTTTGACTTTCAGCTTAATTTTTAATTACCACCAACTCTAAGTGGAACAGGCTTGCCAGGTAGTTGCTAAATGTAATATTATACTCACTATATGTTTTAAAAACTGAAATGGTGGCGGACCAACTCTTTAAGATTAAATTACTCTAAAATAGGAGGAAAAATAAGTTTAAATAAAATACTGAGGTTATTACAGTAATTTTCTATGGTTTGTCCTAACAAGTGGCAACTTTACCACCAAATGAAAACCTTTCAATTATGTAAATTACAGGTTACACCTAAGATTGTCACAGTACTGCTTTTCCTAAAAGTTTTTTCGTAAATTTGATCCTTTTAAGTGCATGATGTTAAATGTTGAATTTTAATAATTTGGCTTGAATCCCTATTGGATCACTTACTTATAGCAAGAAATAGAGTAGATGACACTAAAGTAAGTGTATCTTAAATAGGAATCTTAATATTTCATTTAGCTCCTTGAATATCTGTTTCAAAGTCAGACTCTGTTAAAGACCTGTGAAGGAGGTATCACCTTTTTCCTGTACAAAGTAGGACAATTACAGCAGTTATTATCGCCATACACTGTTTTTTCCCCCAAATGCAGCTCATAAACAGCCGTATGAATTCCTACAGTAATGACCAATGTGTGTCTGCGTCAGACTGTAGAAGGCTGATTGGAGCCACATTCGAGTCGAGGCATTGTTATTTATTCACTGACATCAACTGTCAATGGTTCACAGTACAGCAAATGATTGATTTAAAACCAAAAACCCTCAGGTTTTTGTATGTTTTAAATCTTTTTATAAATGATGAACCATTCTGCCTTTGTATGAAAACAGTTAAAAAAACACATAATAGCAGAAAAGTAAAAGAAATGCATTTACAAATAAAAGCACAAAGAAAATATATACAAAAATAAATATAATTGGAAAAATAACAAAGAAAATATGCAAAAGAAAATGTAATTCCATACTTGGGTGTAGGCCTAATTTCTTGACCATTCTTGTACCACTTCAGATCAACAGTGGGATCAGCCAGGTCCACCACCAACCGGATCTTTCCACCTTTATCTACCTGGTAAGTTGGTTCAAGCTTCTTTGCAAAAGCTTAAAATACAGCAGACAATCAAAGTCAATGCAAGTTACTTCCTAAAAGTCAAATATTTTCCTTTCCGAAACCCTTACCTTCACATTTCTTCTCCTCTCTTGGGATCTTTTTCAATCTCTTCAGCAGACCACGCAAGTCAGTGATGCCATACATAAAAGCAATCTTCTCATATTCATCAGGTCGAGCGTTCTTCAGGATCTCCCACACATCAATCTCTGGAGTGTCATCCTGCTTTTGTGGCTCCCTAGTGGTGCCATACAGGAAGGAACAATGTGAGCAGAGCTGTCAAAGACTGCTGTTTGCAACGTGCCCTGAGGAACCACTCTGATGGGGAAAAACTGCAAAAGGTAGGTTATTTACATTTTTGGCTTTCCGACACAACCACCAGAATCCAAGTCCATATTTCAATCGTTAACCTTATTCTCTTGCTTGGAGAGGGTTCCTCAGAACATGTCGCACAAAGGGATGGGCTTCTTGATTGTCATATATTAATGTGGTATTGCTGTATGGTCAAGTTCTGTTTTTTTGTAAAACAAAATATAAATAAGCCCGAAGGGTCATTCTCTTAATGTCAGGATCTACTCAACATTACATTTAGTGTGATCCGTTGATACGTAGAGTTCATGCTACATTGGTGGCCATTGAATTTTTTGATATATAAAGGCGCTACTTTACAAAAACATATTAACACAAAAAAAGTTAAAAACCTGCAACCTTCTTTACTTGTAATTGCTTTTAGATCGTATTGTCTTTTTCAGTTCAGTTCTCAGTTCAGAAGAGTATTTCTGTGATACCACCATGTATCGATTTAAAGAATCCAGTAACATACACAAAAAAACAAACAAACAAGCAAACACTTTCTCTATGAATCTTTTTCTGTCTTTTTTGTTTTTCTGCTTTGATTTGGCCCATCCCTTTGTTCATTATTGGTTGGTTTTATCACTTCACAGATGCTCTGACACTGTTAGAAGATGTTTGTGACTAAAAGAGCTGTTTGCTAATATGTTAGAGGAGACATTGTCCCGGACATGAGTCTATACTGTATATTAGTTCATTTAAAGAAAAAAAAACATTCAGTCAGTCTTTCAATGACATCATTCAAATGTCTGAAAGATTGGAGATGAATAGCATTGAGTATTTTTCAAGTTTCTGCTCGTATTTCTCATTCGTTTATTTTCAAGCAATTACCAAGAAGGCGAAAATAAACACGGTGGAGTTTTGTCTTATATTTCTAAGTTGAAATAAAACGACAATGTAGCGATAACACTATTTTACAGCATCATTGCTCATTGGCCCGCTCAATAGCACATCAGTAATGATCCGAAACGGCGCTGCTTGCCTCATAAAAGGTTGCACATGCTTTAGAAGCTGGAATAAAGCAGTCGCCACAGGCTGTTTATGATGCAAGGCCCATTTCCATGATCACTGATTGCTGTCAGAGCAGTTAAGAATGCTGCCTTCAAATGAAGTGTTACCGTACTACAGAAGGCCAACACTCTTGCTGGTCCAATTCCTAAAACTACATGTCATGCTGGGCACGCTACAGGATTACAGTACTCACCCAAAGTAAGGTCTAATCATTTAAAACCCTATTAGGTTTTCTCTGTACTAACCTTTGATTTCTGAATATGTAGGGGAGAAGAAGAGACAAGCCCAAAATAAAAGAAATGCCACTGCCTACATGTTTTGTACTTAGACACGTAAACACTGAATTCTAGCATCTCAAATATGCACAAATGAAATAGGGAGTTTGTTTGAAGCACTACAGTAGCTCTGGCATTGCAGAGGTTTTCAAACTTTAAGGCAAAGGATATGAAGAGAATATGAGCAGTTGCAAATTAACACTAAATTAGACTAGACTACGGTTTTTTTTAAACTTTCAAAAACTATATAAATTAACACTAAATTAGACTAGACTACAGTTTTTTTCCCCAAAAACTATATATAAAACTATATAAAAAAATATAAAACTATAAAACTATGATTTTCTTGTTGTTGACAAATTAATAACTATGTAAAATACTAATACACAAAAGTAGATGCTTGGTCATAAACTAAGTTATGCAAAGTTTTCTGCATTAATATCAAAACTGGACAATAAATGTCAAATGTTATGCAGATGATCCATCTGTATACGTCAAATGGGCTCACTCTGCAAGGAATGTCTTCCTGTAAAGGGTTTTTTTATTTATTTTTGCCAAATAGTCATACATTATGTGGTTAGTTAGCCTTTTTGGATTTGGTAAAAGAATATGTATATTCTATTTGTTTAAAAAAACAATTTGATTTAATCTGTCAAAGCCAAAAATACTAAACTTTGAAAACCCCTGCTGCTGCCTTGCTTATGTATGATATTATGAGATGTGCTTGCCATCGTAGAATGACACACACTAAATTTATGAAGGTTTTATAGAAAGAGGCACATCCAAAATTAAAAAATAATCCACTGAGGATGGGATTCTCACCTATGTTTAAGGAGCCCACTAAAGTCAAGCTCCCCTGCATCGTCTTGTCCTTCACTGCTGTTGTTAACAGGGAGAGATTAATAAAGATTTAATCAGAGGTCAACTAGTAACTGGCACTAGGAAACAATGCTAACTGAGCAACACAAAGCAAAGACTCTGATATCAATAGACGTGTTAGCTCTACGCTAACACAATTGATGCTTACACAAATCCCCACCTTTTTTCGCCCTTTTGAGAATAAGAGCTTGAAGTGAGGTGATTTGTGTAAGACGCATCAAGAGCTGTCCCAGGGTTTATTGCCACAGTGTTGAGCCACAGGTGTGAGCAGCAACATTGTGGCAATGCAGTGAATCTGGGATGCTTTAAGTTGCTTTCCATTGTTTGTAAGGAGATCAAAAACACGTGTTGGCCTTGAAAAGTCAGCTGGGTATAATAATTACATTTACCAAAGGTTAATGTAATTATTGTGGTTGTCATTACAATGTAATTGTAATTGTTGTAATCTAATATTACTGAAAGGAAATGTGTGTTTTGAATCCTGAATCCAAAGTAGATGCCGTTGACTTTATCCCAATCTTGTAGTCACATCACTTTTTATTTATTACCTTCTTTTAAAAGCTGAGCGAATATCAATACTCGGGGCAGCTGGTCCAGCTTCTGTAATACAGGAAAAATATACAGGTTTGTCTCATACTGTACTGCGTCCCTGGTGTTTTAATTAACACTGTTGCTTTTCCAAACCTTTCACTTCCAAGTCAAAGGAACAGCTGTCGAACTTGTCCTTGTACGTGACCTCGCACCTGTAATTCCCAGCGTAGTTTTCTTTGGCCTTGATGATGTGCATCTCAAACGTGTGAATCTGTCAGCAGGTGATAAGCAGGGGCAAGTTTAAAAATAGCACACATTAAATATAGCGTGTTTCTCACCCATCACAAACAGTAGGGAGTGCGTAGAGGTCAGTACCTTAGTGATCCGATCAAACGTCTCTTTGAGCTGCAAGTGTTTGCCTGTTTTGCTGGCCAGATCCATCCATTTTCCTTTGAACCACTTGATAGTGGGTTTGCGGAGGAGATCTTTGCATTCCACTTTGGCAACAAAGTTGATGTCTCCACCTTTGAATGCAAAGTTTTCATTTCACCAATTGCTTATTTAAATGACATACTGTAATAATACATCTTGGTCAAAAAAATGGTCTAGAGCGTTCACCATCACCATCAGATGCAGGTATCTGTCTTTTGGGAGGTGTGACCATAACGACTCTTCACACCTTGACATGTGACTCCTTTGTCAAGCAGAGAAGGGAGTGGTCTAGAGAAGCATAACTACCAGTGTTCCCTCTTACATCAACCAGAAACTGATGAAGTTCCTCAGTTGAGGAACAAAACGTCTTTCGAGCTCTAAGAAGAAGTCCAGTTGCTTACAACTAAACTCTGTTATTGGTGTCTGTCTTTTATATTCCTGCTAGTAATGCAGACTCCAATGCTAACAGAACAGTCTAAAAGGGGTCCTTATAACATTTAAAGCAAATTAATAATGAAAATACTCAGTTTAATTTTGCATGGACTGAAAAATACCCCAAACTTGGTCGGAAATTTGAAGTTTGAAGTCCTGTCATTTAGACACCAAGTTCTGTCCAACCCCAATGGTGAAGCTGGCAGAGGCTGCCTTTGAGTTTGTGAGTCCATTACAGTATTACTGGTTTTTGCCTTCTCATTTTGCTGTGACTCACCAACTGGAATGGAGCCACTCTGAGGTTTCTCTATCAGCAGAATGGACAGTGGCGGGGTGTCAATGGGCTTGTCCAGTTCCTCTGGGGCTGGGCCGTCTCCCAGAGACCACACTGCTCAGTCAGAAAAACACATGTATTTATGACACCGGCCATCATTGTGTTAGAATGTTATAGAAATAGCTGACACACCCACCTTTTGTGTATTATTTTAAGGTTCAAGTCTCAACCAGAGTAATATTACACAGACGAACAAAAAGACTTAAAGACAAGATTCTGACTTTCATCATTCACACCACATACAGCTGCAGCAGTATCTAAGCTCTTGGCAACATGGAAAGCATGGAGGAGAAATATGAAACACAGAATGGGCTTATAAACACAGCAGGGACATTTTTAGAAATCATTAATTCTTTTTTTTTCTTTTTTTTTTGATGCTCCACTTTTTTGTGAAATCCCAGAGGTGAAAATGTGAGACAAATACACTCCACTTATGTAGGTTGTGGTCACTTATGTCTAGAAGCCTTTTAAATGTTCTAACAGTTATTAGACCCGTGATTCCCAGCCACCGTGCCATGGCACACCAGTGTACCGTGGAAAATTATCCAATTTCACTTAATTGGGCTGAAACTATTATTTATTTATTGTATATTTTTTGTCTTTGCTCCTCAATTGGTTAAAGGCAAAACAATTAAAAACGCTTCTGCTAGGTGGAAAGCTAAAAAAAGAAAAAGAAAAAGTGAGAGCTGTTAAAGATCTTTGTGTGTGTCTTTATTCAATTCCTGCCAGTAGATCAGCATTGTTTATATCTAAACAGGCCGAGATTTTAGTCAATTATGAGGTCCTTTAAACTAGAAAATAATTATATTTCATGTGAGATTTTTGTTTGGTGGTGTGCAGAAGGTTTTTTCCTGATGATATACATGTGCCGTGGCTCAGAAAAGGTTTGGAAACACTGTATTACACAACCTGAAAATACTTGGAACGAAGTTTCATTTAACCCAACATGTACTTTAGAGAAAAGTTCTTGAAGTAGTTGGAAAAAAAAAATCACACATTTCATGTAGGAGTCGCACTTTTTCCACAGACGCTTTATTACCTGAGTCTTTTCTCCCCATGGCTGACACAGGGACGTTATCATCTGAGCAGAGACAAAGAGAAATTTACAGCATATTGTGAAGAATAGTACTGTAAAGTCCACTGAAGCAAGCACACACTCACTAGCAAGCGGTTAAAGATTTCCAAGCATCGGCCAGCGGAATTCTGAATCAAAAGTCAACCTGAATTTTTAAGCTATTTGTGATTTTGGACTGAATTTTGAACACTGACCAAACGAAATGAGCTAAATTTCAGATATGACTGATCGGAATTCCAGATGTAATCACATAAATGGCAATTTATGTGTGCAGGGAGCAAAAAAACATTATTATGAATAAATATGAGTAAGTAATATAAGTAATGCACTGTAGGTGCATTCATGAGTGATTATTAATATGTTAGACATACAGATTGCACTTTTTCATTTATTTGTGTTGAATAGGGCTAAATTGGAGACACACCAAAACATCTAAAACTAAACATGTGTTCAACATGTTTCCTACAGAAAGTTTAGAAAGTGCGACACTGAGAGAGGTTGACTAGAGTCTGGTTGGAATTAATGGATTTAACAGAGATGTCTTACTAGGAAGATCGACTGAGAGTTTCTTGCACAAAATGGCTTGGTCTGTGAAAGAAAGCACAGTCATCATGGCAGTTAATCAGGATTAACTCGTCTGCTAGGTTTTGTCGAATGTTCTCTTCAGAAATTCTTTAGCTGATCAGCTGCTGGATCGTTAAGCGTCGTCTCTAGAAAAGCCGAGTTGCATCAATATGCTTTTAGATTTCTTAAGAATGTAAATGCAGCGACAGGAGTGTCGGCAGGGAATCTACATTTATTTGATGTAATGTGTTCTCCAATATTCATTCGAAAGAAATGGTGAGATTACAGATATTTTAGCACAACACGTAACTTTAGCACAAGGTATTGCTAACTCTTACAGGGTGTACTTTTAAAGAGTTCTTTTTGTAAATTTTAAATGTTTTCTTCCAGTTTTTTCCCAAGTGACTTCATCTGGAGCCTACATCCATGATTTTAGTAAATTCCAGAAATGTCCTAATATGCATTAGAATGAAAACCAACAAATTCAGCAACTTAAGAAAGAACATTTTAAAAGTATGAATAATAATTACGACAATATTTAAACTAAAATTAATTTTTGCTTTATCACCTGATTTGCAATATCTTTCTATGTGCCATTTAAAAAAAAAGTTCTGCCCCATACTGTAGAAAACTAAAGTCAGTTTCATGTCATAGTTCTAGAGAGTTTCACACATATCCAAATGAGGAGCAGATATTTTTAAATGTATGCATAAAGACAAACGTCAGCACTATATTTGTTAAATGTATGGGGGAACATGTTAAATAACATTGTCGCGTTCATACCTTCATTTGATACACAGTGTATACAGGTTGATGTCCGTGGATGTTGCATTTAGCATCAAGTTATCACACATTTGCTACATGTATGTTTGAGCTCTCATACATGTTGAATACAGAAGAATTACATTAATGACAGATAACTTGTTAAATACCCAAACATAAAAAATCATATTTTATTCAACCATGTCTTTAGTTGCTTGTCTCCGACCACACCCATTAAAACAGATGATCTTTCATCTCAACCAAAATTTTTACTTTCCTACGTTTCAAAGCACAACTTGATTCATTTGTACTAAACTAACTCCTAGTGCTCCACCGTAACCCTTTGGAAATTCGGAAATATGAAGGGCTTTTAAGGGTACCAACCTTCTTTGGGTGTTGGGGATTGGGTAGTGGCTTTCACATCAACATCATCTGCAATAAAAGTGTCATTGACAAAGAGACCCACCTGTCAAAAAGCTCTTAATTCCAACACTGACAGGCCAAGAAGACACAAGACTGCCAAGTCATGCAAGACAGACGTACAGTGGCTGTGACATGCAACATTTATCTGCAGGTTCTGGTTGATGAAGATTATGCATAGACTTTCCACTGGGGGAGAATGAAAGCTGGAGTGGCCAATAGGAGTCTGGTTGTACAAGCTGTGGTTGTTATGGTGTGTTATACAGTCGTCCCTCGTTGTATTGCGGTTTGGCCATCGCACCTTCAGTGCATCGCAAGTTTTTAATAATTTAAATGTATTCATATATCGCAAATTTTTCCAAATTACAGGTTTTTGCAGTATATTAACATTTTTAAATTTCCAATATTTTCATTATTTTCGTGATGAAATAAGCATTTTCTAGCCTAATATCAAAAACGGTTAAAAAATAAATTAAAAGACATTTTTTAACACATACATGCAGGGTATTGCAAGAAATAACCTGTACGTAAGGGAAACGAGATTTGTGTTAAGTTTTTGCCATATTTCACGTCCTACGATGCCTCCTAAAGCATTGTTTCTCATACTGGATCGCGACCTTCGGTGGGCCACATGAGATTTTTATTTGGGTTGTCTCACATCATGTTTCCCAGGAGTTTACGGATAATGTCTATTGACGTGGGTCCCAAAGGTTTGTGACTTTTAAAATATCGGTGCCCAGAAAAAAAGTTTGGGAAACACTGTCCTAAAGGGTTCGTAAAGGGTTAATATAGACCTAAATAATATAATAACTATCGCATCTCTACTACGTGTTTTTTCACTTATCGGGGTGGTCTTGAAACGTAACCCCCTGCAGTAGACGAGGGACCACTGTACTGTGTTGTCTACATTAGGGGTAATCAGACTCATACCACTGCTTAAACAAATAACTCACCTCTGACTCAAATTGTATCAATTTATCGTTGCCAGCTCTGCATTGCATCAGTAATGTACAACCATTTTAACATTTAGTGGATCTTTATTCATTTCCAGTTTGAACTTTCTAAGTTGCATGCTGTAAAAGCCAAATACAATGATTTAAAAAAAACAAAACCAGATGAATGCATGACTAGATGTGAAGTGAAAAATTACACAGGAGATTTCTGCAGTAAATGAATCCAGGTTTCATGTAATGTAGGATGCTGTTTTCATTAGCAATGCATTTGCTGATGTTGAAAAGCATGCAGTTGAGTGGAGGGGAGAGGGGTCATGTGGGGAGGTCATTGTTAAACACTTACCATCTGCTGGGGGAGAGCAATGGCCCTCTTCTTTTATTGCAAAGTTAGTGGACTTCTGCTCGTTCACCTCAGCCTCAGCAGGCTGCGGTTGGTTCGAGCCGTTCTCAGTGTGACTCTGCTCTGGAGCCATCACAGCCTGTAACGGCTCAGGCTCTGGGGGCTGTGGTTTCTTCCCAACAGTCTCTACTGGGTCTTTCCCCTCTGCTACCGCCTCTGTACAGCAGACAAAGCGCTAGGCTGGAGCAGCAAGCATCGAGCACAAACAAGGGCATGACAGTGCCGAGCTAGAAAAGGCTTGCTCAAGGGAGGAGGGTATAACAATAAAATGACCAGAGAGCCAACGTGGTCAAAGGACAGAAGTGGTTGTCCATCTGGTCATAGCATATCTATACGTGTGACTGAAGATATGTGGATTTAATGACTTGCACGTGAATTTAAATGAAATTATTTTTTTATTACAGAAAAGTCTCAAAACTCTAGAAAATAATTTTACGTCATTTATTTCAGTTATCAATTTCTAAAAAGTCATCAATAGTCATTTATTTATTTAACATAAACAAAAGCAATTATTAAACAAACTTTAAAGTAAAATACAATTGTAGTAACTGTATGTTTTTTACTTTACATTTTCTTTAATAATTGCTCTTATGATTTTTTTATGTCTATTGATTCTAATCACATACTTTTTTTTTAACGTACTTTCAGTAAATCCCATTTTCTTCAGTCCCTCCTCTGTATTCAATCACACCATGGCATCAACATCAGTGCACAGCAGCAAAGACGAACAGCACACACAGAGCAGTAGGGCTGTCATGCTTATACTCAACCTTCAGCTGAACATTTGCATACCGTGTATTCAACAAAACCATATCCCTCCACAAGAAAAAGTGCAGTTTCAGGCCTCTCAGAGTGATTTGAGTAACAAAGAAAACCGTGATCGCACACACCAAAACAAACCAGTGATGTCAGAGTGTTGTGTAATAAGACCCAAAAAATTCTGTGGAAAGTGAGGGGTGGGAGTGAGCAGGGTTTTTGGGGGTTCCATCCGTTATTACCAACCTGGCGGTGGAGAAACCTCCAGGGAAATCTCAGGTAGGGGTGGAGCACCGTTACTTTCTGGGGCAACACTTTCTGAACATGTGACAAATATACAGTGGTGGATGGAAGAGCTGCTTTTAATAAGCACAAAGCTTTAGCTTCCACACGGTGTATCTCAGCCTTACACTCACCAACGGACAGAAAGAACACACAAAACACCACCTCTACACACACACACACACCCACCTGCATCCTTGTAGACACTGACAACAATGATCACCATGTGCCGTACAACAGATTTTACACACAACATACTGTATGATCCCCAGGAAAAAATAGGTCCCATTGATGTGCTAACAGTAATTGATATTATTATCATTAATACTTTGTTCAGTTTAGGACAAATAAAACGCCTGCTTCCCATCCACTATACATTTTTTTCTATTGGTCCCATTGACTTTTTATTATTTGTCTAACATTTTGCTAGTGGTCTATTGCCTTTGAAAACATTGTAAGGAACAATATTATTATTACCTAAATATTAAATATACAAATAAACTAAATGTGGGTTCGGCCATTTTTCTGAGATTGCAGTTTACAAAACAAGTCCCATGTTCCACCAGGCAGAGGCTGAAACTAGCAGTTGAATCTGAAATCATACCGACGTTTCATATGTTTACTCAGCTCTGTTGCCACCTGGTGATTGGTCGCATTTTCTTGACATATACAGTGACACCATTAGAACCTATGAACGTCAGGAATGTATCTGTAACTGAATATTTCTTACTTCTTAACCTCCCTGTCAATCTCTGAAATGCTTTCAGCTATTGTATGTGGCATATTTATCTAAACCGAACACAATCACTGATTTTTTTTTCGCAAACTGTAGGAGCCTGGAGATGCTGCAGCTCCAAGGTCGGAGCCCTAACGCTGACACGCAGCCACCAGCACTTTGCTCACGTTTATAAGGGGGAGCGTCAGCTGAATCAACAAGGACGGATCAGCTGGGAGGCAGGAGGAATGTCGCTGACGCCGACAGCTCGGTCGTCACGGTGAATCACTCCGCAGCACATCAGCACATCCATACTGCTGACCAATGCCTCCACATTTACACTCCCTGTGTGACTGTGTTTGCACGTTGACACCAAATTGTGACTGGTAGGTGTTCAGTTTTTGACTTGTGCCCGTGTGATCTTTCTTGGCCGTGCACCAAGGGTATTATGGTTTCTTCTGATTTCCTTGTAATAATTCCTTGTAATATGGTTTCTTCTGATTTCCTTGTAATACAATCTGTGCATTCTAATCCAAGTTCTCTAAACTGTGAGGTGATGAGGATGGTGAATGTGGATGACAGTATTTCTTTCCACCTACCTTCTGGCTGGCCATTTGGCATTTGGCTGGCCATCTCATCTAAAAAAAAAAAAACAGAAAAGAATGAGGACATTTCCACATGATTTGAAGGAACTCACACAAAACAATCCTGTTTTAGAACATTAACTAATTTAATGATATTTGATAAACTTTTCATCTCTCAAAAGCCATTTTCGTCAGCATGGACACCACTTACCTGAACTGATTACTATTGTCATGGCCAATGACACTCATTTTGTTTGCCTTTTGTCTCATCGCGACTTATATGTGTAATGATTAGATAGGAAACACAGAGACACGCCCTCGATTTGTGTCTGACTGAAGCAGATCAAAGCAGTTACATGGTTTTTAGCATCATTAGCAATCAGTGGGTTAAAAAAATAAATGTTATTTGTTTGTAGTGGTACAGAGGGCATCTCTGTACCAGCCATGTAAGATTGGCACAACCCTCTCCAAGGTCTTGTTCAAGGCAGTGACTTATCAAACCATCATGGTGCAGCAATTCTACGGCTGTTTTCTTTAGAAAATAATCCCTCCTGAGTTAAAGGCTTGAAACTGGCCATCCAGGCTGCAATCATTATGGACAGATTTGAAATAAAAGAAAAAGACTTGAAGTTGACAAGTTTTGAGGATGAAGTTAAAAAACAAACGACTGGCATGTAGGGATATTTGATAATATTGACCGACCGATATTAGCATATTTCGTAATATCTGTAAGAATCATTATCGGTTTTTCCTCCGATAATGAAAATTCAATAACGCAATGCCTAGGTTTCGCCAAACAATGTGTGCACTAAAAATAGTTATGGGGATAAATGGCTGTATAGTAAAGTGAAAGTCACTAGATGGCAGCATTGCAGCTCATTTGATTAATCTCATACTCATACAGTGGTTTGTACAGATAAATAAATAAATATTACCAGTCCTATATCGGTATCGAATGATATCTGAATTAAAAAATTAAATGTTTGGACAATATAAGTAATATAATAAGTTAATATTGGACATCCCTATTTGCTTTTGACATTCTGGAAATAAGTGGATAAATGGGACAAAATATTTTAAAAGGGAGGAGGAAAAAGAAAAGAGTCACTCCCCAGAGAGACACAAGTGTTGTTAAAGAGAGGCCATAGAATGTTGGCGTGACAGATACGACTGAAACAGAAGCTGAGCATTTTACTTCTTCTACTGTACTTTCAGAAAAAACACACTCCTCTTCGCGACCTCTCGCTGACCTGTCATGACTGAAGCCCAAACTCCATGTATGTCCATTGACTCTGCACCATTTCTACCTCCCATTTTCTCCCGTCCCGTCTTAGCGCCTGATATCCCTCCATTCGTAACGATTCCCCCTGAGCATTCCTTTGTCAAAATTAGCCGCTCTCCAATCTCACCCCAAAACAATGTGTACGCCAACCCCTGAGCCGCAATCCTGGAGGGTCACATCATGCACCCGAGACTGAGCCTCGCTCATTCTCTGTCTCATCACCGCTGAGATAATGAGAGTGCAGAAAGGTTTTGTTTTACCTCTGAGAACTCCCAGTGCAGCTGACAGGGCTGCAGGTATTTTCAGCTGTTGCCCCTGCTGGCTTGCAGACAGAAGGGCTCACACAGGCTCTGGCAAGAGCCAAACGGCGGGCAGCTTTGTTTTTCCTAATATAGACCGTTATTCATCGGATGTAGATGAGCTTCCATTAATGACAGTGTTCTTGCTCTCAGTGTGTTTTTTTTTTACCTTTATCGTCTGCTATAATGCTGTTGCGGTCCGGAAATGATTACATGGAACGTTTGTGAGCCGTCGAGTGTCTGGGTGCAGAGTGAGAGTTGATTCAGGGAGTAATTACCTACTGACAGGTCTCTCCCTTCGCTTTTCACCTCCAGTTTGATTTATGAGGTGACATTCTGTTAGTTAAAGAAACAACGTCAGGGGACAGAACCCAGGGAGGGCGATAGGCCTTCGCACAACTGAAGCTAAAAACGTAGCAGCAATGAGGATTGTACGGCAAGGCCTCTGGACAGAGGTTCAGACGGTTGATGAGTGACCTCTGAGTGATCTCTCCGTAATGGAAGGTAGGCGGAGGGCGTCTGCTTTGGCGTGTGGTGCAGGAGGGGTGGCAGCGGAAGAATATGGCAGGGAACAAGGGATGGGGATTAAAAGTGCACTCATTCTGAACTATTCCAGGGACAAGAATTCTTCTCTCAAGAGATCCTCCAGCCCCTGGGCCAGTCCGTCATCTCTGGTTCAGTTCTTTTTAAAGGCTCGAGAGTTGGTGTGTCTAAAACAACAGCGCTGGCTTTCTCCTCTTCAGCTGTTCACGTTCATTTAAAGAACAATACTTTTTCTAACCTCATATATCTGCTGGTCTGGGCCTTGTAGTTATTTCTGGTCAGGGTTTGTAGCAGACAGGAATCTGTTGCCTCTATTTCTCATCAGCTTTGTCTCTGAGGGGATCAGAGATGTTTATGACAGTTGAAGATTACTGGTGACCTGAGCACGTCACCACGTCGCACAATCAACAGAACATAAAGAATCACTTGCCTTTGGCTGTCACTTATTTTAACACTTTCCTAATGATGCACCCAAAGACGAGAAGCGTATGATGGGATTTTGGAGCAGGCAGGATCTAAAAGAATGCGTTATTTTCAAAGAAATCTGAGGTTGCACTGACTGCAATGTGGGCACCTTGACCATAAAGAGTTTTTGCTGTGCTTGTATCAAATAAGATCAAAGAGAGGAGAGGAGGAGACAGGTATTGTAGACCAACAAAGTCCACTATTTCCTCTACTTAGGCATCTCTGTGTCACATAGATAGTGGGGTAGTGATACTATATTGCATTGAGAAACAAGAACAGATTAAACTGGAATGTTGATTGACGTGGTAATGTTGATTAAGATAAAACGTCAGGTCGCAGCTGTGATTAAGACAAGACTGACTTAAACTAGAGCTGTTGTTAGAGGAGGTTTAACCCGTGGTTCCATTTGTTAACAGAAATAAGGTTAACGTCCTTTCTCGTAAGGTCCGTCCAGCACTCGGTGCATCCCATCTACTGTACATCATCCTTCACTCGTCTTTGAGTGACAGTCGTCAACATTCCTCGGCTGCGCGTTCTCCAGCTGCACCACCCAGAACAACATTGTGTGGCAACTTCGACCACCAGGGAACACACATACATTAGTAATACAACACCACTGTCAAAGTCACTTTGAGGATTTCTGGATGGAGCTCCATGCACCGTTCATGGACTGTTGGCTGCTTTTATTCATCCACAACAAAATTTTGTAAAAGAAACTGGCTACAGTGACATGCCAGTTACACTTTCTCTCTCATCTTTCCTCACCTTTCTTGGCAGGCTCTGCGGGCTCCTTTGTGGGCTCTGGCATCTTGAGCCGTGTCCCAGGAAAAGCTTTGTTTCAGTTGCCGGTAGGAAGATACCTTCAAGAAAGGGAGGGTCGGAAACACCACAGGATTTCTCTCAATCCAAAAGATAGAAAACGAGGGTGATGATGATGGTTGGAAGGTGGAGAAAAATAATATTAAAAAAAAAAGATAAAACCTCAGGGACTCTTCAGACCACAGTGATGGGGATACAGTGCTGAACTCTCAGTGGGGAGAGAGGAGGACCAGTGACAGACACAGGGGTGACAGTCCTTAAAGGCTTATATAGAAGGGTGGCATGCTCCTCCTCTCTGTAATTGACAGCAGAGCTGTCTTACATTGTTTGTAGCATCATGGTTCCCTGCCCGCTGGCTGCTGTGACAGCTTTTGAAGAAGAAACAATAACAAGTCGAAACATTAGAACCTTTGTTGTGACTCAACAGGTTAGTTGTTTATTATAACGGTAACAGAAATGGATGGAAATGTATCAACACGAAGCTCTGGAAAAGTAAATCATCTTCCAACTTGATAGGCTGTCAAATAATATGCACGTGGAGTGTACACTGTTCCATACTTCTACTTAATAGTTCTAGCAGTTCCAAGTGATTATACTCCTGTTACTGCTGCAACTACTAGAATAACGAGTACTAGTATTCATATAAAAAGATGTAAGGTCTATTTATAGTGGCAGATTTAGTGTTCTTCTCAGTATTTTAGGTGTGTGTGGGGGCAGTGCGGGGGGGAGGGGGAGGCAGTGGAAAATAAACAGGATCGTCTATCGTGCTGCCAATATTATATTTAAATATTTTTGAGATACTCTTGAGAAACAAGTAATCTGTGCTTGTCAACGGTTTTGTTACAAGAAAAAAAAAACTTATTGTCATGAATCAAATTAGTCTTTTCTGTGATGATTGACAGCGGTGCCAGTGGGGCCGTCGGAGGTGACGGCTCTGGCGTTATTATTTTTGTTATTGTGTCGCTGTAGAAGTGGGCAAATCAGGTGACGGGATATAAAGGGAAAACAAGTCATCGTTGTCACAGGTGATGAGACTGATGTCATTCTTTCCAACAATCCGTGTTATGATCTGACAATAAACAACACCTCGTTCGAGTTGCTTTATAAAAGAAAAGTTTGGGATGACGGGCATGCAGCAATGCCAGATGCCAGATATCAATTTAATCCGTGACGAAAGCTGCCCAAGACCAACAGGCTTTTCGACTTGGCAGAGAAATGCGTGACAAGATGCCTGTGTGATGGTTGTATGGCCTAAACTTAGAAACCCCTATAAACCCTGACATTTGTATGTATCTGACATGGATGTAGTCATTTATGGCGTTGTGAATTGTGTCAGGCAAGTGGCTTTGGGCATATTTGTTTAGGATGTTTAACATCTGAGGGGCAAAAAAAAAAAGTGTTGTATCCTTAGATAAGGTAGTAAACAGAGGCCAGACGCTGATGGATTCTTCTTTTATGACCATCATAATGAAGCTTCTTCGTTTATGTCTGCGTGTAACACCTCTCCGGTGAAGCCAGCAGCATCATAAGCACAGGGGGGTGATAACGATCTTGCACTTGAAACACGCACAAATGATGTCTTTGACAAAACACGGTCCAAAACAGCTCCATGTGTTTGTTCTACGTAAACAAAGATGCAGAGCAACTGATGGAACCATCATGAGTTTATACCTCAAACTGAAATAACATGTTTTAGAGTTAAATCATCTCCAGGTTGATGTACGACAGTTTGGTCTCAAACACTCTCCGTGGCCTTTCTTGGTGAGCAGACATCTCTAGCTCTGTAACCCCATTTATAACTTAGAGTGGGCTCCAGCAGTAAATACAGGGATTAGGGAGGCATCACGTGGGTCCACTACAAAGAGCACAAAACCATTTGGCGTTGCCTGGGACGGCCCAGAGTTCACATCACAGGGGCGGCTTACCCATGAGGTCAGGTCTGAGGGAAAATAAATATATAAATAAAGGACACCTGAAGCTGTGAGCTGTGGACAAACACTGACACCGTCTGGTCTGTAGAAAAACAACCTTATTTTCTAAAAGCCACAGGATGAATGGTGAAAATAAAAATCTAGAACACTAGAACCTTCATTGCTAAACTTTTGACAAATATAGATATATATACAGTATCAGTAATTAGGATATCTGTTAACTTCATATTTGGTATATTAAAAATTAATTTTAACAAATTTTTAACTTCATATTTGGTATATTAAAAATGAATTTTAACAGATTTTGTTAGGCTTAGGCTTATGCTTAAAATGTATCTTGAGAGTATAGCTTAAGAACAAAATTAAGGGAAAATCTACTAAAACTTGTGGCTAAAGAAAATTTTTACCAATTTGTTACAAGTTAACAAAACAGATAGGTAATAATTTGGACAAAATCAAGCACCAATTTGAACCAGAATAAAGTTTGAGGCTGTTAAAAACTTAAAACAGAGAAAAAAAGTTCTGTGACTTTGAAAATGCTTTGAAAAAAATTTGAAACCAAAAATGTTTGTCTAATACATTTTAGTCTCAAATTAACTCTCTATAATAATAGTCAAATACTCATATTTTGTTTTAATACATTTCTCATAAAAAACTCACCATCTAGAAAAACAATCTTTATTTGTTTTGTATTATTTACATCAGTAACTGAAGGGACAATCGTGATAAAAGAAGAAGAAAAAAAAGATAGGAATAAATGTAGAAATTTGGACATGAGAGATCATTTTGGAACATTTACAGCCCTCCTTCATGGGACTTCTGCAGTGACATCAAGGTGTCTTGGCTGAACTGGTAGGTGAGTTTCTTCTTAACCTTGAAGATCTCTCCTGACCTGCCGTAGTTCCTGAGGGCCCGGGACATCTTCTGATATGTCATTGGCCTCTTGTTCCCCTTCCTCTGGCCCCATAGCGCCGCCACTTGGTCTTTGTTTGTGGAGGAAAAACGGAAAACACCAGCGGCTGCTGCCACCCAGGAGACGCAGTGGGCCATGCTGGGGTCCTCCAGCATCTCAAAGAGAAAGTGAAAGAGTCTGACCTTTTTACCTGCAGCCATGAAAGTAAACAGTGAGTGGGATTTATGACCCAGCTGCTGGGACACACCGAAGTTAGAGCCGTTAGAGCTGCTAACAGGAAATCATTTTCTGCAAATTGGCGTCTGGGAAAGAAAAGAAAACTCTACTGGTGGGATTGTATTTAGCTGCCGTGGTAATTCTGTGGATGTACCTGTTATCTGATCAGTAAAAACAACTACTGGCCTGAACCATGCACAGCTTTATTGTTTTTACAGAAAAGGGAAGAGCTCTTATTTACACTATTGGTATTGTTTCCCTGAGGCTGTAAGCAGCCAGAGTAATAACACAGGTCTAGTGACCAGAAAAAGGAGAACTCACCGCTCCCCGCTGCTCTGGCCTTGTGTCTTTTTGTTTGTCTTGTGGATATGTAGTTTGGCAGCGGCCCATGTTCAGCTAGTGTTGCTGTTGTTGTGTTTTGGCAGAGGGTTGGTGGAACGTCGTGTGCCAAAAGGGGCTGAGGCGCAGGCTTCACATGTGAGGAAATGAAGGCGTTAAATAAATAATATGAAAATACAAATGACAAATTGCTGAATGAGGTCTTAAACCAAACATTTAAAACAAACATTTCACCCTTGTCAATAAAAACCTCTCAGGTTATCACATTTGTGCCGGCGACCACAGTCTCTCACTTGACTTATAGGATCAAATGTTGTAACTGCCATGGACAAAACAAAGCCCAGATCTTAAACCCATGGCCTGCGTCCAGGCCGTCAACTGATATAGGAGCCAAATTATAATAAAACCTGCTTTGCAGCCCTCCCTCGTCACTGCTCCATGTGTGGTTGCTGCATGAAAGCCACAAAGTAAACAGAGGTGAACGGCAGTCCGACGGGAGCTGTCTTACTCCCCATTTGATCGGAACAAAAAGGAAAGCTACAGTACACATTCAAAGGCTCAGTAAAGCAGCGATGCCTTCACTGTCCTAGAAAAAGACACTGTGACACTGTCTAATCCATATATTTTTGGGTTAATCAAAGACTAATGATTTGCCAACATGGCACACACTATTATACAGATAACCTTTTGGCCAAATTTTGTTTTTTGTAATTATTAATATTAATTAATTTAAAATAAATTTTCATTTTCATAACATATTAGTCATAATGAAATAAATAACAAGATAAGATATTAGATTAAATTTAAATTAAATTGCTTTTTTTGTTTACACAATGTAACCTAAATTTAGGGTTTAGAGTTTAATGGGCAAAGGGAGTCACTGCTCTCAGTGGTCACGTGACATGAATGGATCAGTTCAATTTTAATTATATTTAATTAATAGGTGTGTTACAGCACAAAAGCCTATATCCAGTAAGTTACCCTCAAAGTGACTTATTTTATTTATTGATTAGTATCAATATTTTTCTTTATGAGCTTAATCGATACTCAATCAATACTCGTGTGAGTATCAATACTTCACAATCAATGCCCCAGAACTAGTAAAGGCCCGACATTGTCTAATGTGCTGTCTCATGAAAACAGAATTTACTGTAATAGTTACGGTAATCAAACTACTTCTGTTTATAAGAAAACATCTATTTTCTTAACAAATTACCAGTTAAGTAAATAAAATGGCTTTTTTTATTGCCTTACTTGCTCACAGCTGCTCCAGCGCTGATCACAGAGTCTGTTTTCCATAGGTGCAGTGCAGTACACAGCGGCCTCTGTAAAAGTCAAAATGTCGTCCTAGTCAAAACTACTGCTCCAGTTTGTACTTCTGTGTTCTAAATGTTCTTTAAAAAAAGATATTTTCAAATCCAAATTTTTCAATTCAAATATACCACCATAAAAACTTCTGAGTTGATAAATAAGGCCCCTCCTACCCTCGTTATACTAACGATCTAAAACACGGAAAAATATAGTCCAGAAGTATATGAATATTGTAACATGTTGCAGTAGAAATACTTCGTTAAAATTGTTGCACCATGATTTGACATGACAGCAGCACTGTTCATTTCCTGTGTGGACTTGTGGTTGGAGTTGATGTAGAAAACATATAGTGAAAACAGCATGTTGCATTTTTTAAAGGTTGATATTAGCACCAGTGCAGGGAAGGATTTCTAGCTACAAACATGAATTATTCACCACAATTCTGCCGACTGTGGACTGGCAGGTTTGATTTTTGTTTGAACAAAGCTTGAGGTAATGTTGTATTTTTTGTTAATATTTGTTGACATTTTAAAACTAACATATCTCCTACATCATTCTTTCTCACCATTTCCTACAGCGTTGAGTCTGTAGTACTCCTCCAGGAACTCTAAGATCACCTCCAGATCAGACTGGGTGTCCTGGTGAGAGTGTGTTATTACAGTATTAGAGTAAGTACATCTCAACTGTATATCAACAGTGTCTAATTATGACGATGTCAAAATAAACAGAATCTTTACCATCAGGTCCGACTGTGTGGCAGAGCTGCTGTCCTCACAATATGGAAGAATTTCACCCAAATGACTTTGACGTGCCCGAGCCCCCAGACTCCTATTATAGCCCCCACCGGAGAGCAGCTCTGTGTGTAACATCACACATTTTCTACCCAGGGCTCACAGGAACAATGGCCTCCATCCCTCACAGCCCCAGCACCGGTACCAGTCAACCCATCAACAGAGAAAGGCTCCCAGCACTGACCACATCCTCCCCGCTGCAGCAGATAAGACCTGGCCTGGAGGCAGTCGCCACGCAGAGCAGTTCTTTTCAGGAAAAACACACTTGCTGCCATATTTTTCCTCTCAGGATGTGTCTTAATTTTCTGTTTTGTTGACCGCCTGTCGTAATAATTCACCCCTGTGCACAAATTGTCACGAGCACTTTTCAACCTCACTGTCCATTTGTTTTTTTTGTTTTTTTTTTATTGAGTCAGTTAAAATGTCAGCAACGACAGTTACAAAAAATACATAAATAATTCGGTTACAGAGAATCATGATTATCTACAAGACATTTAAAACAATCAAGTAGGTCATTTTAATTTGAGACATAAATCACATTAATCACAATAATACACTTCATTTTAATAAATATGAAACATTGTATAGTCTTTATTTTAATTAAGAACCACCATTGACACGCACGTCAGTGATTGTAAACACATTTGAAATGATGACGTGTAATAATAATAATAATAATACGTGTAATTTTCTTGTCAGGTTCACCTGTGGCCTGAGCAGCAGAATTACAGTCCAGATCTGCAGTGACCAATAGAAAATAGGACAAAAGAAGCCAAAGTAGAAAAAAAAAAGCCTAAAACCAAAAACTTGTTCAACATGAGATAAATAATTCAATATTGTCATCGCCTTCTTTGGTTATTTTACACAGCAAATTATAATGATATCAAGTTTTGAATCTCACACTAAAGCTTAAAAATACAGTTAACTTTGTAACTTTATCAAGAACAAAAATCAAGAAGAAAATATATTGGAGTGTCTCCAGTAAAGTGTTGCATTTTTTAAATTAAATAAATATATATAAAGAAATATGGGTCGCATGGTTCGTGTAAATTTAGCCCCTGGAAATGATCTTAAGGGGCTCAGAGACAGGAAAAAAAACCTTTAAAAGGGTCATTTCTTACTCTGCGTTGATTGTTTGATTGTTAAACTATTTGCTCTCTGTGTCATTTAAATCTGAATCTCATCTCATCTGTTTATGTTTTTTAAACCAACAGCTCAGAGTTTGGCTGCGCTGTTTGAAGTGAAGCTGGAGGCCAGGTCGTAGTCCTCCTGCAGGTGGTAGTGTCCGTACCAGCTGTGCAAGTCCGTGGCGGTGCTGAAGTAGCTCTGTTCAGCCTGGTTCTGGTGCTGCTGGCTCCGGACCTCCTCCAGGTGCAGCGGGACGTGCGTGGAGCCCAGTTTGTGCAGGATGTCTGGGCTGAACTGGTAGGTGAGTTTACGTCGCACTTTCCTGATCTCACCCGTGCGGCTGTAGTTCCTCAAAGCTCTCGCCATTTTCTGATAGGTCATGGTCTTGCGGTTGCCCTTACGCTGTCCCCAGCACTCGGCCAACTTCTCCTTGTTCTTGGAGATGAAGTGGAACGTGCCGCTGCTGCTGTCTGTCCACTGGATCGAGTCACACAGGTCGGGGTCGTGCAGAGCTTCGTGGAGGTATTCGTAAAGTCTGAGCTTCTTACGTCCTGAGGAGGTCAAGAAAATGTAGTATATGTTGCTGAGTTTTCCAAAATCGACAAACATCTCACACCTCCACATTACCTTTGCTGGTCTTCTGTGGTGGCAGGATGGAGTAGAATTCTGGAGCTTCAGCTGGGAGGGAGTGTCCCAAGGAGACGTCCGGGATGCCCTGAGACCAGGACTGCTGCTGTGAGACAAATATCATTTTGTATGCTGTCGTCGTGTATCCCTGAAATTGTGATGCATTCTTTTTTTTTGTCGTAATTTTCTAAGAACCCACTCACAGCTGTGTCATTCCAGTCATGAACCTGCGCTGGTGCTTCAGGAGGAGGAGTGATGAGGTAGCAGGAGATCTGACGCTGCAGGGACAGGTGCTGTGGACCCAGGAGTTCATAGTGTGGGTACTCTGAGAAAAGGTAAAAAAAAAAAAATGTCATTTCAAATATAATATGTACGTAGACACGTGGTAAGTAAGCCTCTGAGACAGCTATTGCTTTATCACCAATGTCAGTAGTGATGAAATGGCTGGCTGGCTATATTTGGAGTAAAGCTCCTGTGTTCTGTGGAGCTGTACACCACTGTGACTACAATACCAAAATAGTATTTTGGCATAGGTCAAAAACTGATGGTTTGAGAGCAAAATACTGGTAAAAATGTTGATGTTGTTTATTGGAAATGTGGATAAAAAATGTCTTCATACTATATCACAACATCATGAAAATAAAAAGGGAAGTATTACCTTTACTTTTTCTATTTTCCTAAATGAAGAACTATAAAAAACAGTGAATTTTTACATGTTTTCATTTTTTCTACTAAACTATCATCTAAATAATTATTTCTATTCACATGTCAACATTATTATTAATTATTTTTTATATTAAAACTGACATTGTGTCTACATTTTTTCCTTGAATTTTCTGAAACATTAAGAAGGTAACTGCACCATGGCTGTGTGTTAATGAATATTTTTTTAATTAGTATGAATTAAAAAGATAATAAAGTTGATCTGTCTGACCTTTCTAGATTAACCCTCTGTATGCAGATGTTTAATGTCCAGGTCATACATAAAAAAGTTAAATGATTCATGTCAAATTTCGTTTTCTTAATTGCATATGTTTTTCCGTACCTGTTTCATAATAAGGGTTATTGGAATGGTGTTGAATGACGTCGATTGCGTCCTCAAAGTGCTGGTTGAGATCTGTGTACAAGGACGCCTTGAAGAGGCAAGAAAGTTCACAATAACAATATTAATAGTAACTAAATATTCTCTGTTATTATTCATATTTTTTTTTATTTCCATCATTATACAGGCTCCTCTCCAAAGGAACACAATCAGACTCACCATCTTGTAGGAGTGAGAGTTTTCCTCAGCTCCGTCCATTTGTGTCCAGGTCGCTGAAAGCCGTTTGAGTGCAGGTCTGCAGGTGTTTGGACATAGATGAGGACCAGACCTCCAGTTACCTGTCTAACCTTCAGCCGGATTAAAAAGGTAGGGAGGACTGGTCAATTTAAATATGTTAACGTCACCGCTCGCTCCTGCTGGCACACTTCTTCTTTTCTGGAAAAACACATCAGATACACATCTGAGCATCACCGTCGGCCCCATAACGGTGATCGCAATCTACAAACAAAAAAACTTTTTTTTTTTATTGTACTATGATATTTGCATACTGAGCCCAGATAGAGTATGTAATCTAACACACGCATCAATAATGGATGCTGCTCAGTAATAACCCTCATTGATATAGATATGAGATATGTTTGCTTATAGAAGTGCAGGGAAGTTTCCTTTATGGTGTTTGTTATGCAACAGTGCAACATTTAAAACATCATCTCCACTAGAGTTTTTTTTTTCAAGTTTTTAATCTACATATTTACATCTTTAATGTATCCATTCAGTGCAGCAACAGATGATGCTGCAAAATTTCACTTTCTTCCAATCACCTTCTCGAAAACGTTGCCGTGACATGTAGGAGTGTTTTAGATAGTGCTGGGATTTATACAGTAAAAGTTCATCTGTAAAAAAAAAAAAAAGGATTTATTATCTTTTTGCTGTTATTACAGCTGTTGCTCAAGTTAAAATTCATGGCTTAGCTAATGTTCTGTAAACCTTTCATGAATTTGTCTAACCTTTACTAACTCAGCTATTCTGTGCATTGTGGATATTTTGAAGACATTTTTTGATTTTCAATTTTTTGCCTTTGCTCCTAATTTAGCAAATTAGCATACCATTTACATAGCTGAGCTGTTTCTGGGCCCTTTGGTTGAATGTAAAAAACTGTTATTTCTGCTCATACGGTAGATAACTCACTGTCATGTGTGGCCAATGTCCACTTTGCTGTTTGTTTTCCAAGCTTTGTGAGGCTAACTTCTTAGTTTACTTTTGTCTTACTTTTTAGCTTTTTGCTAACTCTTGGTTACCTAATCTGTGTTGTTTGGCCAAATGTCAGCTGTTTACCTATAAAACAACGTCTTATTGTAATTCTTGGGCTAGTGTTATCTGGCCTCAACAAGAGAATGGTTAAACGGGCATTCCTCCTGAGGTTGTTGAAGTTGTCGCTGGTCTAAATTTTTGTTATGATGACGTTATGACTTGATTATCAAATTGCATTTTATCAGTTTCGAGTGCTTTTTTTGATAGGTCATCTTCTCTGGAAAAAATATTTGCATAATGTTCCTACTATCTTTCAAATTATATTTAATGAGGTCCAATAATTGTTTTAATTGAGCGTGATTTACAGGCAGTTCTAAGTAGGTGTGATGGTAAAGGTTCATGGCTAATGCTGTGGTTAAACACACTCTGCGTGTCCACAATTCCAACAAACACGCAGGCTGTTCAAATAAAAACAGGTCCCTTTTTGAGAAGTGCATTTATCTCAGGCCAGCAGTTTTAAATATCAACTGACTTGATCCTGTAGTTCCCCTTTCGGCCTTGTTAAAGAGCATTTGGACTCAGGTCTGAACTTTGAGCTGGAAACACCACAGAAAGAGAGACGTGATGCACAGATTATTTATCAGGTTACAGCCACAACGAGAGTCTGATTTTCAATGTCCCTGATTGATTTGCACTTTTTGCCCTTCATTTTGTCTCCCAGGCATAAGTCAGACTCTTCTGATGTTTTTATTTCTCTGTGTTTGTGAGTGTGTCCATGTGCATGTGTTTGTGTGTGCACACTTCCTGCTAATTGTGCCGAAACCGAACCCCCTCGGACCCTCGTAAACCCCCTCCACTCTGTCTCTGCCTCCTTCCATTCAGAGTAAAATTTCATAAATTAAGAAACCACAACATGTGGTTTTGCAGACGTGTGTGTGTGTGTGTGTGTGTGCATGTTTTCTTCTAGTAAGATGTTTTAAAATCAACATTCTAATCAGTTTTATTGTGCTATTGTTCTTTTATTTTTGAAATTACTTTTTTAACCTATTTTGATCCATATTAGATGTCCTTCTGCAAACAATGGCAGAACAAAAAATCAACAAAACTCCTCCATAATTTGTGACAATATTTAAAATGTGCAAAAAACACCACAGATAATCCTATATTAGTATGCTATGATGGCATTTGTTTGTTTAAATATGTGCTAGAAATTACCTAAAACATGCACTCAGGTGTTAATATATGCTAAAAATGCCAAGATATATTTTTCCTTGACCTATCCAAATTTGACCCAAATTTGACACCAAAAAGATAAAAAGTTCTAAAAACTATATGCATCTAGCATGTAACATGAAACATGGACACAGAAATGTGCGCTGGTATGATAATAGAACAAAAAAAAAAGTTCAAATGCCTAAAAATTTAATTACCTTAATTTTCATTAAGATGTAAAATTTACATTAAAATAAAAAAAAAAATTACAGTCAGGATTTAGGATTTCTATTTATTTTGTTTTGATGAGTAACACAACATTTAGAGTAGTCAACAGCGATAAAAATGTTTATGAATTTGGTTAAAAAACAAAAAACTGTAACCATGGTGAATAATATTTGTAACCACAAGCAGGCGGAACATTTAAATTGCAATTAATTTGCATTGGCACAATTCCCGCCTTCATCTTTTGCAGTGGTTTTATTGGTAGGTGGTGTTTGGTTATGATTACCAACCAGCATCCTCTCAAATGCTTTAAAATGTTTGGAGTATCCTGGTGTCCACACACCCCGGGGAAGGCAGGTGAAGTGGAGCTGATTTTAGGATCATATCCAGATGTAGTAACCAGCCCAGGTTCTCACCGATCATTATCTACAGGAACCAGAAGCAACTGACCCTGTCCACTGTCACTACTTGGATCTTGGGTCTTTCTCTCTGGACCTGAAAATGCAATTGCATTAGACAGAGAAATGCATTCAATGCAACATTTCATGCTATGACTTTTTCAAAACAATAGAATAAATAATAAAATATTGCCTATAAATACAGCAAAACACCAATAACTGCACACCATTATTATTAATATCCCAAAAACATGCCATAATAAACCAGTAATGTGATAAAACCAAACAACATACTGGCTTTTTGAAAAACAATTACAAAAAGTTATGGGTCTACTTGTATATATCTTTTGTTAAAAGTGCCTTTTTTTGCCATGTCCAAAATTCAACAAGACCGACTTATCGTAACTGTTTAACAACTCCTAAAAAAACTTGTGCTTTAAATTTTTTGTGATGTTTAAGAGCGACCGAACAACAACGGGTTATTTTCAAAAGAACAACAGTATCGATAGAACTGTGTCGCCGACGTTGTTGCACTCATTAGTGTTCATGTGTCAAAGTGGAGCCTTTTCTATGGAAGGTCAGCTTTTACCTCGACAAACAAAGAAGCACTTTCCTTCCTCTTATGGATTAAATTGCTGCGGGTTTGTTGGTGACGATGTGGGAACAGCAGCACAGTCCATTCCATTGTTCTTTTTTATTTACTGTCACTAGATGAAAATCAAGAAGTGTTAAAGCCACTACTGTGAGATTAGACTATCAGTCCAGAGCTGTTGTGACCGCAAAATTATAACCGCTATCTGTCCGATGGTGGTTGTGCAGTGGGAGAAAGCGTGAGAAAGAAAAAAAAAATGAGGCATTTTCCCTTTGTTAAAGACAAAGATAAATCACAATTTCTCTTCTAAATAATAATTTGTTTTATTAAGATTTTTTTCATTAAATAAATAAAAGCAGCACAATAATTTGATAATTTTGAAAGAATTCTGAAACTTTGATGGAGGGGCACTACCAGATATCACGTCGTGACAAGGTTTGTGAATGAATGTTGCTCCGCTTAATTAAGTAGTTCCTAAGTACAGTACTACTACTAGTAGAATGAACGTACGTCGGTGGAGTAACATACCTTGAAATATATTCTTCCACCAAATTAACGTCAGTGGAATTTTTATGTTAAATAGTTTGTTTTTGGTAGGAGCCTACACCACAAAAAACAAAACAAAAACAAAAACCAGCTTCTTAACCTTTGATTATTTTGCTAAAAATAGTTATATATAGATAAAATCAGTACTTATTACGATAGTGTGGAATTGTTGTGTATTGTATGCAATGTTCTGGCATTCTAATGTCAGAATAGTAATTTCTACGGTTTTCTTAGAATACGACGTTAAAAAAACGTTTAGTAACATTTATGAGGCCAATATCTTATATCGTCTTCTGAGATGTAACACTATTGAGCACAAAATGTCCGTTTAAAAATGACAGCGAAAAGACACCAGAGCATCTGATTCCTGACCGTTGAGCTCCCGTGGAGAATATAAGTGCAGGTGGCTTTGCCCTTTCCAACCAGCAGGGGTGGCAGTGTGAAGAATATATACATATAATTATTATTTTTTTATTCTACTGAGAAGCTTCCAATGGAATATGGCACACTGGACGTGTACCACTTCTGTAATGCTTGAATGATAACAAGCCTCCAGGTCACTAGGTGGCAGCAACTCATACAGTGGTTTTTACAGATAATATACATGCCACTGGTCTCGGGGGAAAGGTACACCGGCACACAGTGTAGTCCACCTTATAGATATTGTCGCGCACTTTTCCATCCAGGAGTTTCCTTTTCTCCATTCCTCCCTGTATTTGACACCAACGCTGTAGAACAGTGTCACTTTCACCCACGCTGCATTGGTTGTAGTTGTCTCTTGACTTCCGGTATCTTTTTCGCGAGCAACTGTACGTCGACCAATGAGATAAGCGGGATTCTGAACGTCATACGTGAGTGTGCTGTCATTTCATTGGTCACAGAGCAGAGGGCCTGGGAATAAGTTGACCGAAGGTTTTCATATAAGGCATTTTCATAAAGTTATTAATCAATTCCATTGACATTATACAGACTATTTTTGAATGTCACGGTAACCGACCAAAGTGCGTCCCGTTTCATCTCAATACGGGGCTCATTTTTGTGTCTTTAATGCGGGAGTGTTCAGGTTTTTTTTCAAGGTGACTTAAGGCACAGCTCATTACATAATCACCACATGTGTAGAATGGGGTGAAGGGCTGGACTAATGTGGTTATTTTCTAGTTTCGATGATGAGCAAGTTCTTTTATACCGTATGTTCTCGAAATATATTGTACTTAACGACATGTGAAGTACCAAGTTGAGAATCCAGTTGAAAGATCTGCTGACCCACAGCGACGTCCTGTGGTGTAATACGGCATTGTTTGACCCGATGACTCACTCAAAACAATAGTGCAGTACAGACTTGAGACAAACACTTCTGAGAACTTATTTCCAGAAAATTGTAAAAAGACCATTGTTTTTGTCAGTTCATGAAACTAAAAGGGAATTCATTTTTAAACTGAAAGTCTTTAAAGAAATAAAGAAATTTGAATCACTGAGATGATGACAAATAAACTGCTCTGTTTAAGGTGGGATGGTGACAGCTGGACAAAATACATTTGAATACAACATCACACGAATCAACTTCAAACGGAGGCCTGGAGCTCTAAAATGAGCTGAGGTAGAAAACAAAATGAACAAAAAATGCACTTCAGAGTCCAGGAGATAAGGTAAAACAAAATTGTTGCTAATTTTCTTCAGATTTACTTCCTGCAGTAGGCTACAGCACCGTATGCCACCACACCGATGATGGCGACTGAAGCAGCAGCTCCACACAGCAGCAGCTCTGTGGAGATCACAGGCGTGGAGGTCTTTGGCTCTAACTTCTCTGTTGCTAGCTGAGGTCCTGAGAGTTCCTCGATGGATGGTTTCTCCACTGTGGGCAACACCGTCATCGGTGCAAGGATAGATGGAGGGTGGAGGCCCTGAGCGGCGTACAGCTCCTCCGTTTCATAGGCTGTTGTGGAAGAGACGGGTGTAGATGTGGTGGAGGGGGGATCAAGCTTCAGAATAGGCAGAAGAGGAAGAGCCATTGGAGGAACCACGTGTTTGAACTCTGCAGGCTCCCTCCCATGGTAGGTCTCCTCTACTGTCACCAGGATTCCCTCAGTGTCTGGGGCTTGGAGTTCCTCCATCTCCTCTTCCCTGAGCTCCATCAACTCCTTTTCCCCACCTAATAAGCTCACCACACTCATCTGCATCTCCTCAGCTTCTACCTCCTCTTCCTCTGCTCTCCTCACTGCCTCCTCCAGCATCACCACATCCTCTGGTTCCAGGCGGACCATGTCACTCTTGGGCACTTCATCACTGTCGTTGAGACTCTTGGCGTCCTCTGTGTCTACGTCGCCCATAGTGGACCAGGACTCGGCCATCAGACTGTCACTCTGCCAGCGCCCAGCGCCTTCCTCCAGGGTCAGAGATTGAGCAGCAGGACTGGAGCTTGAAGAACCGGCCTCTCCTCCGCCTCCATCACCTCTGCTGCTCTGGACTGCTGCTTTGTCCTCCAGAATGGCAGTTGCTACGGAAACATTACAAAAGGTAAAGATGTCCTTAAATTTACTAAAAAAGAAAAGCTTGAGGGATTTTTTTTTCAAAGTTAGGTCAAATCCAGTTGCAGTCTCAAGTCTGACTCCAACTCATTGAAAAAAATTAGGGTGTAATGACAATTCAAAACCACAGGGTTTTAAGATTATTGGGCCTCCTGCTGGTAGTTGTAGAACTGACGTAACAGGTCTGAGTTATAATAATGACATTTCAAAAAGACAACTTTTTTAAGTAGCTAACAGTTAGCCAAGATTTGTAAACAGCTAAAAGAAGACAAAAGTATCATACTATTAACAAACCTAAAACAAACCTATAGTTAATATAGCATAATAAAGATTTAACTGAATTTATTAAACGTTAACCCAGCAATGCAAAATAAGCAAGAGAGATGGAGACAAAAAAAAAAACCTGTGTCTATATGTGACACTGATGATGTGGAAAAGGTTACAGTGACTGTGATCATCTACAGCCTGGACCTGCATATCTTACTATTTTAAGACTTGGCGTGCACATCCCTCTGACGCTCACGAGTGGAAGCTATTTCAGTGATTTTACATGACGTGAGAAGCAGGCAGGAGCAGGAGCAGGAACATGGAAGTGAAAAATATTCTTCAATAAATTTTAGAAAAACTGCCTTTGATTCTGCACCTGATGACCACTGCTGTCGAAACATTAGTCAGGTTTACAAATGTAATTAAAAAAACAATTCATTATAATGGGATAACAGAATTTCTGTTTGCAGTTTTTACAGTTAGTAACATATCTCTGAGGTGACCCTCCTCACCCCCACGACTGCAGAAACTCCTCACCCTCACATGTCGACCCCAGAATAGATTTTCCCAACATTTGTTCCTCACTGACTAATGATGTGTCTGACTCACAAGGTGCAGCTTGTATGAAGCTCCTCTGGTTTCAGGATAGCTTGTCAAACAAGAACAAAAGTATTTACATTACACAAATGGTAAATATTACTGTACATTATACAATGTAAAAACAAATACACTAAAATAATAGGAGTTAGTGATGGAAAGAAGAGTGTTTCCCCTAAACCATGGGTGTCAGTATATAGAGGTTATATACTGGCGGATCGACTCTAATACACATTTGATATGCTCTCGCAGGCCAAATATAATTACACTGCGGGCCAGATTTGGCCCCCGGGCCTGAGTTTGACACGTGTGCCCTAAATTAGGAAAAGAAAAGGCTGTTAAGATTCTGTTGGCTTAACCTGTTGCAAAACTGCTAAATCTGATCTTTAATCAAACAATTGAAAGAATATGCACTATAATATACACTCCTCCATTTTTTCCCTGTTGAATGTTTTTTGAACGATATTTTAAGTTTCATTTCAATGTGGACTATACAAATAAAATTGACTTGATTTATATTATTAAATATAATATATATATTATCAAAGAAGACCTCAAATTGGTAGTGTATATCAGGGGCACTGATATACTCTCACACACATACTGTACTTGGAAACAGGTCATACATACAGTATATGCTGTGAGATCCTCCTGTGCACAGTAGTGTACTTCAGTAATTGGAAGTACACTATTATATAATTTCCCTATTCATTCATTCATTCATTCATTCATTCATTTCTACATTAAGAGTTTCTATTTTCTTCACACTTTGTTTAAATGTATTTACAGTACCGCACATATCCATTTAAAAAGAATACAATATAATATCCTCATTTACCTGTGTCCTCTTAGTTCTGCACTGGAAAAGTTGCTGGACGAAACACAGACGTCCGGATACACGGCAAGACGTAGTTTTGTATTCAGATGTGAAGCCAAAAATCAACACGGGAAAAAGCCCGAGGGCAGGAGATGGCAGAGAATAAGATGAACAAGTGAA
>NC_024314.1:19636466-19641995 GCF_000523025.1 Cynoglossus semilaevis
CCCTCCCTCCCTCCCTCTTTCTGTCTGTCTCTCTCACTCAGATAAAGGACATAACAACTGAAGAGAGGTGACTTTGGAATCTGTTTTGATTGACTTTAACTGTTAAATACAAGGTCAAAGTTTAATGTGTGACTTCGACACTTTATCAACACTGTCTCAATGACTGTGGTTTAAAGAGTAGATCAATACAGTGTTGAACCAGTTACCGGGAGTAACTGACTTTTTCATCATCTGCTGGCAGGATTGGGAACTGCAAGACAATGTTAACATCACTTATTTATATCTGTTAAAATTCTCTAAATTGTTACAAATAAATAAAAATTGTTGTCACTGTCACACTATGTATATATGTGTATATATATATTATATATATGTATATACAGTATATATGCGCATCGCGGAAGTTAATATCAGGTGACCTGGGAGATCAGCTGATCTGTTGTAGACATCTGTGTGTATATACGTTGTTTTTTTCTTTTTTAAACCCGCCTCCTCGTCTTTGATTGGTCGCATTCCGGAAGTGAGCGTCAGGTGACCTGGCATATCAGCAGTCCTGTTGTAGACATCTTTGAGTCACGACTGCGGAGTTTAATTCATACTTCTTCTTCTTCGATTCTACGGTAAATGAACACAAAATTAACGCTGGTTTTGTAGAATTACGATGTCACACTACATTAACCACCGTCACTGATATTTGTCGTGTGTTTGGTTTCTATATATTTGGGATTTTTTCCATCAGGCCCGAGCGGATCTCAGACAGCCGCAGCCATGGCGCTCAGCGATGCCGATGTACAGAAGCAGGTAAGGAGCGATTTAACCTTCACAAAAGGCTGTTGTACCATAGACGTATTGGCTAACGTTTTAGCGGAATTGAACACATTTTTTAATGTCTTTTTACGTCCCAAAAAAGTCTCTTCGAATCATTGTCAGTATGTGTGAAAGAGGTTGACATTGAAATAGCAGCTATTAGCGTTAAATAATCCTAAATAAACAGCAGCTATTAAAGCTGTTTTAATGCAGTATAATGAAGGAGAATGTTTTGTTGTTTTTCTGTGCTGATTTTTCATTTAGTTGAGGTGAAAGTATAGCTTAGATATCGCGGCACATTCTGCCGAAGATCACATGATGAACCTATGATGAGGAAGTAGGATTAGGAGTCAGCCTCTAAGCCCTGTCTGCTGAGAGCACTGTTGGCCCCCTTACTTTTAAAACGGAATTAGTTATAATTACTAGATCATTTTCCTATGGAGTAATTGAGTTAGAAACTGATTTATACGCTATAAATGTAACTAGCTACCAGTGAAAGTAGCTATTGCGCTACTTTAAATATTAAATGCATACTTGGTGCTTCAAGTATTTTTTCATAACAAAAATTCAGAATGACAACGTGAACTACTTTGAACTCTCTGTTTGCCTTAAAATATGTAGCAATGACCAAAATTTAGGAAAAATTTACTTTATTGGGACGTCAACTTTTGATCAACAGTAACATTCTTTACTAATAACTTCCTGATAACATCTTCAAAAATAAGTTTCTCAAAAATGAATAAAAATGAATTTGTTTGCCTTAAGACATGTATCAAGAAAACATCTTTGTTATTAATTAAGTGTCAAAGTCAAACTAATGTGAAACTGTGTCCAAAAATGAAAGAATTCCTCATCATGGCGATAGAAACAGTCACTTCACAGCAGAGTGACAGAAACAAGAGGCCTGCACTTACACACACACACATACACATGAAATCCGTTAATTATGCTGCAGTGAAAAAAGGAAGAGAAATTGAACAGAATTTTCTGTTTTGTCTTTGTGTTTCGCAGATCAAGCATATGATGGCCTTCATTGAGCAGGAAGCCAATGAAAAGGCAGAAGAGATTGACGCAAAGGTAAAAACACATGCATGAAGATCACCACTAACCAATAGTATCTTTGGTTCTAGTTTAAAGCAACTTTTAATCACTGAGGCAATTTTCCGTTAATTTTAAAATGAACCGTGTCTCCCCCTACAGGCAGAAGAGGAGTTCAACATTGAGAAGGGCCGTCTGGTGCAAACCCAGAGGCTGAAGATAATGGAGTACTACGAGAAGAAAGAGAAGCAGATCGAGCAGCAGAAGAAAATGTGAGTCAGGGTCAGATGACACGTGACGCTGCCGTTTCCTCCTGTCCCGTCTTAAGAACAAAGACATTTCTGTATGCGTGTGCCTGTAATTTAATCTTGTGTCCTGATGCTACATTGACTCTTTAGGGTCTCCTTAAGTACGGCAAGAACAAAGAAAGATTTCCCAGAAACCCTGTCCCATCTGATGTGTGTCTTATTTGTTTGTCTCGCAGCCAAATGTCTAACCTGATGAACCAGGCTCGGCTGAAAGTTCTGAAGGCCCGCGATGATATGATCTCGGTGAGCATCATTACCCTCGAGCCAGGCTGGGATCACATTAGTCATCACAATAGTCCTTTGTGTCGAAAGTGATCAAATCACTGTGTTTACACTTTACAGGAAATGCTCAACGAGGCTCGCCAGCGTCTCGGCAACGTCGCCAAAGATCCAGCGAGGTACCCTACTCTGTTGGACGGACTTCTGCTGCAGGTGAGTAATCAGTGACTGGTACGAAAACAAGGGCTGTCAAACAATGACATTTTGTCATTTGATTAATCACAGTGTAGCTTAAGATAAATCTCAGATAACAGTCTGAGTACTTTGATGCTTTGGTTAATGTGTCCACCAGGGGGGTTGTTTAACGTGTTAGCCAACATTAGAACATCAAACTAGTGTCAGTCTCTGTTAATGAATGAGGTCAGGCTCTACTTCAACACACGGTTTCTCCAGTCCAGAAATATTTCAACTTTGAAACACTTTTTCAAACACTGTTAGTTAAATAGTAACTAATAACTAATAATCTTATTTTCATTATCTCTTCTTACAGGGATTCTACCAGCTTCTGGAGCAAAAAGTAACGGTCCGCTGCCGCAAACAGGACGTGCAGCTGGTGCAGGTGAGTGAACAGTAAGATGAGTAAAAACATTTGTTAAGTGTCTTAAAGGAGCTGTACACTAAAAAACTCAAACATTTCCGTGTTTTGTTCCGTAGGCTTCCATCCAGAGGAACATTCCCATCTACAAGGCATCTGTGAAGAACACCCTGGAGGTCCGCATTGATCAGGAAAACTTCCTTTCTCCAGACATGTGAGCGCTACGACTGTTCAAATTACACCCAAACCCTGCACGGTCAAAATGACACACTAACTTCCTTCTTGTCAACCGTCTTTTTCTCACAGCTCTGGAGGGATTGAGATCTATAACAGTAACGGAAAAATCAAGGTGGCCAACACCCTGGAGAGCAGACTGGACCTCATGGCACAGCAGGTGAGAGACGGTCAAAGTTCACCACAGCAGTCTCAACTGGAACACGTTTTCAGGATTGAAGTACATTTTATAAATGCATCGCAACTAACTGGCTAAAAGACATTAATGCAATAACACATGTAGTCATTCAGTAGACTTAGTCAAGAAATAGTTACAGGTTTGTGCAAAAATGGGATAATAAAACAAAAATAAAACAAAGTAAGCAGGCAAAATAGCTGGTCAGCCAAAACATAGGTTAGTACAGAAGTTACAGCAATAGCTTCAAGTTTGCCAAGAAATTTAGATAAAGATACACTTTTGCCCACATGGTGTAAACAGCTAAAAGTTAGCCATGAAAAGCTTAAAGTTTGCAAAATAAATAGCTATGGTTTATCCAAAAAAAAAGGCTAAAAATAAAATGACCTCTCTCTTTCAGTCAGAGTTGGCCACAATGTCTGTGGCCTCCTCCTCCTCCTTCTTCTCCTCCTCCTCCTGTGTGTTCAAATTGGATTGACCTGAGTGGGCAGATAAGAAAAATAACAACCATTAAGTTCCAGTTTGTGAAGAATGTTTTTGTGTTTGTTTTCAGATGATGCCTGAGATCCGAGTGGCTCTGTTCGGTGCCAACCCCAACCGCAAGTTTTTGGACTGAGACGGAAGGTAAAAGAAATCCACCTGTTTATTTTTTACATTGTCCTGCTGATGAAGATATCATTCCCAGACCATAATGGAGTAAACACATCGTTGTTGTGTGAAGTATTGCTGTATTATTATTTTCCTGTGCATTATAAGGGACGTGACGCTGTATGTGCTGCACAGCTATAAAGACTCTGGTTTTTCTCTGCTGCACCTCCTCCTCTTTCTTTTAAAGTCCAAGTTTACACTCACTTCTCTACATCTATAGATGGCATTGGAGCAACATGTTACTTATAATTATCTGCTCCATCCAATTGGAGGAAGAGGAAAAAATAAACAGCGTTTGTAAGAACAAACGTCTGTACTCTACCTGACTAAGTTAATTTATGGACTTGACGTCCACAGCCTCTTATTCTGAGTGGATGCTGTCATTCCACAGTCTGTACTGTATGTATATGAGGTTTGCAGTTTAAATTATGTGTGTATGGTTGTTGTAATTGTTCTCTTCCTTTGTCTTTTTGACTGTCACCAACTTAAAATGTCTTATTGTGAAAATAGATTAAAAATAAACTAATAATAATATGTAAATCCTTGGCAATCTGTGGATCTCTGCTCTTCGCACAAGTTGGGTTTTTTTTTCCAGAATTTTAAGCATAAAATGGTTCATTTTTGAGAAACCTATTTTTAAATACTTTTTCAGGATATAATAAAGAATCAAAATTTTATATATTTTGCATGTTTCTCATCTAAATATAGGATTTTTTTAAAAATTGAAAAAAAAATGTATTTTTTTTTTTTACATTTTTGGTCGAATGTTAAAAACATATATAGAAAACTTTCATTTTTTTATTTTATCCTTTCTGAATTTTTCTCATCAAAATATAGCATTTGAAAAATGTCAATTTGGTCAAAGTTTGACGGAAATGTAAAATTATTTTTCAAAATTTTATCTTTTCTGTTTCTCGTAAAATTAGGGCATTTAGAGAACATTTTTTGAATTTTTTCTTTTATAAAATCTTTTGAAATTTGAACTTTTTGAACTTTTTGTGTCATTTTTGCTCAAAAACTAAAAATCATTGATAAAGATTTTTGTAAAATTATTTTTCTAAATTTTATCTTTTCCTGCATGTTTCTCAGAAAAGTAAGGCATTTTGAGAACATTTTTATAAAACAAGTTTTATAAAAATTTCTGTCAAAATGTGAACTTTTCGTGTCATTTTTAAAAAAAAACTAAAGAAAAATTGACAAAAATCACGTAAAATTATTTTTTCAATTTATTCTTTTCCTGCATGTTTCTCATATAATTTAAGCTTTTTTAGGACATAGTCTTGCATTTTAAGGCATTTTGGGGACTTTTTATTTTTATGGATTTTTTCATGATGGTAAGGCTATAGTAAGGCATGTTTTGGGTGATTTTTCAAATATTCATATAAAATACTTTTTGTACTTTTAAACACAAAATATTCACTTGGCAGCATGTTTTAGCACCTTATCTGGCATTTTAAGGCATTTCTGGGACATTTTTCATTTTTAGGGATATTTTCACGATGGTA
>NC_024314.1:19642095-19658348 GCF_000523025.1 Cynoglossus semilaevis
TTTTAGGACATAGTCTTGCATTTTATGTTCTTGCATTTTATATTCTTGCGTTTTGTATGTTTTTTCTAAATATCTTCTTTTACAGAAAATGTTTTGAATTTTTTTTTAAATAAAAGTTTCTGTCAAAATAATAATAATAATAATAATCAATTTTATTTATAGGCGCCTTTCTGGACACTCAAGGTCACCGTACACAATACAAGAAAAGACAGTAAAAACATTAAAACATTATGAGACAATGTAAAACAGTTAAAAACAATTTAAAATACAATAAATAAGTCAATTAATTAAAAGTCGGGGGGTGCTATAGGTGGTTTGTTGAAAACAGTTAAAACAGTACAAGTCGGGGGGTGATGGGGCGGGTGCGTTACTTCAATCAGAGGGAATATGCAGTTTTGAATAGATGTGTTTTTAGTTGTGATTTAAAGTGGGAGAGTGAAAATGTGAACTTTTCGTGTCGTTTTTGGTCAAAAACTAAAAACATTGTCAGAAATCACGTAAAAATAATTTTCAAAATATTATCTTTTGTTGCATGTTTCTCATAAAATTGGGGCATTAATAGAACATTGTTTGAAAAAATTTTTATAAAAATTTCTGTCAAAATGTCAACTATTTTGTGTCATATTTGGTCAAAACTAAACAAACAAAACAAAATCTGTCAAAATGTGAATTTTTCTATCCCTAATCTGGTCAACTTGTTCAAGTTTGCTAACCCCTGGTTTATCACATTGGGCAGAATGCTCCAATGATTCAGCTGCTGGGAGTGTTCTACTGACATACCAACAGTCTTGTCGGAGCTTTGTGTGGGGAATCAGCTGATTTGTTCAGGAAGACGAATGAGACTAAGACACAGGAGCTCCTTCTTACACGTGAGTCTTTTTTTTTTCTTGACAATGCAGATTCCTCCTATATTTTGAGTCTACCTTTTGGCTTTTGAAAATATGAAGACTTCTAAATGTTTCTCTTTATTAATGCCTAAATACTTAATTAAGGAAACAGAGGAGATTAAATGAAGTCTGTCAGCAGTGGAATGTGAGCTCAGCAGATAGTCATCATGCTGGTTTCTCCATAAAAACAAGTCTGTTCAATTTACTCACCAGTGTCTAGACTGCGCAGAGCCATCTCTCTCAGTGGAGAACGCCTGGTCATATTCTAGAAGACGGAGAAGAAGGAATAGAACAGTGGCTGTCAGCAGGGGTCCTCAACGATATGCTGCTCTCACTCCACCAGACTAGGGTCACTTTTTTGCCCTTGTTGTTGCTTTTCTGGAGGTCGTCTGATGGGATGCCAGACCCGGCCCAGAGGGAGCTGCTTATCCATCAGGAGGAGTCCAGACTGACCGGGGGCCAGGTGACACTAAGAGAAGAAGCTGAGAAGAAGCTGGATGCTCACCTCCACCACCTGAAGGAGAAAGAGATTTCTGCACCTCAGTTTCTACCCTCTATGCACTTTTTTAAGGCAAAACCATTCATTCAGAAGAGCCCAGTTTTCAAACTGCTGCAGAAGATGCCGAAAGGTGATGATGAATGATCCAGCAGTGCTGGTTTAAACAAATTATTTTTAAATGTTTTAATTTGTAACGATGGAATATCCAAAAAGTAAGTCAACCCATTACAAATTTGAAGTAATACGTTAAAATAAATGCAGAGTAAATCAGAGGATATCATTTTCTCAAACACTTCCATTACCTAGCTAACTATCAGCTATATTATAACCCTTAGATGCTCTTGTTATTTTTAAGTCTATTCTGGCTATTTCTGTGACAACTGTTTTGTCTGTAGTATTGCATTTTTAGATAACCTCTAGCTATTGAATAATTACTTTAACAACACAAGAATAAAGCACTTAACTCCAGCTCCTAAAATACTGCCTAAAGTCTAGTCAAAATAGCCACAAAATAACTAAAAAATGACTAGCAAACGAATAAACGTTGGTCACAGATACACCCAAAATGGTTTCAAGCTATGACAGAGCCAAATTATGTGTTATTTGTTTATTTATATACAATTAATGTAAAACATGTAAGAAAGATTAGCCAAGAGCTAGCTAAATGTACACTCAGAGACAACAAATTGGAATCCCGTGCCTGGAATCAATCAAAAATGCCAATTTATTAGATTTTAAATTGTATCACATATTTCTTGTTGTACTTAGCTTTGTTTTCATTGTTTTTTGACTTTGTAATCTTAACTCCCCCATGGTAAAACAAAGGTTAACAGCATAAATAATTCTAAATAAACCAAGAGACAAATGCAAAAGAAAAATATTTTTATCATTTAAAAACTTTTATATTCTGCCTCACCTCACTGCCGTGTCACTGACAGGTGCAGCGCTGCACATTCACAGTTCTGCTCTGGTCAGCGTGGAGTGGCTGGTGAAAAACGTCACCTACAGGCCTCACTGTCACATCTGCTTCACGTGGGACAACAACGTCCGCTTCCTGTTCTCTGACAGTCAGCCTTTCCCACGGTGGGACTGTTTCTACTGGCAGCTGTTGGAGACGCTGAGGTCCAGACTGGAAGATCCTACAGAGTTTGACAACAGGTTGAAGACTTCCTTCATTACACAATTTGTCAGACAATTAAAGATAAACAAGTGAAGCAGTGTATGAATATTTTTTCACTTTTAGCTTAATGAAGCACCTGTCAGTCTTTACTGAGGATCCAGATCATGAGTATCCAAACCAGGACGCTGTGTGGGAAAAGTTTGAGAAGTCCTTCATTGCTGCTGCAGGTCTGATCACTCACGCTCCAGTGCTGAGGGACTATTACTACAGAGGCCTGGAGGAGCTGCACCAGGATAACATCATGTACCTGGAGCTGAGGAGTGGTGTCTCCAAGGTCCCTGTTTTTCCCTTTGTCCTCTGCAAACTGTCTTTTCAAATCTAACAGTGAAATCTTCTTCATCACAGACCTATGAAATGGACGGTACCATTCACGACAGAGTCTGGACTCTGAAGACCTTTCAAGAAGTTACTAAGAAGTTTACCGCAGATCATCCAGACTTCCTAGGGGCTCGCATGATCATTTCTGCACACAGGTACATAAAACACCAAGTTTTGTGTGGTATAACTATCTTGTAAATGACTTGTATTTTTTTCTGAAAATGTAAAATAAAATAAAAAAATCACAAAAAAAAGACATCTTTGGTTACGGGTCTCAGGTTACGGACCAGGAACAGCTTGAGAAGCTAAAAATATACACAAGAATAAAAGCTAATGCTTAACCAGAATTACCTAAACACCTGCATGTTAACAACCATGGTAATATTAAACTTAAAAGCAACCTTAAACATACCAAAGTATAACTGTAAGCTAGTTTATTGACATTTTGACCACAAGATATTTCCGTCAACATTTAGTGAGTAAATACATTTGTTTAAATTGCACTGACAATGAGGCAAAAATACCCCTTAACCTCATTTCCTCTGGGCAACAAAAAGCCCTTGTTAGTGAGAGTGAATGCCCTTCTCTAAAGTATCACGTTTACAGCTGTGTCCTGCAGTTGTTCATTACGCCGAACAAAGGTCCATGTGTCTGAACAACTATACAATACAACATGTTATAATGAAAAACTTTATTCATGCATTTGGTTAATCCAATTTTCTCTCTACCTCACGGACTTTCTATTAAATTAAAACCAGTAATTTATTGGAATTCTTTTCTGACGGGTCCAGTTATAGAACAGTACTAGCTCTGACGTCTATTGGTCACTGCTGTCTCCAGGGCTCTGGGAGTAAATGAGGTGAAAGACGTTGTTAAGGAGGCAGTGGAGCTGCACAAGACTTTCCCTGATGTAGTCGCAGGCTTCGACATGGTGAGAATTAAACTGTTAATTACAGCAAAAAAATTTATTTACAATTACAGCAAAAAATTTTAGTTAAAGTTGTTGGTTGTCATTTACAGGTTGGCAGGGAGGACAGTGGCAGAACTCTGTGGTTCTACAGAGATGCCCTGTCTCTACCTGAGGAGCTGGGCTCAACACTGCCATTTTATTTTCATGCAGGCGAAACAGGTATTGAGAACTGAAGGAATTCAAAATACTGCCAGGGATAGAAATTTGTATATTTCAAACTCTGACTTTGTTTTGAATGGTTCTGCAGACAATGAGGGCACAGACGTGGATCAGAACATTCTAGATGCTCTCCTGTTCAACACCAAACGAATCGGACACGGTTTCGCTTTGGCTCATCATCCACTGGCCAAAGAGTTGTCCAGAAGGAAAGACGTTCCTGTGGAGCTGTGTCCTATCTCTAACCAGGTTGGACCGACTTTTGTTCATTATGACAGTTACCGTAGCTACAACTATTGTCTTTGACTGTACTTGTGCTACACAGGTGCTGAAGCTGGTATCAGACTTGAGGAACCATCCTGCAGCTGTTCTCATGTCCGAAGGTCACCCTCTGGTCATCAGCTCTGATGACCCGTCTCTGTTCGGTACCACAGGACTATCCTACGACTTTTACCAGGCTTTTGTCGGCATTGGTGGATTAAAGGCCAACCTGGGAACTCTGAAAGAACTGGCTCTCAACTCCATCAAGTAACTATTTACTCAGCTCATGTCATTTTTAAATTCTGTTTCTTTTGATTATTTTTTAGCAGTTAAATTAAAAAAAAGTTAAATTTCCTGTCAACAAGCGCATCCAAATTTAGTCAATAAAAATTCAAAAAAGTCCAGTAAAAAAAAAAAACAACTTAACTACAACTCATGTAACTAAAGCTGATAGTTTGGAAATAGCTCAATTAGCAAAACGAGCAACAAAGTAGCAAATTATCAACAGGCTTTTTTTTTTACAAATAGCTAAAGTCTTGTTTATAATATTCGTATGTTAGTGCTTCTTTGTATAACATTGTACATGTAAACATTTTTATTTTTCTATTTTCAGGTACAGCTCGCTGCCTGCTCAGCTGAAGGAAAAAGGGCGCCTCCTGTGGCAGAGTAAATGGGAAACTTTTGTTGCTGAACAGTCCTGACCATTTATAGCAGTGTTTCCTGTCAGACTTGAACATTGTCATCAGCACTTTATCGAACATTACGCTGACTTATTTAACACAGTATAATTTACATATAAACTGCCTCATTGTTGAGGCTGTAAATATATTACCTTCTTTTTACTCCCTACGCTAAGACGGTAGCTAACAGCTCACGCAAAAGGTGTAAATTAGTTTGGAAGTTTAAACCAACAACAACAACAAAAAACAAGAGTGAAAATACTGGTATGTTTTTTTTTAATTTACACACATATACATAGTATTAAATGTTTCTGACTTTTAAATAAGATTCACAAAGAAACATTTTAACTTTTCATCTGGTCAACAACCAATAAAATGTACAAAGTCAATACAATGTTGGGTTTTAAAGACATGAATCTGTTATTTATCTCATTATCATTTTAATCTTAAAATGTCAGTAAATGGGGGGGGGATCTGTGCTAAACAATTTCAGAGAAAAAAAAATTACAAGAAATTATTTAACACAACTTTTAAAAGTAGCAAAGATGAAACTAAACACGACATACATTTAGATGTGATGAGCTGAGTCAGTGAGTGGCCACGCTGGGATGAAGAGGTTTGACTCGTACGCGTCTTGAGAGTCCGAGTCTCAGACCCTGACTTGGAGACCTGAGTGGTGGACTCAAGGAAGAGCTGGGACATTTACCCACGTGACCTGAGGAGAAAACAAAAACTTTTAGTAAAAAGTACAAAAACATTAGAACACCATATCTGTGCTGTGATTTTACCTGGTGGGTTCCACTTTGGTGTTCTGCCCCCTGCTGGATTCGGAGATAGAGCAGGCATGAGAGGTGCAGATTTTGTTCCTGCTGGTTTTCTTACTGGTGTGATGGAAGTTGCTGTGAAATAAAGAAAACAATTTTCTTATACACATTCAAAACTCAACAGAGATTTGTTAAGAATGACAGATACAGACCTGCTGCTGCTGCTGTAGGTTTCGATTTGCTTGGTTTAGGCGTCTGTTTTTCTTTTTTGGCAGCAGCAGGTGACTTGATTTTCTTTTCTGTGGTTATTTTCTCCTTCTTCTGAACTTTGCTGACCTTCTTCACAGTGAATTCATCGTCTTCGCTCTCCTCAGCTTCACTGAAGTTTTCATCACTTTCTGAGTCTAAAATATATAAAATAACCTCACAATACATTCAGTACAATGGAAACCCAAAGCTTTAATAAAAATACAGATGATGAACTCTGACCTGGAGTCAGTTTGGGTTGATAATCCTCATCTTCCTCCTCTGGTATTTGCTTCTTCTTTTCAGCAGCAGCAGCAGCTTTTCTCTGTTTAGATGGAGCAGGTGATCTGTATTCGGACGTGATTTCATCCAAACCTAGAATTTAAAACAAACAAAAACTTTGTATCAGCAGTGGTTAAGGTTGTAACAGGGAATATAAAGAATGTTTTATCTTGACAGCTGACTTTAATCTTACTATTTTGACTAGTTTTTAATCAACAGGCAAAAAAACCCTAAATAAAACAATTAAATTACTTTAATTTAATATTTTTGACTCCAATCTGTGACTGCAGTGAGAACCCGTGGTGTCCCTCAAAGATGTCACTCACCTAACTGAGCAGCATCCACACTGCAGTTGGACAGATGCACTGTTAAGGGATCTGTATTTTCATCGACTGGAAGTTGAACTTTGACTTCTAAAGCACAATCAAGGAAACACTTTAAACAAATTTAAAGTAATTTTCCAGCACATAATACAAATCAGAAGAGAGCAAACCTTTAGTAGCAGTTGACTGAACCCTATTTTCAGAAACACTGTTGAGCAAAGAAAGTGTAATGGCTGCTTCTAGATCTCGATCAAGCAACTTCTGGTCCAGCGGTCGTCTGTGGGAGGAGAGGGAGAGAGAATCACGGGTTGAAAGAAAATAAAAAACGGCAACAAATGAAGTAGAAAAGTCCAATGTTAGCCAATGTTTACTTTTTTGGACATAAAATTTTCTTAATCTGTGAATGTTAAACATTTTTATCTTTATTCCTGAAGCAGTAGCTGTAGTATTTTTTGTTTCCATGTGTCTTTCAAATCTACTTTAATTTATATATTATTTTGTCTGGAGAGCACCCAAAGAGTCATTTTCCAGAAGAGCAAAAGTAAAACTCATTTGTGATTGCTGACCCACCTGCTGTTCTGGCTGAGAGAGTTACTTTCTTGGCTGGAGGACTTACTCGATGACTTTTTGTCCTTCTGTTTCTCATCCATTCTGAATTTCTTACTCGGCGCTGCCTTGACATCAGCAAAGTCATCTATCGTAAAAGTATAAAGAACAAGAACATAAGATGTTGACATAAGACTTTTTGTTGGTAACTGTAACAAATCAGCAGATGTACAGTCAGGTAATAAGGTGAGTTGAAACAAAACAGTCAGATTTTGTAAACCACAGATGTTCTTGACCAGCACCTAAATCAAGGATGTACAAGGATTTTTAAACAGAGACAAACTAAGTTATGTAAAAATGCTGCTGTGCCAACTTGTGTGATACTTAGATACTGTAATTTAATGAAAACATGTACTGCATTTTAACAAATACTTCCATTAAACAAGCAAAGTAAATCATTATTAAAGTCTAAATGCAATACAAATGTTTACTAAAATAATCAGATAAAATGCCAACAGTATGCAAAATTTAACCCAGAATATATTTAAGATGACAGAAAATCAACAGTACTGTCAAAGAGTAAGTATAGAAAGGGCTCAGAGTTTTAGAAAACTTTTGTTTTTAAATTGCTGATTGCAAATGTCAAAACATGGTAAAAATATGTACAGTGTTTGTTTTTTTGCATAAACCAACAATAGTTACCAAAAATGTCAGAAAGGTAAAATTAAAAGGTAAACGTTAATTAAGAATGTTGAAACTGCTTTAAAAATGTAATGTAATTAAAAACCAGCCAAAGGCCAACTACAAACCAGACAAAAAAACAGCTACAGTAGTAGTAGTAAGACACAGGACATTTAAATTGCAGTTAAAATAAATGACAAAAGGAATTTAAGTAATGTAAGCAACAATTACAGTAAATCTACAGTAAATCCAAAGTAAGATTACACATTAAATTTGGTCGTCTACAGTAAATCCAAAAGTAAGATTACACATTAAATTTGGTCAAAAGATAAATGAAATGTACATAAGAATGTCAGTCCAAAACCACCAAAATATTTAAAATATTGTAATGGGGTAGCAAAAGTTTAGGAAATTGCTGAATGTTGGGCAGGAAAACGTTGGAGTCCTGAGTGCAATAGCTTCATTGTTGGGGCTGCAATACAGAATAAGTGGACAAAAAGTACGACAAAATAACCCGTATAACAAACGGTAATATAGAACGTATTTAGTATTGACCAGACTTTACTCACCATCATCGTCGTCCATGTCGTTGGACTCACGGTAATTTACCATCTTTGTTTTCCTGTTTATCAACAACAATCTGTTAGCGTAAAACTACAAACTAAAAGGGTAAGTTAGCCAACTGGTGCTACGAGCTGCTAATAAGCGTTGTCTTACCTGGATGGTCGGTCCATATTTGATACAGTGAAGTCCTTAGTGCTTATTTTTCTGACCAATAAAGGGCTACATTTATACTAAAGTCAACGCCAGAGAAGTCACTAAATGTTTGTATAGCACTAACGGTGGGGCTGCGGATTAAAACCCTTCAAATGTATAATTATTTTTACTTTTGTTGAGCAATAGTCGAGAGGTACGCTACTAAAACATTTTCTAAAAACCCGCCCGAGTTTATCCGGACGTGACGAATGATGACGTCTTAAGTCAGGTGACGGCAATGGGCAGCTTATGGGACACTACCGCCACCTGCTGAATTGGATCAGAGCTGAAGCGATTTACATGGAAGAAAAATGCACCATTTCTTACTCTACTAGTAGTAATAATCGTAAAACTACACTTTTTTTAAAAAAATAACGCCAATAAGTACTTCTCGTACTGTTTAATCTATTAGTTTAATTAATTAGCCAATTCTAATATACTGTAAATATAAGTTATATTTTAACTACAAACTTAAACTTTTGTAGATGGCATTTATTTATATGACATTTTTAGAACACACTTCTTTATTTAATAATAATAATTTCAAGCGATAGTAGTAACTCGTGGTCTACTGTTTAGCAAAGTTTAGGTTATGTAGCTTTAACTCTTTTAAAGTAATATTGGCTACAACTTAGCAACTCTTATCATAGAAGATAAAAAAAATGCTAAATAACACTGACACAACAATGTATTTGACATTATAACAATTGCATTAAACGTATATGGGTGGCTGATTTTTTTTTTTCTTTTCCACATTTTTCTTGTGCGATACCTGGAAGTCGAACCACACTTTGCACAAGGTAACACATACGTAGGTGTGCAGGCCTCCGGACGAAAAGAAGATAAACATTAGCTACTTAAAAATATGTTGACTCGGAAGTTTTAAGGGACAAATAACAGTTCTTCATTATCCCAAACCACAGTGCAGTAAATTTAGGGTTTGACGGTCAGACTTTTCTTTTTAGTCAGCAGTCCAGCAGATGGCACTAAACGCCTGAAACTAGAGGGCCCCTGATCACAGAGGTATACGAGTCCAACCTGGTGATTGACATGAACCTGACATGTCCTCAGCCACCCAGACGCCCACACTCAGGGCGGAGGCAATCACAGCTCCCTGTGAAGTGCAGGAAAAGGGAAATCGCTCAGTCTTCTCCGGGAGCTGCAGCTGTACCAAGGGTTGTCATTTTCTACTTTGTGAGTGGGAGGCTGTCGGCAGCGGTTTGTCATGCAGCGGACCTGGATAAGCCGTTCAGGGATGTGATGGTCCACATCTTTGTACCCAGACAAGGGAGGAAGACATGCACTGTGGGGCCGACGGGCTCTGTGGTCACACATTCCTCACTCCTCCTCCAGAGCTGCCTACATACGTGACCAAAATATCAGCCAGTCAAGCAAACACTGCGGTCACAACATCACGCTTTCAGTCACACATGTGCATGTTTATATGTTGTGATTCTGACATGTATTGCAATAGCTGTAATTGAATTTATATATATAAAAAAACCCAACTAACTCATTCAACACAAACCAATTCTATACGTTTAAGCTTAATTTGAAATTCTATGCGTTTCACACCTTTCTGAGCATGGCTTTTATTTTTACCACCAGGAAACAATTTAGATTTATGTTGCACCGCCTCTGCGCCTATAATGTATGTTCCCAAACAAAGTCACGTGACTGCTATAGTGGAAACACTAAGTCTATTTACTTTACTAAAATAACAGTAGAAACACCTCCGAGGTCGGTGTTCTGTAACATATTGGACTGACAATTGCACAGAGTTAAAATGATTAACTTTATGATGTTAAATATACAAACCTTCTCAGTATATACGTTTTTCTTACATTTGTGTTTCAGCAATTTTTGTTAGCTAAAATTTGAAAACTTTTAAGATATATGTAAAGTTCAACCTAACAAAAACAAAGACAACAGCAAAAATAATGGGCAGAAGGAATACATTGAAGCTATCTGAATTGGAAAACACTGCCATAATATATATTTTTCTTTTAAAAAATCCTTCTCTCTCTAAGTTTATGCCTTTTCCTCACATACACACAAAAAAACTTTTATGAGGAAGTTTGCATGAGGGTAGAAAATAAATTCTGTTTTAGTGGTTAGATTCTGAATTATATCCAGGAATATTGTACTGAATACTGTAACTTTTTTTCAGTTAGCTCTTAGGTATTTAGTCATTTTCAACAAATTTAATCTCTAAAAAAATTCATGGTCTAACAGTTCCATTTGCATTATGTCTAAAATGCCTTGTTTATTATGCTAACAAACTGGCCCATAAATAATTCATTCAGATATGACATTTACCCTCCGTTTAAAACACAGCAGGATAATAACTTACTGCTGCAGCTTCCATTAATCATTTTGATTCGACTATTAAATTGCATGAACCTGTCGTCCACAAAAATGTTTCAAACACCTATTTCTGTCTCGGGCACTTGTTGCCAGACTGTTTTTGGAGCGAACCGTCCAGCTGAATGTACCAGGTTAGCAGCTGTGATGTCATCGGCGGTCTGGATTTGAGCTTGTTAGTTGGAAGTGGTCTGGAGGCAGTTTACCCCCTCAACCACTGATGTGAATGCCATCATTATGTTATGTGCCAGTGGTAGTTTGTGTGGGGCTCACACACTCCGGCGACGTTGTCCTTCTATGGCTGTTCCGTAGGTGGAGACTAGCAGTGTTGTTATTTACATTCCACACAGGCTGGAGAAAGAAAAAAAAAGATATAGACCTAAGTCCGTCCTATACAGATATTTTAGGATGCAAATAGCTGTCATGTTTTGCATGAACGAAGATGCGAGTCTGCTGCTAATGTGACAAACAACTGTGGGTATTTGTCTGAGAGTATTTTTTGCTCTTCTCTCCATCAGTGACAGAAAATAATCAGTTATTTACAAACCTCCAGCTAAATATGGCCTGATGAGTTCCTTTTCTCTTGACTGTTTCGGATATCCGGCGTCACACTCGTGTCCGTGTGGTGTTGTTATTGTAGCCTAGAAATGGCCTTGCAGTGGATGCCTCCAGGCAGAGACCAGTGGCAACCACAGCACAGCCGCAGCAGCCACGGCTTCAGCCAGTGAACCAGAGTGGGCAGACACATCTGTCAATCAGTGGCTTCCGGAGTTTGTTTTCTGAGACCTCTTTCATTTTGGTGTACACACGGCAGCCGCCAAACTAATTGCAATGCCAGAGAGGAACGATCACAAAAAGATGACAGGAAGTGTGGGCCGCTGATTCTAAAAAATGACATGCAATGATGTGCAGTAACATAAAAAGTCATTTCACTAATGGAGATCAGTCTAGTTTGGATTTGTCAAGGTCTTACAGTCAGTGACTGACATTTGAACTGTTGGGTTTTTTGTTGTGTTTTTGCCTTTTTTGTTTGTTCTAACACATTTTCTACTTGTGTAGTTATCTAGGGGCTGTTTAATGTTTTAAATCAAAATAATATTACCGTATTTTATGTCATTCTTGATTGCCTTTAAGCTACTTGTCTTTAACATGCAGTAGTCTTCGACTACCTTTTAGCTTACACTTCTGCACTGCATCTTTATTTGTCCTGCATATATTAACAGAAAACTTTGCGACATGGCATAAAAAGTCGAGTATTACAGGAGGCTAGCTGGCATTTTTACTTCATGGAGTTACAAGCATGGAGAAACAAGATGGCGTTCCATGTTGACATTAAGTATTTGATGGAGGAATACATCAGGGTCTTGTATTTGTAACTAGGTTTATCTTTGACAAAATTAGCTTTTTAGCCCAGTTAGCACCAAAGAGATTGAGGCTATTGTAGATAATGATTACACATGGACAATTCTCATTCTCTGCCCGTAAAAACACAAATCAAATATTGGCTCTACCTTCCATTTTTGTGCTGAATCACTGTGACACGACAGCACTACCAAGGTGTACGTTTTTCTGGCGAACTGAGGAAACAGATTGTGAATCAGCAGCAGGATTGAACGTGATGACTGCGATATAAACAGCATCAAACAAACAATTCAGTGTTGGCTCCTTGTCATCACTCAAAAATAGCTTCCGTGAGGCTCAGCATCCTGCTGAGCTCCAATGTGGAGGACAGCGGGGGGGCATAATGTCATTAGGGCCACCCTGTAACGCGGTCGCACCAGTCACCACCACAGTAACTTTTGTGTCTCGTCATGCCTGGGATGCACTGCAATCAGGTGCTGCTTCGACTGTTGATAGATGGACTGGATCAGATTCTCTCTGCAGCATTTTCACATGAAGGAACGCTGCTGCACAAAACTGGAGCAACATTCTCCTGAAGCAGAACGACGAGGAAATTCAGTCATCTGTTGCTCTGGCTCAGGAGTCTAAAATCCCTAAATTAGATCAATCTCATTTATATATTCCCCTCAGTCACACCAACTGCAATGCAGAGGCTGACAGAAATTTGTGGACCGATTTTCTTTTTTTCTGGGAACGTCAACACTGATTTATGTGCCTGAAGACAATAGTGTGCACAGGCAAACTCTTTGTTCATTAGTCAAATTCAACGTAATAGGGCAGGGATTCATTGTCTAAATACGTACTTCCGGTGCTCAAAATGAAAAGTGGGATAGATTCCAGTCAAAACCTGTGTACCAGTGCTGCAATGCAGTGAGTTATTCTCCAGGAGTCTGCCGGGTGCTTTATTAGACGCTCAACACCAGAGGGCGATGTCCACATGCAAGAATAAGAAGTATGGGAAGACCACGGCTCTCCGTCAGATAAGACAATTCTAAATACTTAATACTTATATATATATATATAATAATGTAATATAAATAGTTGCCTTATCGACCGTATTCTCTCTGTAATGGTGTGGGTTGTTGGAGGGGTTTATTTGCGGAAAATCCTCGGTGGGTCAAAATCCACTGTAGATATTAGCATGTTAGCAAACCCTATCTTTAACCAGAACAATGGCCAAAACGTCGACCGAGCATAATAATAAAAACACTTTTTCAACAAATTCCAGGAAAATTATCCACATTAAACTACCAGCTCAGTGATTTTAATCTCAGTAACACTTTCATAAACTCACAAAACTAGAGTTAAAACCTTAAGTCAAATGTGAACCCTTCCTATCAAAACAAAATGATTTACTATAAAATGATGAAGAAAAGCATTTCTAGAAGTTATGGATACCTTTTTATGTCCAAGAGCTGCAAATTGGTTTCTGTTTCACACACACACACACTTTCACACTCGTCATGCGGGTCTTCAACAGTGTTTTAACTTGGTCTGAACTTCATCAGAGGGATGTTTGCCCTTTGACCCAGTAGGACAGATTTCATTGGTTGACCACTGTACTGAAATTCAATGCTGGAGAAAAGAACATCCACTGATTTCAGCGACACTAAAAATTACTTCAGTTATGTCAACCACAAGTTTTCACTGTGACATAAGGGCGGCCCATCTGCTCTAAATCTGTTTGACTTTGAGTCAAATTAATTCATTTTTTTGTTTTTTATCATTGTTTCTGGAAGGTATTGAATTAATTAAAACTACAGCTTAGAGAAAATTTTAGAAATTGAGTAAAAGTTGTGACTGAAACATTGCTATATATTCCACAGTCCCCAGGTTTGTTGGAGAAACTGAATTTGTAGGACAAAGCGAGGTCTGTGAACCTTTGGTTTTAGGATACTTAAATGTCACTGGTCACACTGAGTCGGCTAAACAAAACTTTGCTTAGCAACTACTACCTAGAGTACAAGATTTACTCAACAGCAGAAGGGGAACGTCCCATAAATACTTCCGTCAGTTTTTGTGCAATTGGTATGGAATGGAAACCCGATACTTCTTCAATATTGCAAGTTATTAGCTGCGCTTCTCGGGACGGGCCTCGTGCCAAAACCTTTGATCAACTCTATGTGGATTTACATTTCATTCAGCTGGGGCAGTGACAAAAATAAACGATCTGAACTTTGTTGTGCTGGCAGAGTGACAGCAGCTCTGTCCAGGATGACTCACTCTCTCAGCAGAAAGCCATTCCTGACGCTCTCCTCTGCCCATCAGCCAAATTGCACCCAGCACACGATCATTTGCCGCCCCCTCGTCCGGCCAGAACGCGCTCGCTCTGTCGAGGCAAGGTGCTCTCATCCACGGGGCCCCGGCGGCACGCTTCACATCCTGCAGGAGTGAGAACGTGCAAAGCAGTGAGCAAATGTGTTGAGAGAATTCCTCACATTCCCCCGCTCGGTGCTGGTGGCCTGACTTGGTGTTGGGTTCCTGGGAGAGAGGGGAGAGGAGCCAGAGGAGTCGGCTGCAGACTCAGCAGCTGACACCTCCTCTGATCTCTATCTCTTCCTGCTGCCATAAACCAAAGTGTCTTGACTTTTCAGCGTGGCAGCCACGTAAACAGAACTTTCCTCACAGACACACGAAAGTCTGGCTGCTTCCATGAAGCAACTGCTTTTGGTCTCAAGGTGGGAACAAAACATTTGTAGGTAATACACGAAACACAATCCTATACCAGTGGTTCCCAGATTCTGTCAACAGCGCCCCCTTTATGGTTGGTATTAGTACCGTAGAGCAGGATTTGCTTCACATCGCCACTGAACTGCGTGTATAACACTGTAGTCCAGTGGTTTCCAACTATTTTTTGGGCTTGTGACTCCATGTTGACATCACAAGTTTCTGGCGACCCCAGAGACATTTTATTGGCTGTCACATGTGCAGTCACGTGATCGCAGCCGAAATTCTTATATGCCGCATTTTATTTGAACTCGATTTATATTTATGAAAGTGAGAGAATACAGTTATTGAAGATTGTGTGCGTTGTCTTTAATCATAATTTTAAATAGAGCAATAATCAGTAGAAAAAATATTTTATCAGTAGTTTTTTTAATTAATTGCTAGACATTTCAGACGACCTCATTTAAAATCCTGGCGACCCTAAATGGGATCCCGTCCCCAAGGATGAAAAACAGTGCTGTAATCCCTACAAATCAGTTCTTTCAATGAAGTTACAAATCCACACAGTTGCCCTACCTTGGTACAAAATAAAGAACATATTAAAATTTTAATTACTTTGCTTTGCTACGACGCCCACTGAATCAACTGCGTGCCCCTCAGAGTGCTCTCACTCCTGACTTTGGAAACCACTGAGGTATATGGACTAAGACAGGGTTTCTTAAATAGTAACACCTGACCCAAAAACAGCTAAGTAAGACACGAAGTGGATTGACTGTGGATAGACAGGAAAATGTTTATAAATAACATCAAACCTGTGATCATTTCATAAAATATACTGTGAAGCTGAGATAAAACAACTGAAATCCCAGGCCTTTGGTCCAGCAATGAGGATTTTAACACTTTTTATTACTGTGTATAATTAAGTCCAATTAGGTGCTTTGTAAAAACTTTGTGACATGTGATCATTGTCATCCAATACTATTTCAAGTGTTCATCATGTCTCAGAGCTGACAAAATCTAAAGTCTAAGTCTTTTGACTCAGCTTCTTTCACTCTAAAGAGCGTCAGAAATATATGAGATCTAGTTTTGCCAAATGAAATCACAGTTAGTGCAGCAGCAGCAACAATGCGACCAATGACTTTCCTTTAGGTTCAATAATGACTGTCCCATGAGAGCTGAATGATGCCGGGATGTCAGAGAGATGAGATCGGACGGTTCTACGGGAGCTAGCATGTCGACGTGTCATTGCAGCGAAGGGTACCAGTTCAGCAG